>NW_027616392.1:0-408071 GCF_964187855.1 Myxine glutinosa | reverse complement strand
AACACTAACACAAGTGCCAAAAGTGGTTTTTCAACACTATCACAAGTGCAAAAAGTGTTTTTTCCACACTAATACAAGTGCAAAAGTGGTTTCCTGCACCAACACAAGTGTGAAAAGTGGTTTTTCAACACTAACACAAGTGCGAAAAGGGGTTTTTCAACACTATCACAAGTGCAAAAAGTGTTTTTTCCACACTAATACAAGTGCAAAAGTGGTTTCCTGCACCAACACAAGTGCGAAAAGTGGTTTTTCAACACTAACAGAAGTGCGAAAAGTGTTTTTTCCACACGAATACAAGTGCAAAAGTGGTTTCCTGCACCAACACAAGTGCGAAAAGTGGCTTTTCAACACTAACACAAGTGCGAAAAGTGGTTTTTCAACACTAATACAAATGCAAAAAGTGTTTTTTCCACACTAATACAAGTGCAAAAGTGGTTTCCTGCACCAACACAAATGCGAAAAGTGGTTTTTCAACACTAACACAAGTGCAAAAAGTGGTTTTTCAACACTATCACAAGTGCAAAAAGTGTTTTTTCCACAATAATACAAGTGCAAAATTGGTTTCCTGCACCAACACAAGTGCGAAAATTGTTTTTTCCACACTAATACAAGTGCAAAAGTGGTTTCCTGCACCAACACAAGTGCGAAAAGAGGCTTTTCAACACTATCACAAGTGTGAAAAGTGGTTTTTCAACACTATCACAAGTGCAAAAAGCGTTTTTTCCACACTAATACAAGTGCAAGAGTGGTTTCCTGCACCAACACAAGTGCGAAAAGTGGTTTTTCAACACTAACACAAGTGCGAAAAGTGGTTTTTCAACACTAACACAAGTGCGAAAAGTGGTTTTTCAACACTATCACAAGTGCAAAAAATGTTTTTTCCACACTAATACAAGTGCAAAAGTGGTTTCCTGCACCAACACAGGTGCGAAAAGTGGTTTTTCAACACTAACACAAGTGCAAAAAGTGGTTTTTCAACACTATCACAAGTGCAAAAAGTGTTTTTTCCACACTAATACAAGTACAAAAGTGGTTTCCTGCACCAACACAAGTGCGAAAAGTGGTTTTTCAACACTAACACAAGTGCGAAAAGTGGTTTTTCAACACTAACACAAGTGCGAAAAGTGGTTTTTCCACACTAATACAAGTGCAAAAGTGGTTTCCTGCACCAACACAAGTGCGAAAAGTGGTTTTTCAACACTAACACAAGTGCGAAAAGTGTTTTTTCTCCACTAATACAAGTGCAAAAGTGGTTTACTGCACCAACACAAGTACGAAAAGTGGTTTTTCAACACTAACACAAGTGCGAAAAGTGGTTTTTCAACACTAACACAAGTGCGAAAAGTGGTTTTTCAACACTATCACAAGTGCAAAAAGTGTTTTTTCCACACTAATACAAGTGCAAAAGTGGTTTCCTGCACCAACACAAGTGCGAAAAGTGGTTTTTCAACACTAACACAAGTGCGAAAAGGGGTTTTTCAACACTATCACAAGTGCAAAAAGTGTTTTTTCCACACTAATACAAGTGCAAAAGTGGTTTCCTGCACCAGCACAAGTGCGAAAAGTGGTTTTTCAACACTAACACAAGTGCGAAAAGTGTTTTTTCCACACGAATACAAGTGCAAAAGTGGTTTCCTGCACCAACACAAGTGCGAAAAGTGGTTTTTCAACACTAACACAAGTGCGGAAAGTGGTTTTTCAACACTAACACAAGTACGAAAAGTCGTTTTTCAACACTATCACAAGTGCAAAAAGTTTTTTTTCCACACTAATACAAGTGCAAAAGTGGTTTCCTGCACCAACACAAGTGCGAAAAGTGGTTTTTCAACACTAACACAAGTGCGAAAAGTGGTTTTTCAACAATAACACAAATGCGAAAAGTGTTTTTTCCACACTAATACAAGTGCAAAAGTGGTTTTCTGCACCAACACAAGTGTGAAAAGTGGTTTTTCAACACTAACACAAGTGCGAAAAGTGGTTTTTCAACACTATCGCAAGTGCAAAAAGTGTTTTTTCCACACTAATACAAGTGCAAAAGTGGTTTCCTGCACCAACACAAGTGCGAAAAGTGGTTTTTCAACACTAACGCAAGTGCGAAATGTGGTTTTTCAACACTAACACAAGTGCGAAAAGTGGTTTTTCAACACTATCACAAGTGCAAAAAGTGTTTTTTCCACACTAATACAAGTGCAAAAGTGGTTTCCTGCACCAACACAAGTGTGAAAAGTGGTTTTTCAACACTAACACAAGTGCGAAAAGGGGTTTTTCAACACTATCACAAGTGCAAAAAGTGTTTTTTCCACACTAATACAAGTGCAAAAGTGGTTTCCTGCACCAACACAAGTGCGAAAAGTGGTTTTTCAACACTAACACAAGTGCGAAAAGTGTTTTTCCACACTAATACAAGTACAAAAGTGGTTTCCTGCACCAACACAAGTGCGAAAAGTGGTTTTTCAACACTAACACAAGTGCGAAAAGTGGTTTTTCAACACTAACACAAGTGCAAAAAGTGTTTTTTCCACACTAAAAAAGTGCAAAAGTGGTTTCCTGCACCAACACAAGTGCGAAAAGTGGTTTTTCAACACTAACACAAGTGCGAAAAGTGGTTTTTCAACACTAACACAAGTGCGAAAAGTGGTTTTTCAACACTATCACAAGTGCAAAAAGTGTTTTTTCCACACTAATACAAGTGCAAAAGTGGTTTCCTGCACCAACACAAGTGCGAAAAGTGGTTTTTCAACACCAACACAATTGCGAAAATTGTTTTTTCCACACTAATACAAGTGCAAAAGTGGTTTCCTGCACCAACACAAGTGCGAAAAGAGGCTTTTCAACACTATCACAAGTGTGAAAAGTGGTTTTTCAACACTATCACAAGTGCAAAAAGCGTTTTTTCCACACTAATACAAGTGCAAAAGTGGTTTCCTGCACCAACACAAGTGCGAAAAGTGGTTTTTCAACACTAACACAAGTGCGAAAAGTGGTTTTTCAACACTAACACAAGTGCGAAAAGTGGTTTTTCAACACTATCACAAGTGCAAAAAATGTTTTTTCCACACTAATACAAGTGCAAAAGTGGTTTCCTGCACCAACACAGGTGCGAAAAGTGGTTTTTCAACACTAACACAAGTGCAAAAAGTGGTTTTTCAACACTATCACAAGTGCAAAAAGTGTTTTTTCCACACTAATACAAGTACAAAAGTGGTTTCCTGCACCAACACAAGTGCGAAAAGTGGTTTTTCAACACTAACACAAGTGCGAAAAGTGGTTTTTCAACACTAACACAAGTGCGAAAAGTGGTTTTTCCACACTAATACAAGTGCAAAAGTGGTTTCCTGCACCAACACAAGTGCGAAAAGTGGTTTTTCAACACTAACACAAGTGCGAAAAGTGGTTTTTCAACACTATCACAAGTGCAAAAAGTGTTTTTTCAACACTAATACAAGTGCAAAAGTGGTTTCCTGCACCAACACAAGTGCGAAAAGTGGTTTTTCAACACTAACACAAGTGCGGAAAGTGGTTTTTCAACACTAACACAAGTACGAAAAGTCGTTTTTCAACACTATCACAAGTGCAAAAAGTTTTTTTTCCACACTAATACAAGTGCAAAAGTGGTTTCCTGAACCAACACAAGTGCGAAAAGTGGTTTTTCAACACTAACACAAGTGCGAAAAGTGGTTTTTCAACAATAACACAAGTGCGAAAAGTGTTTTTTCCACACTAATACAAGTGCAAAAGTGGTTTTCTGCACCAACACAAGTGTGAAAAGTGGTTTTTCAACACTAACACAAGTGCGAAAAGTGGTTTTTCAACACTATCGCAAGTGCAAAAAGTGTTTTTTCCACACTAATACAAGTGCAAAAGTGGTTTCCTGCACCAACACAAGTGCGAAAAGTGGTTTTTCAACACTAACGCAAGTGCGAAATGTGGTTTTTCAACACTAACACAAGTGCGAAAAGTGGTTTTTCAACACTATCACAAGTGCAAAAAGTGTTTTTTCCACACTAATACAAGTGCAAAAGTGGTTTCCTGCACCAACACAAGTGCGAAAAGTGGTTTTTCAACACTAACACAAGTGCGAAAAGTGGTTTTTCAACACTAACACAAGTGCTAAAAGTGGTTTTTCAACACTATCACAAGTGCAAAAAGTGTTTTTTCTCCACTAATACAAGTGCAAAAGTGGTTTCCTGCACCAACACAAGTACGAAAAGTGGTTTTTCAACACTAACACAAGTGCAAAAAGTGGTTTTTCAACACTAACACAAGTGCGAAAAGTGGTTTTTCAACACTATCACAAGTGCAAAAAGTGTTTTTTCCACACTAATACAAGTGCAAAAGTGGTTTCCTGCACCAACACAAGTGCGAAAAGTGGTTTTTCAACACTAACACAAGTGCCAAAAGTGGTTTTTCAACACTATCACAAGTGCAAAAAGTGTTTTTTCCACACTAATACAAGTGCAAAAGTGGTTTCCTGCACCAACACAAGTGTGAAAAGTGGTTTTTCAACACTAACACAAGTGCGAAAAGGGGTTTTTCAACACTATCACAAGTGCAAAAAGTGTTTTTTCCACACTAATACAAGTGCAAAAGTGGTTTCCTGCACCAACACAAGTGCGAAAAGTGGTTTTTCAACACTAACAGAAGTGCGAAAAGTGTTTTTTCCACACGAATACAAGTGCAAAAGTGGTTTCCTGCACCAACACAAGTGCGAAAAGTGGCTTTTCAACACTAACACAAGTGCGAAAAGTGGTTTTTCAACACTAATACAAATGCAAAAAGTGTTTTTTCCACACTAATACAAGTGCAAAAGTGGTTTCCTGCACCAACACAAATGCGAAAAGTGGTTTTTCAACACTAACACAAGTGCAAAAAGTGGTTTTTCAACACTATCACAAGTGCAAAAAGTGTTTTTTCCACAATAATACAAGTGCAAAATTGGTTTCCTGCACCAACACAAGTGCGAAAATTGTTTTTTCCACACTAATACAAGTGCAAAAGTGGTTTCCTGCACCAACACAAGTGCGAAAAGAGGCTTTTCAACACTATCACAAGTGCAAAAAGCGTTTTTTCCACACTAATACAAGTGCAAAAGTGGTTTTCTGCACCAACACAAGTGTGAAAAGTGGTTTTTCAACACTAACACAAGTGCGAAAAGTGGTTTTTCAACACTATCGCAAGTGCAAAAAGTGTTTTTTCCACACTAATACAAGTGCAAAAGTGGTTTCCTGCACCAACACAAGTGCGAAAAGTGGTTTTTTAACACTAACGCAAGTGCGAAATGTGGTTTTTCAACACTAACACAAGTGCGAAAAGTGGTTTTTCAACACTATCACAAGTGCAAAAAGTGTTTTTTCCACACTAATACAAGTGCAAAAGTGGTTTCCTGCACCAACACAAGTGCGAAAAGTGGTTTTTCAACACTAACACAAGTGCGAAAAGTGGTTTTTCAACACTAACACAAGTGCTAAAAGTGGTTTTTCAACACTATCACAAGTGCAAAAAGTGTTTTTCCACACTAATACAAGTGCAAAAGTGGTTTCCTGCACCAACACAAGTGCGAAAAGTGGTTTTTCAACACTAACACAAGTGCGAAAAGTGGTTTTTCAACACTATCACAAGTGCAAAAAGTGTTTTTTCAACACTAATACAAGTGCAAAAGTGGTTTCCTGCACCAACACAAGTGCGAAAAGTGGTTTTTCAACACTAACACAAGTGCGGAAAGTGGTTTTTCAACACTAACACAAGTACGAAAAGTCGTTTTTCAACACTATCACAAGTGCAAAAAGTTTTTTTTCCACACTAATACAAGTGCAAAAGTGGTTTCCTGCACCAACACAAGTGCGAAAAGTGGTTTTTCAACACTAACACAAGTGCGAAAAGTGGTTTTTCAACAATAACACAAGTGCGAAAAGTGTTTTTTCCACACTAATACAAGTGCAAAAGTGGTTTTCTGCACCAACACAAGTGTGAAAAGTGGTTTTTCAACACTAACACAAGTGCGAAAAGTGGTTTTTCAACACTATCGCAAGTGCAAAAAGTGTTTTTTCCACACTAATACAAGTGCAAAAGTGGTTTCCTGCACCAACACAAGTGCGAAAAGTGGTTTTTCAACACTAACGCAAGTGCGAAATGTGGTTTTTCAACACTAACACAAGTGCGAAAAGTGGTTTTTCAACACTATCACAAGTGCAAAAAGTGTTTTTTCCACACTAATACAAGTGCAAAAGTGGTTTCCTGCACCAACACAAGTGCGAAAAGTGGTTTTTCAACACTAACACAAGTACGAAAAGTGGTTTTTCAACACTAACACAAGTGCTAAAAGTGGTTTTTCAACACTATCACAAGTGCAAAAAGTGTTTTTTCTCCACTAATACAAGTGCAAAAGTGGTTTCCTGCACCAACACAAGTACGAAAAGTGGTTTTTCAACACTAACACAAGTGCAAAAAGTGGTTTTTCAACACTAACACAAGTGCGAAAAGTGGTTTTTCAACACTATCACAAGTGCAAAAAGTGTTTTTTCCACACTAATACAAGTGTGAAAAGTGGTTTTCAACACTAACACAAGTGCGAAAAGTGGTTTTTCAACACTATCGCAAGTGCAAAAAGTGTTTTTTCCACACTAATACAAGTGCAAAAGTGGTTTCCTGCACCAACACAAGTGCGAAAAGTGGTTTTTCAACACTAACGCAAGTGCGAAATGTGGTTTTTCAACACTAACACAAGTGCGAAAAGTGGTTTTTCAACACTATCACAAGTGCAAAAAGTGTTTTTTCCACACTAATACAAGTGCAAAAGTGGTTTCCTGCACCAACACAAGTGCGAAAAGTGGTTTTTCAACACTAACACAAGTGCGAAAAGTGGTTTTTCAACACTAACACAAGTGCTAAAAGTGGTTTTTCAACACTATCACAAGTGCAAAAAGTGTTTTTTCTCCACTAATACAAGTGCAAAAGTGGTTTCCTGCACCAACACAAGTACGAAAAGTGGTTTTTCAACACTAACACAAGTGCAAAAAGTGGTTTTTCAACACTAACACAAGTGCGAAAAGTGGTTTTTCAACACTATCACAAGTGCAAAAAGTGTTTTTTCCACACTAATACAAGTGCAAAAGTGGTTTCCTGCACCAACACAAGTGCGAAAAGTGGTTTTTCAACACTAACACAAGTGCCAAAAGTGGTTTTTCAACACTATCACAAGTGCAAAAAGTGTTTTTTCCACACTAATACAAGTGCAAAAGTGGTTTCCTGCACCAACACAAGTGTGAAAAGTGGTTTTTCAACACTAACACAAGTGCGAAAAGGGGTTTTTCAACACTATCGCAAGTGCAAAAAGTGTTTTTTCCACACTAATACAAGTGCAAAAGTGGTTTCCTGCACCAACACAAGTGTGAAAAGTGGTTTTTCAACACTAACGCAAGTGCGAAATGTGGTTTTTCAACACTAACACAAGTGCGAAAAGTGGTTTTTCAACACTATCACAAGTGCAAAAAGTGTTTTTTCCACACTAATACAAGTGCAAAAGTGGTTTCCTGCACCAACACAAGTGTGAAAAGTGGTTTTTCAACACTAACACAAGTGCGAAAAGGGGTTTTTCAACACTATCACAAGTGCAAAAAGTGTTTTTTCCACACTAATACAAGTGCAAAAGTGGTTTCCTGCACCAACACAAGTGCGAAAAGTGGTTTTTCAACACTAACACAAGTGCGAAAAGTGTTTTTCCACACGAATACAAGTGCAAAAGTGGTTTCCTGCACCAACACAAGTGCGAAAAGTGGCTTTTCAACACTAACACAAGTGCGAAAAGTGGTTTTTCAACACTAATACAAATGCAAAAAGTGTTTTTTCCACACTAATACAAGTGCAAAAGTGGTTTCCTGCACCAACACAAGTGCGAAAAGTGGTTTTTCAACACTAACACAAGTGCAAAAAGTGGTTTTTCAACACTATCACAAGTGCAAAAAGTGTTTTTTCCACAATAATACAAGTGCAAAATTGGTTTCCTGCACCAACACAAGTGCGAAAAGTGGTTTTTCAACACTAACACAAGTGCGAAAAGTGGTTTTTCAACACTAACACAAGTGCAAAAAGTGTTTTTTCCACACTAAAAAAGTGCAAAAGTGGTTTCCTGCACCAACACAAGTGCGAAAAGTGGTTTTTCAACACTAACACAAGTGCGAAAAGTGGTTTTTCAACACTAACACAAGTGCGAAAAGTGGTTTTTCAACACTATCACAAGTGCAAAAAGTGTTTTTTCCACACTAATACAAGTGCAAAAGTGGTTTCCTGCACCAACACAAGTGTGAAAAGTGGTTTTTCAACACCAACACAAGTGCGAAAATTGTTTTTTCCACACTAATACAAGTGCAAAAGTGGTTTCCTGCACCAACACAAGTGCGAAAAGAGGCTTTTCAACACTATCACAAGTGTGAAAAGTGGTTTTTCAACACTATCACAAGTGCAAAAAGCGTTTTTTCCACACTAATACAAGTGCAAAAGTGGTTTCCTGCACCAACACAAGTGCGAAAAGTGGTTTTTCAACACTAACACAAGTGTGAAAAGTGGTTTTTCAACACTAACACAAGTGCGAAAAGTGGTTTTTCAACACTATCACAAGTGCAAAAAATGTTTTTTCCACACTAATACAAGTGCAAAAGTGGTTTCCTGCACCAACACAGGTGCGAAAAGTGGTTTTTCAACACTAACACAAGTGCAAAAAGTGGTTTTTCAACACTATCACAAGTGCAAAAAGTGTTTTTTCCACACTACTACAAGTACAAAAGTGGTTTCCTGCACCAACACAAGTGCGAAAAGTGGTTTTTCAACACTAACACAAGTGCGAAAAGTGGTTTTTCAACACTAACACAAGTGCGAAAAGTGGTTTTTCCACACTAATACAAGTGCAAAAGTGGTTTCCTGCACCAACACAAGTGCGAAAAGTGGTTTTTCAACACTAACACAAGTGCGAAAAGTGGTTTTTCAACACTATCACAAGTGCAAAAAGTGTTTTTTCAACACTAATACAAGTGCAAAAGTGGTTTCCTGCACCAACACAAGTGCGAAAAGTGGTTTTTCAACACTAACACAAGTGCGGAAAGTGGTTTTTCAACACTAACACAAGTACGAAAAGTCGTTTTTCAACACTATCACAAGTGCAAAAAGTTTTTTTCCCACACTAATACAAGTGCAAAAGTGGTTTCCTGCACCAACACAAGTGCGAAAAGTGGTTTTTCAACACTAACACAAGTGCGAAAAGTGGTTTTTCAACAATAACACAAGTGCGAAAAGTGTTTTTTCCACACTAATACAAGTGCAAAAGTGGTTTTCTGCACCAACACAAGTGTGAAAAGTGGTTTTTCAACACTAACACAAGTGCGAAAAGTGGTTTTTCAACACTATCGCAAGTGCAAAAAGTGTTTTTTCCACACTAATACAAGTGCAAAAGTGGTTTCCTGCACCAACACAAGTGCGAAAAGTGGTTTTTCAACACTAACGCAAGTGCGAAATGTGGTTTTTCAACACTAACACAAGTGCGAAAAGTGGTTTTTCAACACTATCACAAGTGCAAAAAGTGTTTTTTCCACACTAATACAAGTGCAAAAGTGGTTTCCTGCACCAACACAAGTGCGAAAAGTGGTTTTTCAACACTAACACAAGTGCGAAAAGTGGTTTTTCAACACTAACACAAGTGCTAAAAGTGGTTTTTCAACACTATCACAAGTGCAAAAAGTGTTTTTTCTCCACTAATACAAGTGCAAAAGTGGTTTCCTGCACCAACACAAGTACGAAAAGTGGTTTTTCAACACTAACACAAGTGCAAAAAGTGGTTTTTCAACACTAACACAAGTGCGAAAAGTGGTTTTTCAACACTATCACAAGTGCAAAAAGTGTTTTTTCCACACTAATACAAGTGCAAAAGTGGTTTCCTGCACCAACACAAGTGCGAAAAGTGGTTTTTCAACACTAACACAAGTGCCAAAAGTGGTTTTTCAACACTATCACAAGTGCAAAAAGTGTTTTTTCCACACTAATACAAGTGCAAAAGTGGTTTCCTGCACCAACACAAGTGTGAAAAGTGGTTTTTCAACACTAACACAAGTGCGAAAAGGGGTTTTTCAACACTATCACAAGTGCAAAAAGTGTTTTTTCCACACTAATACAAGTGCAAAAGTGGTTTCCTGCACCAACACAAGTGCGAAAAGTGGTTTTTCAACACTAACACAAGTGCGAAAAGTGTTTTTTCCACACGAATACAAGTGCAAAAGTGGTTTCCTGCACCAACACAAGTGCGAAAAGTGGCTTTTCAACACTAACACAAGTGCGAAAAGTGGTTTTTCAACACTAATACAAATGCAAAAAGTGTTTTTTCCACACTAATACAAGTGCAAAAGTGGTTTCCTGCACCAACACAAATGCGAAAAGTGGTTTTTCAACACTAACACAAGTGCAAAAAGTGGTTTTTCAACACTATCACAAGTGCAAAAAGTGTTTTTTCCACAATAATACAAGTGCAAAATTGGTTTCCTGCACCAACACAAGTGCGAAAATTGTTTTTTCCACACTAATACAAGTGCAAAAGTGGTTTCCTGCACCAACACAAGTGCGAAAAGAGGCTTTTCAACACTATCACAAGTGTGAAAAGTGGTTTTTCAACACTATCACAAGTGCAAAAAGCGTTTTTTCCACACTAATACAAGTGCAAAAGTGGTTTCCTGCACCAACACAAGTGCGAAAAGTGGTTTTTCAACACTAACACAAGTGCGAAAAGTGGTTTTTCAACACTAACACAAGTGCGAAAAGTGGTTTTTCAACACTATCACAAGTGCAAAAAATGTTTTTTCCACACTAATACAAGTGCAAAAGTGGTTTCCTGCACCAACACAGGTGTGAAAAGTGGTTTTTCAACACTAACACAAGTGCAAAAAGTGGTTTTTCAACACTATCACAAGTGCAAAAAGTGTTTTTTCCACACTAATACAAGTACAAAAGTGGTTTCCTGCACCAACACAAGTGCGAAAAGTGGTTTTTCAACACTAACACAAGTGCGAAAAGTGGTTTTTCAACACTAACACAAGTGCGAAAAGTGGTTTTTCCACACTAATACAAGTGCAAAAGTGGTTTCCTGCACCAACACAAGTGCGAAAAGTGGTTTTTCAACACTAACACAAGTGCGAAAAGTGGTTTTTCAACACTATCACAAGTGCAAAAAGTGTTTTTTCAACACTAATACAAGTGCAAAAGTGGTTTCCTGCACCAACACAAGTGCGAAAAGTGGTTTTTCAACACTAACACAAGTGCGGAAAGTGGTTTTTCAACACTAACACAAGTACGAAAAGTCGTTTTTCAACACTATCACAAGTGCAAAAAGTTTTTTTTCCACACTAATACAAGTGCAAAAGTGGTTTCCTGCACCAACACAAGTGCGAAAAGTGGTTTTTCAACACTAACACAAGTGCGAAAAGTGGTTTTTCAACAATAACACAAGTGCGAAAAATGTTTTTTCCACACTAATACAAGTGCAACAGTGGTTTTCTGCACCAACACAAGTGTGAAAAGTGGTTTTTCAACACTAACACAAGTGCGAAAAGTGGTTTTTCAACACTATCGCAAGTGCAAAAAGTGTTTTTTCCACACTAATACAAGTGCAAAAGTGGTTTCCTGCACCAACACAAGTGCGAAAAGTGGTTTTTCAACACTAACGCAAGTGCGAAATGTGGTTTTTCAACACTAACACAAGTGCGAAAAGTGGTTTTTCAACACTATCACAAGTGCAAAAAGTGTTTTTTCCACACTAATACAAGTGCAAAAGTGGTTTCCTGCACCAACACAAGTGCGAAAAGTGGTTTTTCAACACTAACACAAGTGCGAAAAGTGGTTTTTCAACACTAACACAAGTGCAAAAAGTGTTTTTTCCACACTAAAAAAGTGCAAAAGTGGTTTCCTGCACCAACACAAGTGCGAAAAGTGGTTTTTCAACACTAACACAAGTGCGAAAAGTGGTTTTTCAACACTAACACAAGTGCGAAAAGTGGTTTTTCAACACTATCACAAGTGCAAAAAGTGTTTTTTCCACACTAATACAAGTGCAAAAGTGGTTTCCTGCACCAACACAAGTGCGAAAAGTGGTTTTTCAACACCAACACAAGTGCGAAAATTGTTTTTTCCACACTAATACAAGTGCAAAAGTGGTTTCCTGCACCAACACAAGTGCGAAAAGAGGCTTTTCAACACTATCACAAGTGTGAAAAGTGGTTTTTCAACACTATCACAAGTGCAAAAAGCGTTTTTTCCACACTAATACAAGTGCAAAAGTGGTTTCCTGCACCAACACAAGTGCGAAAAGTGGTTTTTCAACACTAACACAAGTGTGAAAAGTGGTTTTTCAACACTAACACAAGTGCGAAAAGTGGTTTTTCAACACTATCACAAGTGCAAAAAATGTTTTTTCCACACTAATACAAGTGCAAAAGTGGTTTCCTGCACCAACACAGGTGCGAAAAGTGGTTTTTCAACACTAACACAAGTGCAAAAAGTGGTTTTTCAACACTATCACAAGTGCAAAAAGTGTTTTTTCCACACTACTACAAGTACAAAAGTGGTTTCCTGCACCAACACAAGTGCGAAAAGTGGTTTTTCAACACTAACACAAGTGCGAAAAGTGGTTTTTCAACACTAACACAAGTGCGAAAAGTGGTTTTTCCACACTAATACAAGTGCAAAAGTGGTTTCCTGCACCAACACAAGTGCGAAAAGTGGTTTTTCAACACTAACACAAGTGCGAAAAGTGGTTTTTCAACACTATCACAAGTGCAAAAAGTGTTTTTTCAACACTAATACAAGTGCAAAAGTGGTTTCCTGCACCAACACAAGTGCGAAAAGTGGTTTTTCAACACTAACACAAGTGCGGAAAGTGGTTTTTCAACACTAACACAAGTACGAAAAGTCGTTTTTCAACACTATCACAAGTGCAAAAAGTTTTTTTTCCACACTAATACAAGTGCAAAAGTGGTTTCCTGCACCAACACAAGTGCGAAAAGTGGTTTTTCAACACTAACACAAGTGCGAAAAGTGGTTTTTCAACAATAACACAAGTGCGAAAAGTGTTTTTTCCACACTAATACAAGTGCAAAAGTGGTTTTCTGCACCAACACAAGTGTGAAAAGTGGTTTTTCAACACTAACACAAGTGCGAAAAGTGGTTTTTCAACACTATCGCAAGTGCAAAAAGTGTTTTTTCCACACTAATACAAGTGCAAAAGTGGTTTCCTGCACCAACACAAGTGCGAAAAGTGGTTTTTCAACACTAACGCAAGTGCGAAATGTGGTTTTTCAACACTAACACAAGTGCGAAAAGTGGTTTTTCAACACTATCACAAGTGCAAAAAGTGTTTTTTCCACACTAATACAAGTGCAAAAGTGGTTTCCTGCACCAACACAAGTGCGAAAAGTGGTTTTTCAACACTAACACAAGTGCGAAAAGTGGTTTTTCAACACTAACACAAGTGCTAAAAGTGGTTTTTCAACACTATCACAAGTGCAAAAAGTGTTTTTTCTCCACTAATACAAGTGCAAAAGTGGTTTCCTGCACCAACACAAGTACGAAAAGTGGTTTTTCAACACTAACACAAGTGCAAAAAGTGGTTTTTCAACACTAACACAAGTGCGAAAAGTGGTTTTTCAACACTATCACAAGTGCAAAAAGTGTTTTTTCCACACTAATACAAGTGCAAAAGTGGTTTCCTGCACCAACACAAGTGCGAAAAGTGGTTTTTCAACACTAACACAAGTGCCAAAAGTGGTTTTTCAACACTATCACAAGTGCAAAAAGTGTTTTTTCCACACTAATACAAGTGCAAAAGTGGTTTCCTGCACCAACACAAGTGTGAAAAGTGGTTTTTCAACACTAACACAAGTGCGAAAAGGGGTTTTTCAACACTATCACAAGTGCAAAAAGTGTTTTTTCCACACTAATACAAGTGCAAAAGTGGTTTCCTGCACCAACACAAGTGCGAAAAGTGGTTTTTCAACACTAACACAAGTGCGAAAAGTGTTTTTTCCACACGAATACAAGTGCAAAAGTGGTTTCCTGCACCAACACAAGTGCGAAAAGTGGCTTTTCAACACTAACACAAGTGCGAAAAGTGGTTTTTCAACACTAATACAAATGCAAAAAGTGTTTTTTCCACACTAATACAAGTGCAAAAGTGGTTTCCTGCACCAACACAAATGCGAAAAGTGGTTTTTCAACACTAACACAAGTGCAAAAAGTGGTTTTTCAACACTATCACAAGTGCAAAAAGTGTTTTTTCCACAATAATACAAGTGCAAAATTGGTTTCCTGCACCAACACAAGTGCGAAAATTGTTTTTTCCACACTAATACAAGTGCAAAAGTGGTTTCCTGCACCAACACAAGTGCGAAAAGAGGCTTTTCAACACTATCACAAGTGTGAAAAGTGGTTTTTCAACACTATCACAAGTGCAAAAAGCGTTTTTTCCACACTAATACAAGTGCAAAAGTGGTTTCCTGCACCAACACAAGTGCGAAAAGTGGTTTTTCAACACTAACACAAGTGCGAAAAGTGGTTTTTCAACACTAACACAAGTGCGAAAAGTGGTTTTTCAACACTATCACAAGTGCAAAAAATGTTTTTTCCACACTAATACAAGTGCAAAAGTGGTTTCCTGCACCAACACAGGTGTGAAAAGTGGTTTTTCAACACTAACACAAGTGCAAAAAGTGGTTTTTCAACACTATCACAAGTGCAAAAAGTGTTTTTTCCACACTAATACAAGTACAAAAGTGGTTTCCTGCACCAACACAAGTGCGAAAAGTGGTTTTTCAACACTAACACAAGTGCGAAAAGTGGTTTTTCAACACTAACACAAGTGCGAAAAGTGGTTTTTCCACACTAATACAAGTGCAAAAGTGGTTTCCTGCACCAACACAAGTGCGAAAAGTGGTTTTTCAACACTAACACAAGTGCGAAAAGTGGTTTTTCAACACTATCACAAGTGCAAAAAGTGTTTTTTCAACACTAATACAAGTGCAAAAGTGGTTTCCTGCACCAACACAAGTGCGAAAAGTGGTTTTTCAACACTAACACAAGTGCGGAAAGTGGTTTTTCAACACTAACACAAGTACGAAAAGTCGTTTTTCAACACTATCACAAGTGCAAAAAGTTTTTTTTCCACACTAATACAAGTGCAAAAGTGGTTTCCTGCACCAACACAAGTGCGAAAAGTGGTTTTTCAACACTAACACAAGTGCGAAAAGTGGTTTTTCAACAATAACACAAGTGCGAAAAGTGTTTTTTCCACACTAATACAAGTGCAACAGTGGTTTTCTGCACCAACACAAGTGTGAAAAGTGGTTTTTCAACACTAACACAAGTGCGAAAAGTGGTTTTTCAACACTATCGCAAGTGCAAAAAGTGTTTTTTCCACACTAATACAAGTGCAAAAGTGGTTTCCTGCACCAACACAAGTGCGAAAAGTGGTTTTTCAACACTAACGCAAGTGCGAAATGTGGTTTTTCAACACTAACACAAGTGCGAAAAGTGGTTTTTCAACACTATCACAAGTGCAAAAAGTGTTTTTTCCACACTAATACAAGTGCAAAAGTGGTTTCCTGCACCAACACAAGTGCGAAAAGTGGTTTTTCAACACTATCACAAGTGCGAAAAGTGGTTTTTCAACACTAACACAAGTGCTAAAAGTGGTTTTTCAACACTATCACAAGTGCAAAAAGTGTTTTTTCTCCACTAATACAAGTGCAAAAGTGGTTTCCTGCACCAACACAAGTACGAAAAGTGGTTTTTCAACACTAACACAAGTGCAAAAAGTGGTTTTTCAACACGAACACAAGTGCGAAAAGTGGTTTTTCAACACTATCACAAGTGCAAAAAGTGTTTTTTCCACACTAATACAAGTGTGAAAAGTGGTTTTTCAACACTAACACAAGTGCGAAAAGTGGTTTTTCAACACTATCGCAAGTGCAAAAAGTGTTTTTTCCACACTAATACAAGTGCAAAAGTGGTTTCCTGCACCAACACAAGTGCGAAAAGTGGTTTTTCAACACTAACGCAAGTGCGAAATGTGGTTTTTCAACACTAACACAAGTGCGAAAAGTGGTTTTTCAACACTATCACAAGTGCAAAAAGTGTTTTTTCCACACTAATACAAGTGCAAAAGTGGTTTCCTGCACCAACACAAGTGCGAAAAGTGGTTTTTCAACACTAACATAAGTGCGAAAAGTGGTTTTTCAACACTAACACAAGTGCTAAAAGTGGTTTTTCAACACTATCACAAGTGCAAAAAGTGTTTTTTCTCCACTAATACAAGTGCAAAAGTGGTTTCCTGCACCAACACAAGTACGAAAAGTGGTTTTTCAACACTAACACAAGTGCAAAAAGTGGTTTTTCAACACTAACACAAGTGCGAAAAGTGGTTTTTCAACACTATCACAAGTGCAAAAAGTGTTTTTTCCACACTAATACAAGTGCAAAAGTGGTTTCCTGCACCAACACAAGTGCGAAAAGTGGTTTTTCAACACTAACACAAGTGCCAAAAGTGGTTTTTCAACACTATCACAAGTGCAAAAAGTGTTTTTTCCACACTAATACAAGTGCAAAAGTGGTTTCCTGCACCAACACAAGTGTGAAAAGTGGTTTTTCAACACTAACACAAGTGCGAAAAGGGGTTTTTCAACACTATCACAAGTGCAAAAAGTGTTTTTTCCACACTAATTCAAATGCAAAAGTGGTTTCCTGCACCAACACAAGTACGAAAAGTGGTTTTTCAACACTAACACAAGTGCAAAAAGTGGTTTTTCAACACTAACACAAGTGCGAAAAGTGGTTTTTCAACACTATCACAAGTGCAAAAAGTGTTTTTTCCACACTAATACAAGTGCAAAAGTGGTTTCCTGCACCAACACAAGTGCGAAAAGTGGTTTTTCAACACTATCACAAGTGCAAAAAGTGTTTTTTCCACAATAATACAAGTGCAAAATTGGTTTCCTGCACCAACACAAGTGCGAAAAGTGTTTTTTCAACACTAACACAAGTGCGAAAAGTGGTTTTTCAACACTAACACAAGTGCGAAAAGGGGTTTTTCAACACTATCACAAGTGCAAAAAGTGTTTTTTCCACACTAATTCAAATGCAAAAGTGGTTTCCTGCACCAACACAAGTGCGAAAAGTGGTTTTTCAACACTAACACAAGTGCGAAAAGTGTTTTTTCCACACTAATACAAGTGCAAAAGTGGTTTCCTGCACCAACACAAGTGCGAAAAGTGGCTTTTCAACACTAACACAAGTGCGAAAAGTGGTTTTTCAACACTATCACAAGTGCAAAAAGTGTTTTTTCCACACTAATACAAGTGCAAAAGTGGTTTCCTGCACCAACACAAGTGCGAAAAGTGGTTTTTCAACACTAATACAAGTGCAAAAGTGGTTTCCTGCACCAACACAAGTGCAAAAAGTGTTTTTTCCACACTAATACAAGTGCAAAAGTGGTTGCCTGCACCAACACAAGTGCGAAAAGTGGTTTTTCAACACTAACACAAGTGCGAAAAGTGGTTTTTCAACACTAACACAAGTGGGAAAAGTGGTTTTTCAACACTATCACAAGTGCAAAAAGTGTTTTTTCTCCACTAATACAAGTGCAAAAGTGGTTTACTGCACCAACACAAGTACGAAAAGTGGTTTTTCAACACTAACACAAGTGCGAAAAGTGGTTTTTCAACACTAACACAAGTGCGAAAAGTGGTTTTTCAACACTATCACAAGTGCAAAAAGTGTTTTTTCCACACTAATACAAGTGCAAAAGTGGTTTCCTGCACCAACACAAGTGCGAAAAGTGGTTTTTCAACACTAACACAAGTGCGAAAAGGGGTTTTTAAACACTATCACAAGTGCAAAAAGTGTTTTTTCCACACTAATACAAGTGCAAAAGTGGTTTCCTGCACCAGCACAAGTGCGAAAAGTGGTTTTTCAACACTAACACAAGTGCGAAAAGTGTTTTTTCCACACGAATACAAGTGCAAAAGTGGTTTCCTGCACCAACACAAGTGCGAAAAGTGGTTTTTCAACACTAACACAAGTGCGGAAAGTGGTTTTTCAACACTAACACAAGTACGAAAAGTCGTTTTTCAACACTATCACAAGTGCAAAAAGTTTTTTTTCCACACTAATACAAGTGCAAAAGTGGTTTCCTGCACCAACACAAGTGCGAAAAGTGGTTTTTCAACACTAACACAAGTGCGAAAAGTGGTTTTTCAACAATAACACAAGTGCGAAAAGTGTTTTTTCCACACTAATACAAGTGCAAAAGTGGTTTTCTGCACCAACACAAGTGTGAAAAGTGGTTTTTCAACACTAACACAAGTGCCAAAAGTGGTTTTTCAACACTATCGCAAGTGCAAAAAGTGTTTTTTCCACACTAATACAAGTGCAAAAGTGGTTTCCTGCACCAACACAAGTGCGAAAAGTGGTTTTTCAACACTAACGCAAGTGCGAAATGTGGTTTTTCAACACTAACACAAGTGCGAAAAGTGGTTTTTCAACACTATCACAAGTGCAAAAAGTGTTTTTTCCACACTAATATAAGTGCAAAAGTGGTTTCCTGCACCAACACAAGTGTGAAAAGTGGTTTTTCAACACTAACACAAGTGCGAAAAGGGGTTTTTCAACACTATCACAAGTGCAAAAAGTGTTTTTTCCACACTAATACAAGTGCAAAAGTGGTTTCCTGCACCAACACAAGTGCGAAAAGTGGTTTTTCAACACTAACACAAGTGCGAAAAGTGTTTTTCCACACGAATACAAGTGCAAAAGTGGTTTCCTGCACCAACACAAGTGCGAAAAGTGGCTTTTCAACACTAACACAAGTGCGAAAAGTGGTTTTTCAACACTAATACAAATGCAAAAAGTGTTTTTTCCACACTAATACAAGTGCAAAAGTGGTTTCCTGCACCAACACAAGTGCGAAAAGTGGTTTTTCAACACTAACACAAGTGCAAAAAGTGGTTTTTCAACACTAATACAAATGCAAAAAGTGTTTTTTCCACACTAATACAAGTGCAAAAGTGGTTTCCTGCACCAACACAAATGCGAAAAGTGGTTTTTCAACACTAACACAAGTGCAAAAAGTGGTTTTTCAACACTATCACAAGTGCAAAAAGTGTTTTTTCCACAATAATACAAGTGCAAAATTGGTTTCCTGCACCAACACAAGTGCGAAAATTGTTTTTTCCACACTAATACAAGTGCAAAAGTGGTTTCCTGCACCAACACAAGTGCGAAAAGAGGCTTTTCAACACTATCACAAGTGTGAAAAGTGGTTTTTCAACACTATCACAAGTGCAAAAAGCGTTTTTTCCACACTAATACAAGTGCAAAAGTGGTTTCCTGCACCAACACAAGTGCGAAAAGTGGTTTTTCAACACTAACACAAGTGCGAAAAGTGGTTTTTCAACACTAACACAAGTGCGAAAAGTGGTTTTTCAACACTATCACAAGTGCAAAAAATGTTTTTTCCACACTAATACAAGTGCAAAAGTGGTTTCCTGCACCAACACAGGTGCGAAAAGTGGTTTTTCAACACTAACACAAGTGCAAAAAGTGGTTTTTCAACACTATCACAAGTGCAAAAAGTGTTTTTTCCACACTAATACAAGTACAAAAGTGGTTTCCTGCACCAACACAAGTGCGAAAAGTGGTTTTTCAACACTAACACAAGTGCGAAAAGTGGTTTTTCAACACTAACACAAGTGCGAAAAGTGGTTTTTCCACACTAATACAAGTGCAAAAGTGGTTTCCTGCACCAACACAAGTGCGAAAAGTGGTTTTTCAACACTAACACAAGTGCGAAAAGTGGTTTTTCAACACTATCACAAGTGCAAAAAGTGTTTTTTCAACACTAATACAAGTGCAAAAGTGGTTTCCTGCACCAACACAAGTGCGAAAAGTGGTTTTTCAACACTAACACAAGTGCGGAAAGTGGTTTTTCAACACTAACACAAGTACGAAAAGTCGTTTTTCAACACTATCACAAGTGCAAAAAGTTTTTTTTCCACACTAATACAAGTGCAAAAGTGGTTTCCTGCACCAACACAAGTGCGAAAAGTGGTTTTTCAACACTAACACAAGTGCGAAAAGTGGTTTTTCAACAATAACACAAGTGCGAAAAGTGTTTTTTCCACACTAATACAAGTGCAAAAGTGGTTTTCTGCACCAACACAAGTGTGAAAAGTGGTTTTTCAACACTAACACAAGTGCGAAAAGTGGTTTTTCAACACTATCGCAAGTGCAAAAAGTGTTTTTTCCACACTAATACAAGTGCAAAAGTGGTTTCCTGCACCAACACAAGTGCGAAAAGTGGTTTTTCAACACTAACGCAAGTGCGAAATGTGGTTTTTCAACACTAACACAAGTGCGAAAAGTGGTTTTTCAACACTATCACAAGTGCAAAAAGTGTTTTTTCCACACTAATACAAGTGCAAAAGTGGTTTCCTGCACCAACACAAGTGCGAAAAGTGGTTTTTCAACACTATCACAAGTGCGAAAAGTGGTTTTTCAACACTAACACAAGTGCTAAAAGTGGTTTTTCAACACTATCACAAGTGCAAAAAGTGTTTTTTCTCCACTAATACAAGTGCAAAAGTGGTTTCCTGCACCAACACAAGTACGAAAAGTGGTTTTTCAACACTAACACAAGTGCAAAAAGTGGTTTTTCAACACTAACACAAGTGCGAAAAGTGGTTTTTCAACACTATCACAAGTGCAAAAAGTGTTTTTTCCACACTAATACAAGTGTGAAAAGTGGTTTTTCAACACTAACACAAGTGCGAAAAGTGGTTTTTCAACACTATCGCAAGTGCAAAAAGTGTTTTTTCCACACTAATACAAGTGCAAAAGTGGTTTCCTGCACCAACACAAGTGCGAAAAGTGGTTTTTCAACACTATCACAAGTGCGAAAAGTGGTTTTTCAACACTAACACAAGTGCTAAAAGTGGTTTTTCAACACTATCACAAGTGCAAAAAGTGTTTTTTCTCCACTAATACAAGTGCAAAAGTGGTTTCCTGCACCAACACAAGTACGAAAAGTGGTTTTTCAACACTAACACAAGTGCAAAAAGTGGTTTTTCAACACTAACACAAGTGCGAAAAGTGGTTTTTCAACACTATCACAAGTGCAAAAAGTGTTTTTTCCACACTAATACAAGTGCAAAAGTGGTTTCCTGCACCAACACAAGTGCGAAAAGTGGTTTTTCAACACTAACACAAGTGCCAAAAGTGGTTTTTCAACACTATCACAAGTGCAAAAAGTGTTTTTTCCACACTAATACAAGTGCAAAAGTGGTTTCCTGCACCAACACAAGTGTGAAAAGTGGTTTTTCAACACTAACACAAGTGCGAAAAGGGGTTTTTCAACAC
The DNA here is from genome assembly GCF_964187855.1 of Myxine glutinosa. NCBI lineage: Eukaryota > Metazoa > Chordata > Myxini > Myxiniformes > Myxinidae > Myxine > Myxine glutinosa. The sequence goes on along the minus strand of NW_027616392.1, from coordinate 386,636 downwards.
TATCACAAGTGCAAAAAGTGTTTTTTCCACACTAATACAAGTGCAAAAGTGGTTTCCTGCACCAACACAAGTGCGAAAAGTGGTTTTTCAACACTAACACAAGTGCGAAAAGTGTTTTTTCCACACGAATACAAGTGCAAAAGTGGTTTCCTGCACCAACACAAGTGCGAAAAGTGGCTTTTCAACACTAACACAAGTTGGAAAAGTGGTTTTTCAACACTAATACAAATGCAAAAAGTGTTTTTTCCACACTAATACAAGTGCAAAAGTGGTTTCCTGCACCAACACAAATGCGAAAAGTGGTTTTTCAACACTAACACAAGTGCAAAAAGTGGTTTTTCAACACTATCACAAGTGCAAAAAGTGTTTTTTCCACAATAATACAAGTGCAAAATTGGTTTCCTGCACCAACACAAGTGCGAAAAGTGGTTTTTCAACACTAACACAAGTGCGAAAAGTGGTTTTTCAACACTAACACAAGTGCGAAAAGGGGTTTTTCAACACTATCACAAGTGCAAAAAGTGTTTTTTCCACACTAATTCAAATGCAAAAGTGGTTTCCTGCACCAACACAAGTGCGAAAAGTGGTTTTTCAACACTAACACAAGTGCGAAAAGTGGTTTTTCAACACTAACACAAGTGCCAAAAGTGGTTTTTCAACACTATCACAAGTGCAAAAAGTGTTTTTTCCACACTAAAAAAGTGCAAAAGTGGTTTCCTGCACCAACACAAGTGCGAAAAGTGGTTTTTCAACACTAACACAAGTGCGAAAAGTGGTTTTTCAACACTAACACAAGTGCGAAAAGTGGTTTTTCAACACTATCACAAGTGCAAAAAGTGTTTTTTCCACACTAATACAAGTGCAAAAGTGGTTTCCTGCACCAACACAAGTGCGAAAAGTGGTTTTTCAACACCAACACAAGTGCGAAAATTGTTTTTTCCACACTAATACAAGTGCAAAAGTGGTTTCCTGCACCAACACAAGTGCGAAAAGAGGCTTTTCAACACTATCACAAGTGTGAAAAGTGGTTTTTCAACACTATCACAAGTGCAAAAAGCGTTTTTTCCACACTAATACAAGTGCAAAAGTGGTTTCCTGCACCAACACAAGTGCGAAAAGTGGTTTTTCAACACTAACACAAGTGCGAAAAGTGGTTTTTCAACACTAACACAAGTGCGAAAAGTGGTTTTTCAACACTATCACAAGTGCAAAAAATGTTTTTTCCACACTAATACAAGTGCAAAAGTGGTTTCCTGCACCAACACAGGTGCGAAAAGTGGTTTTTCAACACTAACACAAGTGCAAAAAGTGGTTTTTCAACACTATCACAAGTGCAAAAAGTGTTTTTTCCACACTAATACAAGTACAAAAGTGGTTTCCTGCACCAACACAAGTGCGAAAAGTGGTTTTTCAACACTAACACAAGTGCGAAAAGTGGTTTTTCAACACTAACACAAGTGCGAAAAGTGGTTTTTCCACACTAATACAAGTGCAAAAGTGGTTTCCTGCACCAACACAAGTGCGAAAAGTGGTTTTTCAACACTAACACAAGTGCGAAAAGTGGTTTTTCAACACTATCACAAGTGCAAAAAGTGTTTTTTCAACCACTAATACAAGTGCAAAAGTGGTTTCCTGCACCAACACAAGTGCGAAAAGTGGTTTTTCAACACTAACACAAGTGCGGAAAGTGGTTTTTCAACACTAACACAAGTACGAAAAGTCGTTTTTCAACACTATCACAAGTGCAAAAAGTTTTTTTTCCACACTAATACAAGTGCAAAAGTGGTTTCCTGCACCAACACAAGTGCGAAAAGTGGTTTTTCAACACTAACACAAGTGCGAAAAGTGGTTTTTCAACAATAACACAAGTGCGAAAAGTGTTTTTTCCACACTAATACAAGTGCAAAAGTGGTTTTCTGCACCAACACAAGTGTGAAAAGTGGTTTTTCAACACTAACACAAGTGCGAAAAGTGGTTTTTCAACACTATCGCAAGTGCAAAAAGTGTTTTTTCCACACTAATACAAGTGCAAAAGTGGTTTCCTGCACCAACACAAGTGCGAAAAGTGGTTTTTCAACACTAACGCAAGTGCGAAATGTGGTTTTTCAACACTAACACAAGTGCGAAAAGTGGTTTTTCAACACTATCACAAGTGCAAAAAGTGTTTTTTCCACACTAATACAAGTGCAAAAGTGGTTTCCTGCACCAACACAAGTGCGAAAAGTGGTTTTTCAACACTAACACAAGTGCGAAAAGTGGTTTTTCAACACTAACACAAGTGCTAAAAGTGGTTTTTCAACACTATCACAAGTGCAAAAAGTGTTTTTTCTCCACTAATACAAGTGCAAAAGTGGTTTCCTGCACCAACACAAGTACGAAAAGTGCTTTTTCAACACTAACACAAGTGCAAAAAGTGGTTTTTCAACACTAACACAAGTGCGAAAAGTGTTTTTCAACACTATCACAAGTGCAAAAAGTGTTTTTTCCACACTAATACAAGTGCAAAAGTGGTTTCCTGCACCAACACAAGTGCGAAAAGTGGTTTTTCAACACTAACACAAGTGCCAAAAGTGGTTTTTCAACACTATCACAAGTGCAAAAAGTGTTTTTTCCACACTAATACAAGTGCAAAAGTGGTTTCCTGCACCAACACAAGTGTGAAAAGCGGTTTTTCAACACTAACACAAGTGCGAAAAGGGGTTTTTCAACACTATCACAAGTGCAAAAAGTGTTTTTTCCACACTAATACAAGTGCAAAAGTGGTTTCCTGCACCAACACAAGTGCGAAAAGTGGTTTTTCAACACTAACACAAGTGCGAAAAGTGTTTTTTCCACACGAATACAAGTGCAAAAGTGGTTTCCTGCACCAACACAAGTGCGAAAAGTGGCTTTTCAACACTAACACAAGTGCGAAAAGTGGTTTTTCAACACTAATACAAATGCAAAAAGTGTTTTTTCCACACTAATACAAGTGCAAAAGTGGTTTCCTGCACCAACACAAATGCGAAAAGTGGTTTTTCAACACTAACACAAGTGCAAAAAGTGGTTTTTCAACACTACCACAAGTGCAAAAAGTGTTTTTTCCACAATAATACAAGTGCAAAATTGGTTTCCTGCACCAACACAAGTGCGAAAAGTGGTTTTTCAACACTAACACAAGTGCGAAAAGTGGTTTTTCAACACTAACACAAGTGCAAAAAGTGTTTTTTCCACACTAAAAAAGTGCAAAAGTGGTTTCCTGCACCAACACAAGTGCGAAAAGTGGTTTTTCAACACTAACACAAGTGCGAAAAGTGGTTTTTCAACACTAACACAAGTGCGAAAAGTGGTTTTTCAACACTATCACAAGTGCAAAAAGTGTTTTTTCCACACTAATACAAGTGCAAAAGTGGTTTCCTGCACCAACACAAGTGCGAAAAGTCGTTTTTCAACACTAACACAAGTGCGAAAAGTGTTTTTTCCACACTAATACAAGTGCAAAAGTGGTTTCCTGCACCAACACAAGTGTGAAAAGAGGCTTTTCAACACTATCACAAGTGTGAAAAGTGGTTTTTCAACACTATCACAAGTGCAAAAAGTGTTTTTTCCACACTAATACAAGTGCAAAAGTGGTTTCCTGCACCAACACAAGTACGAAAAGTGGTTTTTCAACACTAACACAAGTGCGAAAAGTGGTTTTTCAACACTAACACAAGTGCGAAAAGTGGTTTTTCAACACTAATACAAGTACAAAAGTGGTTTCCTGCACCAACACAAGTGCGAAAAGTGGTTTTTCAACACTAACACAAGTGCGAAAAGTGGTTTTTCAACACTAACACAAGTACGAAAAGTCGTTTTTCAACACTATCACAAGTGCAAAAAGTTTTTTTTCCACACTAATACAAGTGCAAAAGTGGTTTCCTGCACCAACACAAGTGCGAAAAGTGGTTTTTCACACTAACACAAGTGCGAAAAGTGGTTTTTCAACACTAATACAAGTGTGAAAAGTGGTTTTCCACACTAATACAAGTGCAAAAGTGGTTTCCTGCACCAACACAAGTGCGAAAAGTGGTTTTTCAACACTAACACAAGTGCCAAAAGTGGTTTTTCAACACTATCACAAGTGCAAAAAGTGTTTTTTCCACACTAATACAAGTGCAAAAGTGGTTTCCTGCACCAACACAAGTGCGAAAAGTGGTTTTTCAACACTAACACAAGTGCGAAAAGTGGTTTTTCAACACTAACACAAGTGCGAAAAGTGGTTTTTCAACACTAACACAAGTGCGAAAAGTGTTTTTTCCACACTAATACAAGTGCAAAAGTGGTTTCCTGCACCAACACAAGAGCGAAAAGTGGCTTTTCAACACTAACACAAGTGCGAAAAGTGGTTTTTCAACACTATCACAAGTGCAAAAAGTGGTTTTTCCACACTAATACAAGTGCAAAAGTGGTTTCCTGCACCAACACAAGTGCGAAAAGTGGTTTTTCAACACTAATACAAGTGCAAAAGTGGTTTCCTGCACCAACACAAGTGCGAAAAGTGGTTTTTCAACACTATCACAAGTGCAAAAAGTGTTTTTTCCACACTAATACAAGTGCAAAAGTGGTTTCCTGCACCAGCACAAGTGCGAAAAGTGGTTTTTCAACACTAACACAAGTGCGAAAAGTGTTTTTTCCACACGAATACAAGTGCAAAAGTGGTTTCCTGCACCAACACAAGTGCGAAAAGTGGTTTTTCAACACTAACACAAGTGCGGAAAGTGGTTTTTCAACACTAACACAAGTACGAAAAGTCGTTTTTCAACACTATCACAAGTGCAAAAAGTTTTTTTTCCACACTAATACAAGTGCAAAAGTGGTTTCCTGCACCAACACAAGTGCGAAAAGTGGTTTTTCAACACTAACACAAGTGCGAAAAGTGGTTTTTCAACAATAACACAAGTGCGAAAAGTGTTTTTTCCACACTAATACAAGTGCAAAAGTGGTTTTCTGCACCAACACAAGTGTGAAAAGTGGTTTTTCAACACTAACACAAGTGCGAAAAGTGGTTTTTCAACACTATCGCAAGTGCAAAAAGTGTTTTTTCCACACTAATACAAGTGAAAAGTGGTTTCCTGCACCAACACAAGTGCGAAAAGTGGTTTTTCAACACTAACGCAAGTGCGAAATGTGGTTTTTCAACACTAACACAAGTGCGAAAAGTGGTTTTTCAACACTATCACAAGTGCAAAAAGTGTTTTTTCCACACTAATACAAGTGCAAAAGTGGTTTCCTGCACCAACACAAGTGTGAAAAGTGGTTTTTCAACACTAACACAAGTGCGAAAAGGGGTTTTTCAACACTATCACAAGTGCAAAAAGTGTTTTTTCCACACTAATACAAGTGCAAAAGTGGTTTCCTGCACCAACACAAGTGCGAAAAGTGGTTTTTCAACACTAACACAAGTGCGAAAAGTGTTTTTCCACACGAATACAAGTGCAAAAGTGGTTTCCTGCACCAACACAAGTGCGAAAAGTGGCTTTTCAACACTAACACAAGTGCGAAAAGTGGTTTTTCAACACTAATACAAATGCAAAAAGTGTTTTTTCCACACTAATACAAGTGCAAAAGTGGTTTCCTGCACCAACACAAGTGCGAAAAGTGGTTTTTCAACACTAACACAAGTGCAAAAAGTGGTTTTTCAACACTATCACAAGTGCAAAAAGTGTTTTTTCCACAATAATACAAGTGCAAAATTGGTTTCCTGCACCAACACAAGTGCGAAAAGTGGTTTTTCAACACTAACACAAGTGCGAAAAGTGGTTTTTCAACACTAACACAAGTGCAAAAAGTGTTTTTTCCACACTAAAAAAGTGCAAAAGTGGTATCCTGCACCAACACAAGTGCGAAAAGTGGTTTTTCAACACTAACACAAGTGCGAAAAGTGGTTTTTCAACACTAACACAAGTGCGAAAAGTGGTTTTTCAACACTATCACAAGTGCAAAAAGTGTTTTTTCCACACTAATACAAGTGCAAAAGTGGTTTCCTGCACCAACACAAGTGCGAAAAGTGGTTTTTCAACACCAACACAAGTGCGAAAATTGTTTTTTCCACACTAATACAAGTGCAAAAGTGGTTTCCTGCACCAACACAAGTGCGAAAAGAGGCTTTTCAACACTATCACAAGTGTGAAAAGTGGTTTTTCAACACTATCACAAGTGCAAAAAGCGTTTTTTCCACACTAATACAAGTGCAAAAGTGGTTTCCTGCACCAACACAAGTGCGAAAAGTGGTTTTTCAACACTAACACAAGTGCGAAAAGTGGTTTTTCAACACTAACACAAGTGCGAAAAGTGGTTTTTCAACACTATCACAAGTGCAAAAAGTGTTTTTTCCACACTAATACAAGTGCAAAAGTGGTTTCCTGCACCAACACAAGTGTGAAAAGTGGTTTTTCAACACTAACACAAGTGCGAAAAGGGGTTTTTCAACACTATCACAAGTGCAAAAAGTGTTTTTTCCACACTAATACAAGTGCAAAAGTGGTTTCCTGCACCAACACAAGTGCGAAAAGTGGTTTTTCAACACTAACACAAGTGCGAAAAGTGTTTTTCCACACGAATACAAGTGCAAAAGTGGTTTCCTGCACCAACACAAGTGCGAAAAGTGGCTTTTCAACACTAACACAAGTGCGAAAAGTGGTTTTTCAACACTAATACAAATGCAAAAAGTGTTTTTTCCACACTAATACAAGTGCAAAAGTGGTTTCCTGCACCAACACAAGTGCGAAAAGTGGTTTTTCAACACTAACACAAGTGCAAAAAGTGGTTTTTCAACACTATCACAAGTGCAAAAAGTGTTTTTTCCACAATAATACAAGTGCAAAATTGGTTTCCTGCACCAACACAAGTGCGAAAAGTGGTTTTTCAACACTAACACAAGTGCGAAAAGTGGTTTTTCAACACTAACACAAGTGCAAAAAGTGTTTTTTCCACACTAAAAAAGTGCAAAAGTGGTTTCCTGCACCAACACAAGTGCGAAAAGTGGTTTTTCAACACTAACACAAGTGCGAAAAGTGGTTTTTCAACACTAACACAAGTGCGAAAAGTGGTTTTTCAACACTATCACAAGTGCAAAAAGTGTTTTTTCCACACTAATACAAGTGCAAAAGTGGTTTCCTGCACCAACACAAGTGCGAAAAGTGGTTTTTCAACACCAACACAAGTGCGAAAATTGTTTTTTCCACACTAATACAAGTGCAAAAGTGGTTTCCTGCACCAACACAAGTGCGAAAAGAGGCTTTTCAACACTATCACAAGTGTGAAAAGTGGTTTTTCAACACTATCACAAGTGCAAAAAGCGTTTTTTCCACACTAATACAAGTGCAAAAGTGGTTTCCTGCACCAACACAAGTGCGAAAAGTGGTTTTTCAACACTAACACAAGTGCGAAAAGTGGTTTTTCAACACTAACACAAGTGCGAAAAGTGGTTTTTCAACACTAACACAAGTACGAAAAGTCGTTTTTCAACACTATCACAAGTGCAAAAAGTTTTTTTTCCACACTAATACAAGTGCAAAAGTGGTTTCCTGCACCAACACAAGTGCGAAAAGTGGTTTTTCAACACTAACACAAGTGCGAAAAGTGTTTTTTCAACAATAACACAAGTGCGAAAAGTGTTTTTTCCACACTAATACAAGTGCAAAAGTGGTTTTCTGCACCAACACAAGTGTGAAAAGTGGTTTTTCAACACTAACACAAGTGCGAAAAGTGGTTTTTCAACACTATCGCAAGTGCAAAAAGTGTTTTTTCCACACTAATACAAGTGCAAAAGTGGTTTCCTGCACCAACACAAGTGCGAAAAGTGGTTTTTCAACACTAACGCAAGTGCGAAATGTGGTTTTTCAACACTAACACAAGTGCGAAAAGTGGTTTTTCAACACTATCACAAGTGCAAAAAGTGTTTTTTCCACACTAATACAAGTGCAAAAGTGGTTTCCTGCACCAACACAAGTGCGAAAAGTGGTTTTTCAACACTAACACAAGTGCGAAAAGTGGTTTTTCAACACTAACACAAGTGCTAAAAGTGGTTTTTCAACACTATCACAAGTGCAAAAAGTGTTTTTTCTCCACTAATACAAGTGCAAAAGTGGTTTCCTGCACCAACACAAGTACGAAAAGTGGTTTTTCAACACTAACACAAGTGCAAAAAGTGGTTTTTCAACACTAACACAAGTGCGAAAAGTGGTTTTTCAACACTATCACAAGTGCAAAAAGTGTTTTTTCCACACTAATACAAGTGCAAAAGTGGTTTCCTGCACCAACACAAGTGCGAAAAGTGGTTTTTCAACACTAACACAAGTGCCAAAAGTGGTTTTTCAACACTATCACAAGTGCAAAAAGTGTTTTTTCCACACTAATACAAGTGCAAAAGTGGTTTCCTGCACCAACACAAGTGTGAAAAGTGGTTTTTCAACACTAACACAAGTGCGAAAAGGGGTTTTTCAACACTATCACAAGTGCAAAAAGTGTTTTTTCCACACTAATACAAGTGCAAAAGTGGTTTCCTGCACCAACACAAGTGCGAAAAGTGGTTTTTCAACACTAACACAAGTGCGAAAAGTGTTTTTTCTACACGAATACAAGTGCAAAAGTGGTTTCCTGCACCAACACAAGTGCGAAAAGTGGCTTTTCAACACTAACACAAGTGCGAAAAGTGGTTTTTCAACACTAATACAAATGCAAAAAGTGTTTTTTCCACACTAATACAAGTGCAAAAGTGGTTTCCTGCACCAACACAAATGCGAAAAGTGGTTTTTCAACACTAACACAAGTGCAAAAAGTGGTTTTTCAACACTACCACAAGTGCAAAAAGTGTTTTTTCCACAATAATACAAGTGCAAAATTGGTTTCCTGCACCAACACAAGTGCGAAAAGTGGTTTTTCAACACTAACACAAGTGCGAAAAGTGGTTTTTCAACACTAACACAAGTGCAAAAAGTGTTTTTTCCACACTAAAAAAGTGCAAAAGTGGTTTCCTGCACCAACACAAGTGCGAAAAGTGGTTTTTCAACACTAACACAAGTGCGAAAAGTGGTTTTTCAACACTAACACAAGTGCGAAAAGTGGTTTTTCAACACTATCACAAGTGCAAAAAGTGTTTTTTCCACACTAATACAAGTGCAAAAGTGGTTTCCTGCACCAACACAAGTGCGAAAAGTCGTTTTTCAACACTAACACAAGTGCGAAAAGTGTTTTTTCCACACTAATACAAGTGCAAAAGTGGTTTCCTGCACCAACACAAGTGTGAAAAGAGGCTTTTCAACACTATCACAAGTGTGAAAAGTGGTTTTTCAACACTATCACAAGTGCAAAAAGTGTTTTTTCCACACTAATACAAGTGCAAAAGTGGTTTCCTGCACCAACACAAGTACGAAAAGTGGTTTTTCAACACTAACACAAGTGCGAAAAGTGGTTTTTCAACACTAACACAAGTGCGAAAAGTGGTTTTTCAACACTAATACAAGTACAAAAGTGGTTTCCTGCACCAACACAAGTGCGAAAAGTGGTTTTTCAACACTAACACAAGTGCGAAAAGTGGTTTTTCAACACTAACACAAGTACGAAAAGTCGTTTTTCAACACTATCACAAGTGCAAAAAGTTTTTTTTCCACACTAATACAAGTGCAAAAGTGGTTTCCTGCACCAACACAAGTGCGAAAAGTGGTTTTTCACACTAACACAAGTGCGAAAAGTGGTTTTTCAACACTAATACAAGTGTGAAAAGTGGTTTTCCACACTAATACAAGTGCAAAAGTGGTTTCCTGCACCAACACAAGTGCGAAAAGTGGTTTTTCAACACTAACACAAGTGCCAAAAGTGGTTTTTCAACACTATCACAAGTGCAAAAAGTGTTTTTTCCACACTAATACAAGTGCAAAAGTGGTTTCCTGCACCAACACAAGTGCGAAAAGTGGTTTTTCAACACTAACACAAGTGCGAAAAGTGGTTTTTCAACACTAACACAAGTGCGAAAAGGGGTTTTTCAACACTATCACAAGTGCAAAAAGTGTTTTTTCCACACTAATACAAGTGCAAAAGTGGTTTCCTGCACCAACACAAGTGCGAAAAGTGGTTTTTCAACACTAACACAAGTGCGAAAAGTGTTTTTTCCACACTAATACAAGTGCAAAAGTGGTTTCCTGCACCAACACAAGAGCGAAAAGTGGCTTTTCAACACTAACACAAGTGCAAAAAGTGGTTTTTCAACACTATCACAAGTGCAAAAAGTGGTTTTTCCACACTAATACAAGTGCAAAAGTGGTTTCCTGCACCAACACAGGTGCGAAAAGTGGTTTTTCAACACTAATACAAGTGCAAAAGTGGTTTCCTGCACCAACACAAGTGCGAAAAGTGGTTTTTCAACACTATCACAAGTGCAAAAAGTGTTTTTTCCACACTAATACAAGTGCAAAAGTGGTTTCCTGCACCAGCACAAGTGCGAAAAGTGGTTTTTCAACACTAACACAAGTGCGAAAAGTGTTTTTTCCACACGAATACAAGTGCAAAAGTGGTTTCCTGCACCAACACAAGTGCGAAAAGTGGTTTTTCAACACTAACACAAGTGCGGAAAGTGGTTTTTCAACACTAACACAAGTACGAAAAGTCGTTTTTCAACACTATCACAAGTGCAAAAAGTTTTTTTTCCACACTAATACAAGTGCAAAAGTGGTTTCCTGCACCAACACAAGTGCGAAAAGTGGTTTTTCAACACTAACACAAGTGCGAAAAGTGGTTTTTCAACAATAACACAAGTGCGAAAAGTGTTTTTTCCACACTAATACAAGTGCAAAAGTGGTTTTCTGCACCAACACAAGTGTGAAAAGTGGTTTTTCAACACTAACACAAGTGCGAAAAGTGGTTTTTCAACACTATCGCAAGTGCAAAAAGTGTTTTTTCCACACTAATACAAGTGAAAAGTGGTTTCCTGCACCAACACAAGTGCGAAAAGTGGTTTTTCAACACTAACGCAAGTGCGAAATGTGGTTTTTCAACACTAACACAAGTGCGAAAAGTGGTTTTTCAACACTATCACAAGTGCAAAAAGTGTTTTTTCCACACTAATACAAGTGCAAAAGTGGTTTCCTGCACCAACACAAGTGTGAAAAGTGGTTTTTCAACACTAACACAAGTGCGAAAAGGGGTTTTTCAACACTATCACAAGTGCAAAAAGTGTTTTTTCCACACTAATACAAGTGCAAAAGTGGTTTCCTGCACCAACACAAGTGCGAAAAGTGGTTTTTCAACACTAACACAAGTGCGAAAAGTGTTTTTCCACACGAATACAAGTGCAAAAGTGGTTTCCTGCACCAACACAAGTGCGAAAAGTGGCTTTTCAACACTAACACAAGTGCGAAAAGTGGTTTTTCAACACTAATACAAATGCAAAAAGTGTTTTTTCCACACTAATACAAGTGCAAAAGTGGTTTCCTGCACCAACACAAGTGCGAAAAGTGGTTTTTCAACACTAACACAAGTGCAAAAAGTGGTTTTTCAACACTATCACAAGTGCAAAAAGTGTTTTTTCCACAATAATACAAGTGCAAAATTGGTTTCCTGCACCAACACAAGTGCGAAAAGTGGTTTTTCAACACTAACACAAGTGCGAAAAGTGGTTTTTCAACACTAACACAAGTGCAAAAAGTGTTTTTTCCACACTAAAAAAGTGCAAAAGTGGTATCCTGCACCAACACAAGTGCGAAAAGTGGTTTTTCAACACTAACACAAGTGCGAAAAGTGGTTTTTCAACACTAACACAAGTGCGAAAAGTGGTTTTTCAACACTATCACAAGTGCAAAAAGTGTTTTTTCCACACTAATACAAGTGCAAAAGTGGTTTCCTGCACCAACACAAGTGCGAAAAGTGGTTTTTCAACACCAACACAAGTGCGAAAATTGTTTTTTCCACACTAATACAAGTGCAAAAGTGGTTTCCTGCACCAACACAAGTGCGAAAAGAGGCTTTTCAACACTATCACAAGTGTGAAAAGTGGTTTTTCAACACTATCACAAGTGCAAAAAGCGTTTTTTCCACACTAATACAAGTGCAAAAGTGGTTTCCTGCACCAACACAAGTGCGAAAAGTGGTTTTTCAACACTAACACAAGTGCGAAAAGTGGTTTTTCAACACTAACACAAGTGCGAAAAGTGGTTTTTCAACACTATCACAAGTGCAAAAAGTGTTTTTTCCACACTAATACAAGTGCAAAAGTGGTTTCCTGCACCAACACAAGTGTGAAAAGTGGTTTTTCAACACTAACACAAGTGCGAAAAGGGGTTTTTCAACACTATCACAAGTGCAAAAAGTGTTTTTTCCACACTAATACAAGTGCAAAAGTGGTTTCCTGCACCAACACAAGTGCGAAAAGTGGTTTTTCAACACTAACACAAGTGCGAAAAGTGTTTTTCCACACGAATACAAGTGCAAAAGTGGTTTCCTGCACCAACACAAGTGCGAAAAGTGGCTTTTCAACACTAACACAAGTGCGAAAAGTGGTTTTTCAACACTAATACAAATGCAAAAAGTGTTTTTTCCACACTAATACAAGTGCAAAAGTGGTTTCCTGCACCAACACAAGTGCGAAAAGTGGTTTTTCAACACTAACACAAGTGCAAAAAGTGGTTTTTCAACACTATCACAAGTGCAAAAAGTGTTTTTTCCACAATAATACAAGTGCAAAATTGGTTTCCTGCACCAACACAAGTGCGAAAAGTGGTTTTTCAACACTAACACAAGTGCGAAAAGTGGTTTTTCAACACTAACACAAGTGCAAAAAGTGTTTTTTCCACACTAAAAAAGTGCAAAAGTGGTTTCCTGCACCAACACAAGTGCGAAAAGTGGTTTTTCAACACTAACACAAGTGCGAAAAGTGGTTTTTCAACACTAACACAAGTGCGAAAAGTGGTTTTTCAACACTATCACAAGTGCAAAAAGTGTTTTTTTCCACACTAATACAAGTGCAAAAGTGGTTTCCTGCACCAACACAAGTGCGAAAAGTGGTTTTTCAACACCAACACAAGTGCGAAAATTGTTTTTTCCACACTAATACAAGTGCAAAAGTGGTTTCCTGCACCAACACAAGTGCGAAAAGAGGCTTTTCAACACTATCACAAGTGTGAAAAGTGGTTTTTCAACACTATCACAAGTGCAAAAAGCGTTTTTTCCACACTAATACAAGTGCAAAAGTGGTTTCCTGCACCAACACAAGTGCGAAAAGTGGTTTTTCAACACTAACACAAGTGCGAAAAGTGGTTTTTCAACACTAACACAAGTGCGAAAAGTGGTTTTTCAACACTATCACAAGTGCAAAAAATGTTTTTTCCACACTAATACAAGTGCAAAAGTGGTTTCCTGCACCAACACAGGTGCGAAAAGTGGTTTTTCAACACTAACACAAGTGCAAAAAGTGGGTTTTTCAACACTATCACAAGTGCAAAAAGTGTTTTTTCCACACTAATACAAGTACAAAAGTGGTTTCCTGCACCAACACAAGTGCGAAAAGTGGTTTTTCAACACTAACACAAGTGCGAAAAGTGGTTTTTCAACACTAACACAAGTGCGAAAAGTGGTTTTTCCACACTAATACAAGTGCAAAAGTGGTTTCCTGCACCAACACAAGTGCGAAAAGTGGTTTTTCAACACTAACACAAGTGCGAAAAGTGGTTTTTCAACACTATCACAAGTGCAAAAAGTGTTTTTTCAACACTAATACAAGTGCAAAAGTGGTTTCCTGCACCAACACAAGTGCGAAAAGTGGTTTTTCAACACTAACACAAGTGCGGAAAGTGGTTTTTCAACACTAACACAAGTACGAAAAGTCGTTTTTCAACACTATCACAAGTGCAAAAAGTTTTTTTTCCACACTAATACAAGTGCAAAAGTGGTTTCCTGCACCAACACAAGTGCGAAAAGTGGTTTTTCAACACTAACACAAGTGCGAAAAGTGGTTTTTCAACAATAACACAAGTGCGAAAAGTGTTTTTTCCACACTAATACAAGTGCAAAAGTGGTTTTCTGCACCAACACAAGTGTGAAAAGTGGTTTTTCAACACTAACACAAGTGCGAAAAGTGGTTTTTCAACACTATCGCAAGTGCAAAAAGTGTTTTTTCCACACTAATACAAGTGCAAAAGTGGTTTCCTGCACCAACACAAGTGCGAAAAGTGGTTTTTCAACACTAACGCAAGTGCGAAATGTGGTTTTTCAACACTAACACAAGTGCGAAAAGTGGTTTTTCAACACTATCACAAGTGCAAAAAGTGTTTTTTCCACACTAATACAAGTGCAAAAGTGGTTTCCTGCACCAACACAAGTGCGAAAAGTGGTTTTTCAACACTAACACAAGTGCGAAAAGTGGTTTTTCAACACTAACACAAGTGCTAAAAGTGGTTTTTCAACACTATCACAAGTGCAAAAAGTGTTTTTTCTCCACTAATACAAGTGCAAAAGTGGTTTCCTGCACCAACACAAGTACGAAAAGTGGTTTTTCAACACTAACACAAGTGCAAAAAGTGGTTTTTCAACACTAACACAAGTGCGAAAAGTGGTTTTTCAACACTATCACAAGTGCAAAAAGTGTTTTTTCCACACTAATACAAGTGCAAAAGTGGTTTCCTGCACCAACACAAGTGCGAAAAGTGGTTTTTCAACACTAACACAAGTGCCAAAAGTGGTTTTTCAACACTATCACAAGTGCAAAAAGTGTTTTTTCCACACTAATACAAGTGCAAAAGTGGTTTCCTGCACCAACACAAGTGTGAAAAGTGGTTTTTCAACACTAACACAAGTGCGAAAAGGGGTTTTTCAACACTATCACAAGTGCAAAAAGTGTTTTTTCCACACTAATACAAGTGCAAAAGTGGTTTCCTGCACCAACACAAGTGCGAAAAGTGGTTTTTCAACACTAACACAAGTGCGAAAAGTGTTTTTTCCACACGAATACAAGTGCAAAAGTGGTTTCCTGCACCAACACAAGTGCGAAAAGTGGCTTTTCAACACTAACACAAGTGCGAAAAAGTGGTTTTTCAACACTAATACAAATGCAAAAAAGTGTTTTTTCCACACTAATACAAGTGCAAAAGTGGTTTCCTGCACCAACACAAATGCGAAAAGTGGTTTTTCAACACTAACACAAGTGCAAAAAGTGGTTTTTCAACACTACCACAAGTGCAAAAAGTGTTTTTTCCACAATAATACAAGTGCAAAATTGGTTTCCTGCACCAACACAAGTGCGAAAAGTGGTTTTTCAACACTAACACAAGTGCGAAAAGTGGTTTTTCAACACTAACACAAGTGCAAAAAGTGTTTTTTTCCACACTAAAAAAAGTGCAAAAGTGGTTTCCTGCACCAACACAAGTGCGAAAAGTGGTTTTTCAACACTAACACAAGTGCGAAAAGTGGTTTTTCAACACTAACACAAGTGCGAAAAGTGGTTTTTCAACACTATCACAAGTGCAAAAAGTGTTTTTTCCACACTAATACAAGTGCAAAAGTGGTTTCCTGCACCAACACAAGTGCGAAAAGTGGTTTTTCAACACTAACACAAGTGCGAAAAGTGTTTTTTCCACACTAATACAAGTGCAAAAGTGGTTTCCTGCACCAACACAAGTGTGAAAAGAGGCTTTTCAACACTATCACAAGTGTGAAAAGTGGTTTTTCAACACTATCACAAGTGCAAAAAGTGTTTTTTTCCACACTAATACAAGTGCAAAAGTGGTTTCCTGCACCAACACAAGTACGAAAAGTGGTTTTTCAACACTAACACAAGTGCGAAAAGTGGTTTTTTCAACACTAACACAAGTGCGAAAAGTGGTTTTTCAACACTAATACAAGTACAAAAGTGGTTTCCTGCACCAACACAAGTGCGAAAAGTGGTTTTTCAACACTAACACAAGTGCGAAAAGTGGTTTTTCAACACTAACACAAGTACGAAAAGTCGTTTTTCAACACTATCACAAGTGCAAAAAGTTTTTTTTCCACACTAATACAAGTGCAAAAGTGGTTTCCTGCACCAACACAAGTGCGAAAAGTGGTTTTTCACACTAACACAAGTGCGAAAAGTGGTTTTTCAACACTAATACAAGTGTGAAAAGTGGTTTTCCACACTAATACAAGTGCAAAAGTGGTTTCCTGCACCAACACAAGTGCGAAAAGTGGTTTTTCAACACTAACACAAGTGCCAAAAGTGGTTTTTCAACACTATCAACAAGTGCAAAAAGTGTTTTTTCCACACTAATACAAGTGCAAAAGTGGTTTCCTGCACCAACACAAGTGCGAAAAGTGGTTTTTCAACACTAACACAAGTGCGAAAAGTGGTTTTTTCAACACTAACACAAGTGCGAAAAGGGGTTTTTCAACACTATCACAAGTGCAAAAAGTGTTTTTTCCACACTAATACAGGTGCAAAAGTGGTTTCCTGCACCAACACAAGTGCGAAAAGTGGTTTTTCAACACTAACACAAGTGCGAAAAGTGTTTTTTCCACACTAATACAAGTGCAAAAGTGGTTTCCTGCACCAACACAAGAGCGAAAAGTGGCTTTTCAACACTAACACAAGTGCGAAAAGTGGTTTTTCAACACTATCACAAGTGCAAAAAGTGGTTTTTCCACACTAATACAAGTGCAAAAGTGGTTTCCTGCACCAACACAAGTGCGAAAAGTGGTTTTTCAACACTAATACAAGTGCAAAAAGTGGTTTCCTGCACCAACACAAGTGCGAAAAGTGGTTTTTCAACACTATCACAAGTGCAAAAAGTCCACACTAATACAAGTGCAAAAGTGGTTTCCTGCACCAACACAAGTGCGAAAAGTGGTTTTTCACACTAACACAAGTGCGAAAAGTGGTTTTTCAACACTAATACAAGTGTGAAAAGTGGTTTTCCACACTAATACAAGTGCAAAAGTGGTTTCCTGCACCAACACAAGTGCGAAAAGTGGTTTTTCAACACTAACACAAGTGCCAAAAGTGGTTTTTCAACACTATCACAAGTGCAAAAAGTGTTTTTTCCACACTAATACAAGTGCAAAAGTGGTTTCCTGCACCAACACAAGTGCGAAAAGTGGTTTTTCAACACTAACACAAGTGCGAAAAGTGGTTTTTCAACACTAACACAAGTGCGAAAAGGGGTTTTTCAACACTATCACAAGTGCAAAAAGTGTTTTTTCCACACTAATACAAGTGCAAAAGTGGTTTCCTGCACCAACACAAGTGCGAAAAGTGGTTTTTCAACACTAACACAAGTGCGAAAAGTGTTTTTTCCACACTAATACAAGTGCAAAAGTGGTTTCCTGCACCAACACAAGAGCGAAAAGTGGCTTTTCAACACTAACACAAGTGCGAAAAGTGGTTTTTCAACACTATCACAAGTGCAAAAAGTGGTTTTTCCACACTAATACAAGTGCAAAAGTGGTTTCCTGCACCAACACAAGTGCGAAAAGTGGTTTTTCAACACTAATACAAGTGCAAAAGTGGTTTCCTGCACCAACACAAGTGCGAAAAGTGGTTTTTCAACACTATCACAAGTGCAAAAAGTGTTTTTTCCACACTAATACAAGTGCAAAATTGGTTTCCTGCACCAACACAAGTGCGAAAAGTGGTTTTTCAACACTAACACAAGTGCGAAAAGTGGTTTTTCAACACTATCACAAGTGCAAAAAGTGTTTTTTCCACACTAATACAAGTGCAAAAGTGGTTTCCTGCACCAACACAAGTGCGAAAAGTGGTTTTTCAACACTAACACAAGTGCGGAAAGTGGTTTTTCAACACTAACACAAGTGCGAAAAGTCGTTTTTCAACACTATCACAAGTGCAAAAAGTGTTTTTTCTACACTAATACAAGGGCAAAAGTGGTTTCCTGCACCAACACAAGTGCGAAAAGTGGTTTTTCAACACCAACACAAGTGCGAAAAGTGGTTTTTCAACACTAACATAAGTGCGAAAAGTGGTTTTTCCACACTAATACAAGTGCAAAAGTGGTTTCCTGCACCAACACAAGTGCGAAAAGTGGTTTTTTAACACGAACACAAGTGCGAAAAGTGGTTTTTCAACACTAACACAAGTGCGAAAAGTGTTTTTTCCACACTAAGACAAGTGCAAAAGTGGGTTCCTGCACCAACACAAGTGCGAAAAGTGGTTTTTCAACACTAACACAAGTGCGAAAAATGGTTTTTCAACACTAACACAAGTGCGAAAAGTGGTTTTTCAACACTATCACAAGTGCAAAAAGTGTTTTTTCCACACTAATACAAGTGCAAAAGTGGTTTCCTGCACCAACACAAGTGCGAAAAGTGGTTTTTCAACACTAACACAAGTGCCAAAAGTGGTTTTTCAACACTATCACAAGTGCAAAAAGTGTTTTTTCCACACTAATACAAGTGCAAAAGTGGCTTCCTGCACCAAGACAAGTGCGAAAAGTGGTTTTTCAACACTAACACAAGTGCGAAAAGTGGTTTTTCAACACTTAAAAAGTGCAAAAGTGGTTTCCTGCACCAACACAAGTGCGAAAAGTGGTTTTTCAACACTAACACAAGTGCGAAAAGTGGTTTTTCAACACTAACACAAGTGCGAAAAGTGGTTTTTCAACACTATCACAAGTGCAGAAAGTGTTTTTTCCACACTAATAAAAGTGCAAAAGTGGTTTCCTGCACCAACACAAGTGCGAAAAGTGGTTTTTCAACACTAACACAAGTGCGAAAAGTGTTTTTTCCACACTAATACAAGTTTAAAAGTGGTTTCCTGCACCAACACAAGTGCGAAAAGTGGCTTTTCAACACTATCACAAGTGCGAAAAGTGGTTTTTCAACACTATCACAAGTGCAAAAAGTGTTTTTTCCACACTAATACAAGTGCAAAAGTGGTTTCCTGCACCAACACAAGTGCGAAAAGTGGTTTTTCAACACTAACACAAGTGCGAAAAGTGGTTTTTCAACACTCACACAAGTGCGAAAAGTGGTTTTTCAACACTATCACAAGTGCAAAAAATGTTTTTTCCACACTAATACAAGTGCAAAAGTGGTTTCCTGCACCAACACAGGTGCGAAAAGTGGTTTTTCAACACTAACACAAGTGCGAAAAGTGGTTTTTCAACACTATCACAAGTGCAAAAAGTGTTTTTTCCACACTAATACAAGTGCAAAAGTGGTTTCCTGCACCAACACAAGTGCGAAAAGTGGTTTTTCAACACTAACACAAGTGCGAAAAGTGGTTTTTCAACACTAACACAAGTGCGAAAAGTGGTTTTTCCACACTAATACAAGTGCAAAAGTGGTTTCCTGCACCAACACAAGTGCGAAAAGTGGTTTTTCAACACTAACACAAGTGCGAAAAGTGGTTTTTCAACACTATCACAAGTGCAAAAAGTGTTTTTTCAACACTAATACAAGTGCAAAAGTGGTTTCCTGCACCAACACAAGTGCGAAAAGTGGTTTTTCAACACTAACACAAGTGCGGAAAGTGGTTTTTCAACACTAACACAAGTACGAAAAATCGTTTTTCAACACTATCACAAGTGCAAAAAGTGTTTTTTCCACACTAATACAAGTGCAAAAGTGGTTTCCTGCACCAACACAAGTGCGAAAAGTGGTTTTTCACACTAACACAAGTGCGAAAAGTGGTTTTTTCAACACTAATACAAGTGCGAAAAGTGGTTTTCCACACTAATACAAGTGCAAAAGTGGTTTCCTGCACCAACACAAGTGCGAAAAGTGGTTTTTCAACACTAACACAAGTGCCAAAAGTGGTTTTTCAACACTATCACAAGTGCAAAAAGTGTTTTTTCCACACTAATACAAGTGCAAAAGTGGTTTCCTGCACCAACACAAGTGCGAAAAGTGGTTTTTCAACACTAACACAAGTGCGAAAAGTGGTTTTTCAACACTAACACAAGTGCGAAAAGGGGTTTTTCAACACTATCACAAGTGCAAAAAGTGTTTTTTCCACACTAATTCAAATGCAAAAGTGGTTTCCTGCACCAACACAAGTGCGAAAAGTGGTTTTTCAACACTAACACAAGTGCGAAAAGTGTTTTTTCCACACTAATACAAGTGCAAAAGTGGTTTCCTGCACCAACACAAGTGCGAAAAGTGGCTTTTCAACACTAACACAAGTGCGAAAAGTGGTTTTTCAACACTATCACAAGTGCAAAAAGTGTTTTTTCCACACTAATACAAGTGCAAAAGTGGTTTCCTGCACCAACACAAGTGCGAAAAGTGGTTTTTCAACACTAACACAAGTGCGGAAAGTGGTTTTTCAACACTAACACAAGTGCGAAAAGTCGTTTTTCAACACTATCACAAGTGCAAAAAGAGTTTTTTCTACACTAATACAAGGGCAAAAGTGGTTTCCTGCACCAACACAAGTGCGAAAAGTGGTTTTTCAACACCAACACAAGTGCGAAAAGTGGTTTTTCAACACTAACATAAGTGCGAAAAGTGGTTTTTCCACACTAATACAAGTGCAAAAGTGGTTTCCTGCACCAACACAAGTGCGAAAAGTGGTTTTTCAACACTAACACAAGTGCCAAAAGTGGTTTTTCAACACTATCACAAGTGAAAAAAGTGGTTTTTCCACACTAATACAAGTGCAAAAGTGGTTTCCTGCACCAACACAAGTGCGAAAAGTGGTTTTTTAACACTAACACAAGTGCGAAAAGTGGTTTTTCAACACTAACACAAGTGCGAAAAGTGTTTTTTCCACACTAAGACAAGTGCAAAAGTGGGTTCCTGCACCAACACAAGTGCGAAAAGTGGTTTTTCAACACTAACACAAGTGCGAAAAATGGTTTTTCAACACTAACACAAGTGCGAAAAGTGGTTTTTCAACACTATCACAAGTGCAAAAAGTGTTTTTTCCACACTAATACAAGTGCAAAAGTGGTTTCCTGCACCAACACAAGTGCGAAAAGTGGTTTTTCAACACTAACACAAGTGCCAAAAGTGGTTTTTCAACACTATCACAAGTGCAAAAAGTGTTTTTTCCACACTAATACAAGTGCAAAAGTGGCTTCCTGCACCAAGACAAGTGCGAAAAGTGGTTTTTCAACACTAACACAAGTGCGAAAAGTGGTTTTTCAACACTTAAAAAGTGCAAAAGTGGTTTCCTGCACCAACACAAGTGCGAAAAGTGGTTTTTCAACACTAACACAAGTGCGAAAAGTGGTTTTTCAACACTAACACAAGTGCGAAAAGTGGTTTTTCAACACTATCACAAGTGCAGAAAGTGTTTTTTCCACACTAATAAAAGTGCAAAAGTGGTTTCCTGCACCAACACAAGTGCGAAAAGTGGTTTTTCAACACTAACACAAGTGCGAAAAGTGTTTTTTCCACACTAATACAAGTTTAAAAGTGGTTTCCTGCACCAACACAAGTGCGAAAAGTGGCTTTTCAACACTATCACAAGTGCGAAAAGTGGTTTTTCAACACTATCACAAGTGCAAAAAGTGTTTTTTCCACACTAATACAAGTGCAAAAGTGGTTTCCTGCACCAACACAAGTGCGAAAAGTGGTTTTTCAACACTAACACAAGTGCGAAAAGTGGTTTTTCAACACTCACACAAGTGCGAAAAGTGGTTTTTCAACACTATCACAAGTGCAAAAAATGTTTTTTCCACACTAATACAAGTGCAAAAGTGGTTTCCTGCACCAACACAGGTGCGAAAAGTGGTTTTTCAACACTAACACAAGTGCGAAAAGTGGTTTTTCAACACTATCACAAGTGTAAAAAGTGTTTTTTCCACACTAATACAAGTGCAAAAGTGGTTTCCTGCACCAACACAAGTGCGAAAAGTGGTTTTTCAACACTAACACAAGTGCGAAAAGTGGTTTTTCAACACTAACACAAGTGCGAAAAGTGGTTTTTCCACACTAATACAAGTGCAAAAGTGGTTTCCTGCACCAACACAAGTGCGAAAAGTGGTTTTTCAACACTAACACAAGTGCGAAAAGTGGTTTTTCAACACTATCACAAGTGCAAAAAGTGTTTTTTCAACACTAATACAAGTGCAAAAGTGGTTTCCTGCACCAACACAAGTGCGAAAAGTGGTTTTTCAACACTAACACAAGTGCGGAAAGTGGTTTTTCAACACTAACACAAGTACGAAAAATCGTTTTTCAACACTATCACAAGTGCAAAAAGTGTTTTTTCCACACTAATACAAGTGCAAAAGTGGTTTCCTGCACCAACACAAGTGCGAAAAGTGGTTTTTCACACTAACACAAGTGCGAAAAGTGGTTTTTTCAACACTAATACAAGTGCGAAAAGTGGTTTTCCACACTAATACAAGTGCAAAAGTGGTTTCCTGCACCAACACAAGTGCGAAAAGTGGTTTTTCAACACTAACACAAGTGCCAAAAGTGGTTTTTCAACACTATCACAAGTGCAAAAAGTGTTTTTTCCACACTAATACAAGTGCAAAAGTGGTTTCCTGCACCAACACAAGTGCGAAAAGTGGTTTTTCAACACTAACACAAGTGCAAAAAGTGGTTTTTCAACACTAACACAAGTGCGAAAAGGGGTTTTTCAACACTATCACAAGTGCAAAAAGTGTTTTTTCCACACTAATTCAAATGCAAAAGTGGTTTCCTGCACCAACACAAGTGCGAAAAGTGGTTTTTCAACACTAACACAAGTGCGAAAAGTGTTTTTTCCACACTAATACAAGTGCAAAAGTGGTTTCCTGCACCAACACAAGTGCGAAAAGTGGCTTTTCAACACTAACACAAGTGCGAAAAGTGGTTTTTCAACACTATCACAAGTGCAAAAAGTGTTTTTTCCACACTAATACAAGTGCAAAAGTGGTTTCCTGCACCAACACAAGTGCGAAAAGTGGTTTTTCAACACTAATACAAGTGCAAAAGTGGTTTCCTGCACCAACACAAGTGCAAAAAGTGTTTTTTCCACACTAATACAAGTGCAAAAGTGGTTGCCTGCACCAACACAAGTGCGAAAAGTGGTTTTTCAACACTAACACAAGTGCGAAAAGTGGTTTTTCAACACTAACACAAGTGGGAAAAGTGGTTTTTCAACACTATCACAAGTGCAAAAAGTGTTTTTTCTCCACTAATACAAGTGCAAAAGTGGTTTACTGCACCAACACAAGTACGAAAAGTGGTTTTTCAACACTAACACAAGTGCGAAAAGTGGTTTTTCAACACTAACACAAGTGCGAAAAGTGGTTTTTCAACACTATCACAAGTGCAAAAAGTGTTTTTTCCACACTAATACAAGTGCAAAAGTGGTTTCCTGCACCAACACAAGTGCGAAAAGTGGTTTTTCAACACTAACACAAGTGCGAAAAGGGGTTTTTCAACACTATCACAAGTGCAAAAAGTGTTTTTTCCACACTAATACAAGTGCAAAAGTGGTTTCCTGCACCAGCACAAGTGCGAAAAGTGGTTTTTCAACACTAACACAAGTGCGAAAAGTGTTTTTTCCACACGAATACAAGTGCAAAAGTGGTTTCCTGCACCAACACAAGTGCGAAAAGTGGTTTTTCAACACTAACACAAGTGCGGAAAGTGGTTTTTCAACACTAACACAAGTACGAAAAGTCGTTTTTCAACACTATCACAAGTGCAAAAAGTTTTTTTTCCACACTAATACAAGTGCAAAAGTGGTTTCCTGCACCAACACAAGTGCGAAAAGTGGTTTTTCAACACTAACACAAGTGCGAAAAGTGGTTTTTCAACAATAACACAAGTGCGAAAAGTGTTTTTTCCACACTAATACAAGTGCAAAAGTGGTTTTCTGCACCAACACAAGTGTGAAAAGTGGTTTTTCAACACTAACACAAGTGCGAAAAGTGGTTTTTCAACACTATCGCAAGTGCAAAAAGTGTTTTTTCCACACTAATACAAGTGGAAAAGTGGTTTCCTGCACCAACACAAGTGCGAAAAGTGGTTTTTCAACACTAACGCAAGTGCGAAATGTGGTTTTTCAACACTAACACAAGTGTGAAAAGTGGTTTTTCAACACTATCACAAGTGCAAAAAGTGTTTTTTCCACACTAATACAAGTGCAAAAGTGGTTTCCTGCACCAACACAAGTGTGAAAAGTGGTTTTTCAACACTAACACAAGTGCGAAAAGGGGTTTTTCAACACTATCACAAGTGCAAAAAGTGTTTTTTCCACACTAATACAAGTGCAAAAGTGGTTTCCTGCACCAACACAAGTGCGAAAAGTGGTTTTTCAACACTAACACAAGTGCGAAAAGTGTTTTTCCACACGAATACAAGTGCAAAAGTGGTTTCCTGCACCAACACAAGTGCGAAAAGTGGCTTTTCAACACTAACACAAGTGCGAAAAGTGGTTTTTCAACACTAATACAAATGCAAAAAGTGTTTTTTCCACACTAATACAAGTGCAAAAGTGGTTTCCTGCACCAACACAAGTGCGAAAAGTGGTTTTTCAACACTAACACAAGTGCAAAAAGTGGTTTTTCAACACTATCACAAGTGCAAAAAGTGTTTTTTCCACAATAATACAAGTGCAAAATTGGTTTCCTGCACCAACACAAGTGCGAAAAGTGGTTTTTCAACACTAACACAAGTGCGAAAAGTGGTTTTTCAACACTAACACAAGTGCAAAAAGTGTTTTTTCCACACTAAAAAAGTGCAAAAGTGGTTTCCTGCACCAACACAAGTGCAAAAAGTGGTTTTTCAACACTAACACAAGTGCGAAAAGTGGTTTTTCAACACTAACACAAGTGCGAAAAGTGGTTTTTCAACACTATCACAAGTGCAAAAAGTGTTTTTTCCACACTAATACAAGTGCAAAAGTGGTTTCCTGCACCAACACAAGTGCGAAAAGTGGTTTTTCAACACCAACACAAGTGCGAAAATTGTTTTTTCCACACTAATACAAGTGCAAAAGTGGTTTCCTGCACCAACACAAGTGCGAAAAGAGGCTTTTCAACACTATCACAAGTGTGAAAAGTGGTTTTTCAACACTATCACAAGTGCAAAAAGCGTTTTTTCCACACTAATACAAGTGCAAAAGTGGTTTCCTGCACCAACACAAGTGCGAAAAGTGGTTTTTCAACACTAACACAAGTGCGAAAAGTGGTTTTTCAACACTAACACAAGTGCGAAAAGTGGTTTTTCAACACTATCACAAGTGCAAAAAATGTTTTTTCCACACTAATACAAGTGCAAAAGTGGTTTCCTGCACCAACACAGGTGCGAAAAGTGGTTTTTCAACACTAACACAAGTGCAAAAAGTGGTTTTTCAACACTATCACAAGTGCAAAAAGTGTTTTTTCCACACTAATACAAGTACAAAAGTGGTTTCCTGCACCAACACAAGTGCGAAAAGTGGTTTTTCAACACTAACACAAGTGCGAAAAGTGGTTTTTCAACACTAACACAAGTGCGAAAAGTGGTTTTTCCACACTAATACAAGTGCAAAAGTGGTTTCCTGCACCAACACAAGTGCGAAAAGTGGTTTTTCAACACTAACACAAGTGCGAAAAGTGGTTTTTCAACACTATCACAAGTGCAAAAAGTGTTTTTTCAACACTAATGCAAGTGCAAAAGTGGTTTCCTGCACCAACACAAGTGCGAAAAGTGGTTTTTCAACACTAACACAAGTGCGGAAAGTGGTTTTTCAACACTAACACAAGTACGAAAAGTCGTTTTTCAACACTATCACAAGTGCAAAAAGTTTTTTTTCCACACTAATACAAGTGCAAAAGTGGTTTCCTGCACCAACACAAGTGCGAAAAGTGGTTTTTCAACACTAACACAAGTGCGAAAAGTGGTTTTTCAACAATAACACAAGTGCGAAAAGTGTTTTTTCCACACTAATACAAGTGCAAAAGTGGTTTTCTGCACCAACACAAGTGTGAAAAGTGGTTTTTCAACACTAACACAAGTGCGAAAAGTGGTTTTTCAACACTATCGCAAGTGCAAAAAGTGTTTTTTCCACACTAATACAAGTGCAAAAGTGGTTTCCTGCACCAACACAAGTGCGAAAAGTGGTTTTTCAACACTAACGCAAGTGCGAAATGTGGTTTTTCAACACTAACACAAGTGCGAAAAGTGGTTTTTCAACACTATCACAAGTGCAAAAAGTGTTTTTTCCACACTAATACAAGTGCAAAAGTGGTTTCCTGCACCAACACAAGTGCGAAAAGTGGTTTTTCAACACTAACACAAGTGCGAAAAGTGGTTTTTCAACACTAACACAAGTGCTAAAAGTGGTTTTTCAACACTATCACAAGTGCAAAAAGTGTTTTTTCTCCACTAATACAAGTGCAAAAGTGGTTTCCTGCACCAACACAAGTACGAAAAGTGGTTTTTCAACACTAACACAAGTGCAAAAAGTGGTTTTTCAACACTAACACAAGTGCGAAAAGTGGTTTTTCAACACTATCACAAGTGCAAAAAGTGTTTTTTCCACACTAATACAAGTGCAAAAGTGGTTTCCTGCACCAACACAAGTGCGAAAAGTGGTTTTTCAACACTAACACAAGTGCCAAAAGTGGTTTTTCAACACTATCACAAGTGCAAAAAGTGTTTTTTCCACACTAATACAAGTGCAAAAGTGGTTTCCTGCACCAACACAAGTGTGAAAAGTGGTTTTTCAACACTAACACAAGTGCGAAAAGGGGTTTTTCAACACTATCACAAGTGCAAAAAGTGTTTTTTCCACACTAATACAAGTGCAAAAGTGGTTTCCTGCACCAACACAAGTGCGAAAAGTGGTTTTTCAACACTAACAGAAGTGCGAAAAGTGTTTTTTCCACACGAATACAAGTGCAAAAGTGGTTTCCTGCACCAACACAAGTGCGAAAAGTGGCTTTTCAACACTAACACAAGTGCGAAAAGTGGTTTTTCAACACTAATACAAATGCAAAAAGTGTTTTTTCCACACTAATACAAGTGCAAAAGTGGTTTCCTGCACCAACACAAATGCGAAAAGTGGTTTTTCAACACTAACACAAGTGCAAAAAGTGGTTTTTCAACACTATCACAAGTGCAAAAAGTGTTTTTTCCACAATAATACAAGTGCAAAATTGGTTTCCTGCACCAACACAAGTGCGAAAATTGTTTTTTCCACACTAATACAAGTGCAAAAGTGGTTTCCTGCACCAACACAAGTGCGAAAAGAGGCTTTTCAACACTATCACAAGTGTGAAAAGTGGTTTTTCAACACTATCACAAGTGCAAAAAGCGTTTTTTCCACACTAATACAAGTGCAAGAGTGGTTTCCTGCACCAACACAAGTGCGAAAAGTGGTTTTTCAACACTAACACAAGTGCGAAAAGTGGTTTTTCAACACTAACACAAGTGCGAAAAGTGGTTTTTCAACACTATCACAAGTGCAAAAAATGTTTTTTCCACACTAATACAAGTGCAAAAGTGGTTTCCTGCACCAACACAGGTGCGAAAAGTGGTTTTTCAACACTAACACAAGTGCAAAAAGTGGTTTTTCAACACTATCACAAGTGCAAAAAGTGTTTTTTCCACACTAATACAAGTACAAAAGTGGTTTCCTGCACCAACACAAGTGCGAAAAGTGGTTTTTCAACACTAACACAAGTGCGAAAAGTGGTTTTTCAACACTAACACAAGTGCGAAAAGTGGTTTTTCCACACTAATACAAGTGCAAAAGTGGTTTCCTGCACCAACACAAGTGCGAAAAGTGGTTTTTCAACACTAACACAAGTGCGAAAAGTGGTTTTTCAACACTATCACAAGTGCAAAAAGTGTTTTTTCAACACTAATACAAGTGCAAAAGTGGTTTCCTGCACCAACACAAGTGCAAAAGTGGTTTTTCAACACTAACACAAGTGCGGAAAGTGGTTTTTCAACACTAACACAAGTACGAAAAGTCGTTTTTCAACACTATCACAAGTGCAAAAAGTTTTTTTTCCACACTAATACAAGTGCAAAAGTGGTTTCCTGCACCAACACAAGTGCGAAAAGTGGTTTTTCAACACTAACACAAGTGCGAAAAGTGGTTTTTCAACAATAACACAAGTGCGAAAAGTGTTTTTTCCACACTAATACAAGTTTAAAAGTGGTTTCCTGCACCAACACAAGTGCGAAAAGTGGCTTTTCAACACTATCACAAGTGCAAAAAGTGGTTTTTCAACACTATCACAAGTGCAAAAAGTGTTTTTTCCACACTAATACAAGTGCAAAAGTGGTTTCCTGCACCAACACAAGTGCGAAAAGTGGTTTTTCAACACTAACACAAGTGCGAAAAGTGGTTTTTCAACACTCACACAAGTGCGAAAAGTGGTTTTTCAACACTATCACAAGTGCAAAAAATGTTTTTTCCACACTAATACAAGTGCAAAAGTGGTTTCCTGCACCAACACAGGTGCGAAAAGTGGTTTTTCAACACTAACACAAGTGCGAAAAGTGGTTTTTCAACACTATCACAAGTGCAAAAAGTGTTTTTTCCACACTAATACAAGTGCAAAAGTGGTTTCCTGCACCAACACAAGTGCGAAAAGTGGTTTTTCAACACTAACACAAGTGCGAAAAGTGGTTTTTCAACACTAACACAAGTGCGAAAAGTGGTTTTTCCACACTAATACAAGTGCAAAAGTGGTTTCCTGCACCAACACAAGTGCGAAAAGTGGTTTTTCAACACTAACACAAGTGCGAAAAGTGGTTTTTCAACACTATCACAAGTGCAAAAAGTGTTTTTTCAACACTAATACAAGTGCAAAAGTGGTTTCCTGCACCAACACAAGTGCGAAAAGTGGTTTTTCAACACTAACACAAGTGCGGAAAGTGGTTTTTCAACACTAACACAAGTACGAAAAATCGTTTTTCAACACTATCACAAGTGCAAAAAGTGTTTTTTCCACACTAATACAAGTGCAAAAGTGGTTTCCTGCACCAACACAAGTGCGAAAAGTGGTTTTTCACACTAACACAAGTGCGAAAAGTGGTTTTTTCAACACTAATACAAGTGCGAAAAGTGGTTTTCCACACTAATACAAGTGCAAAAGTGGTTTCCTGCACCAACACAAGTGCGAAAAGTGGTTTTTCAACACTAACACAAGTGCCAAAAGTGGTTTTTCAACACTATCACAAGTGCAAAAAGTGTTTTTTCCACACTAATACAAGTGCAAAAGTGGTTTCCTGCACCAACACAAGTGCGAAAAGTGGTTTTTCAACACTAACACAAGTGCGAAAAGTGGTTTTTCAACACTAACACAAGTGCTAAAAGTGGTTTTTCAACACTATCACAAGTGCAAAAAGTGTTTTTTCTCCACTAATACAAGTGCAAAAGTGGTTTCCTGCACCAACACAAGTACGAAAAGTGGTTTTTCAACACTAACACAAGTGCAAAAAGTGGTTTTTCAACACTAACACAAGTGCGAAAAGTGGTTTTTCAACACTATCACAAGTGCAAAAAGTGTTTTTTCCACACTAATACAAGTGCAAAAGTGGTTTCCTGCACCAACACAAGTGCGAAAAGTGGTTTTTCAACACTAACACAAGTGCCAAAAGTGGTTTTTCAACACTATCACAAGTGCAAAAAGTGTTTTTTCCACACTAATACAAGTGCAAAAGTGGTTTCCTGCACCAACACAAGTGTGAAAAGTGGTTTTTCAACACTAACACAAGTGCGAAAAGGGGTTTTTCAACACTATCACAAGTGCAAAAAGTGTTTTTTCCACACTAATACAAGTGCAAAAGTGGTTTCCTGCACCAACACAAGTGCGAAAAGTGGTTTTTCAACACTAACAGAAGTGCGAAAAGTGTTTTTTCCACACGAATACAAGTGCAAAAGTGGTTTCCTGCACCAACACAAGTGCGAAAAGTGGCTTTTCAACACTAACACAAGTGCGAAAAGTGGTTTTTCAATACTAATACAAATGCAAAAAGTGTTTTTTCCACACTAATACAAGTGCAAAAGTGGTTTCCTGCACCAACACAAATGCGAAAAGTGGTTTTTCAACACTAACACAAGTGCAAAAAGTGGTTTTTCAACACTATCACAAGTGCAAAAAGTGTTTTTTCCACAATAATACAAGTGCAAAATTGGTTTCCTGCACCAACACAAGTGCGAAAATTGTTTTTTCCACACTAATACAAGTGCAAAAGTGGTTTCCTGCACCAACACAAGTGCGAAAAGAGGCTTTTCAACACTATCACAAGTGTGAAAAGTGGTTTTTCAACACTATCACAAGTGCAAAAAGCGTTTTTTCCACACTAATACAAGTGCAAGAGTGGTTTCCTGCACCAACACAAGTGCGAAAAGTGGTTTTTCAACACTAACACAAGTGCGAAAAGTGGTTTTTCAACACTAACACAAGTGCGAAAAGTGGTTTTTCAACACTATCACAAGTGCAAAAAATGTTTTTTCCACACTAATACAAGTGCAAAAGTGGTTTCGTGCACCAACACAGGTGCGAAAAGTGGTTTTTCAACACTAACACAAGTGCAAAAAGTGGTTTTTCAACACTATCACAAGTGCAAAAAGTGTTTTTTCCACACTAATACAAGTACAAAAGTGGTTTCCTGCACCAACACAAGTGCGAAAAGTGGTTTTTCAACACTAACACAAGTGCGAAAAGTGGTTTTTCAACACTAACACAAGTGCGAAAAGTGGTTTTTCCACACTAATACAAGTGCAAAAGTGGTTTCCTGCACCAACACAAGTGCGAAAAGTGGTTTTTCAACACTAACACAAGTGCGAAAAGTGGTTTTTCAACACTATCACAAGTGCAAAAAGTGTTTTTTCAACACTAATACAAGTGCAAAAGTGGTTTCCTGCACCAACACAAGTGCAAAAGTGGTTTTTCAACACTAACACAAGTGCGGAAAGTGGTTTTTCAACACTAACACAAGTACGAAAAGTCGTTTTTCAACACTATCACAAGTGCAAAAAGTTTTTTTTCCACACTAATACAAGTGCAAAAGTGGTTTCCTGCACCAACACAAGTGCGAAAAGTGGTTTTTCAACACTAACACAAGTGCGAAAAGTGGTTTTTCAACAATAACACAAGTGCGAAAAGTGTTTTTTCCACACTAATACAAGTTTAAAAGTGGTTTCCTGCACCAACACAAGTGCGAAAAGTGGCTTTTCAACACTATCACAAGTGCGAAAAGTGGTTTTTCAACACTATCACAAGTGCAAAAAGTGTTTTTTCCACACTAATACAAGTGCAAAAGTGGTTTCCTGCACCAACACAAGTGCGAAAAGTGGTTTTTCAACACTAACACAAGTGCGAAAAGTTGTTTTTCAACACTCACACAAGTGCGAAAAGTGGTTTTTCAACACTATCACAAGTGCAAAAAATGTTTTTCCCACACTAATACAAGTGCAAAAGTGGTTTCCTGCACCAACACAGGTGCGAAAAGTGGTTTTTCAACACTAACACAAGTGCGAAAAGTGGTTTTTCAACACTATCACAAGTGCAAAAAGTGTTTTTTCCACACTAATACAAGTGCAAAAGTGGTTTCCTGCACCAACACAAGTGCGAAAAGTGGTTTTTCAACACTAACACAAGTGCGAAAAGTGGTTTTTCAACACTAACACAAGTGCGAAAAGTGGTTTTTCCACACTAATACAAGTGCAAAAGTGGTTTCCTGCACCAACACAAGTGCGAAAAGTGGTTTTTCAACACTAACACAAGTGCGAAAAGTG
Organism: Myxine glutinosa; assembly: GCF_964187855.1. Classification (NCBI taxonomy): domain Eukaryota; kingdom Metazoa; phylum Chordata; class Myxini; order Myxiniformes; family Myxinidae; genus Myxine; species Myxine glutinosa. Next base: position 355,009 of record NW_027616392.1, on the reverse strand, counting down.
GTTTTTCAACACTATCACAAGTGCAAAAAGTGTTTTTTCAACACTAATACAAGTGCAAAAGTGGTTTCCTGCACCAACACAAGTGCGAAAAGTGGTTTTTCAACACTAACACAAGTGCGGAAAGTGGTTTTTCAACACTAACACAAGTACGAAAAATCGTTTTTCAACACTATCACAAGTGCAAAAAGTGTTTTTTCCACACTAATACAAGTGCAAAAGTGGTTTCCTGCACCAACACAAGTGCGAAAAGTGGTTTTTCACACTAACACAAGTGCGAAAAGTGGTTTTTTCAACACTAATACAAGTGCGAAAAGTGGTTTTCCACACTAATACAAGTGCAAAAGTGGTTTCCTGCACCAACACAAGTGCGAAAAGTGGTTTTTCAACACCAACACAAGTGCCAAAAGTGGTTTTTCAACACTATCACAAGTGCAAAAAGTGTTTTTTCCACACTAATACAAGTGCAAAAGTGGTTTCCTGCACCAACACAAGTGCGAAAAGTGGTTTTTCAACACTAACACAAGTGCGAAAAGTGGTTTTTCAACACTAACACAAGTGCGAAAAGTGGTTTTTCAACACTAACACAAGTGCGAAAAGTGGTTTTTCCACACTAATACAAGTGCAAGAGTGGTTTCCTGCACCAACACAAGTGCGAAAAGTGGTTTTTCAACACTAACACAAGTGCGGAAAGTGGTTTTTCAACACTAATAAAAGTGCAAAAAGTGGGTTTTCCACACTAATACAAGTGCAAAAGTGGTTTCCTGCACCAACACAAGTGCGAAAAGTGGTTTTTCAACACTAACACAAGTGCGAAAAGTGGTTTTTCAACACTAATACAAGTGCAAAAAGTGGGTTTTCCACACTAATACAAGTGCAAAAGTGGTTTCCTGCACCAACACAAGTGCGAAAAGTGGTTTTTCAACACTAACACAAGTGCCAAAAGTGGTTTTTCAACACTATCACAAGTGCAAAAAGTGTTTTTTCCACACTAATACAAGTGCAAAAGTGGTTTCCTGCACCAACACAAGTGCGAAAAGTGGTTTTTCAACACTAACACAAGTGCGAAAAGTGGTTTTTCAACACTAACACAAGTGCGAAAAGTGGTTTTTCAACACTATCACAAGTGCAAAAAGTGTTTTTTCCACACTAATACAAGTGCAAAAGTGGTTTCCTGCACCAACACAAGTGCGAAAAGTGGTTTTTCAACACTAACACAAGTGCGAAAAGTGTTTTTTCCACACTAATACAAGTGCAAAAGTGGTTTCCTGCACCAACACAAGTGCGAAAAGTGGTTTTTCAACACTAACACAAGTGCGAAAAGTGGTTTTTCAACACTAACACAAGTGCGAAAAGTCGTTTTTCAACACTAACACAAGTGCGAAAAGTGGTTTTTCAACACTATCACAAGTGCAAAAAGTGTTTTTTCCACACTAATACAAGTGCAAAAGTGGTTTCCTGCACCAACACAAGTGCGAAAAGTGGTTTTTCAACACTAACACAAGTGCGAAAAGTGGTTTTTCAACACTATCACAAGTGCAAAAAGTGTTTTTTCCACACTAATACAAGTGCAAAAGTGGTTTCCTGCACCAACACAAGTGCGAAAAGTGGTTTTTCAACACTAACACAAGTGCGGAAAGTGGTTTTTCAACACTAACACAAGTGCGAAAAGTGGTTTTTCAACACTATCACAAGTGCAAAAAGTGTTTTTCCACACTAATACAAGTGCAAAAGTGGTTTCCTGCACCAACACAAGTGCGAAAAGTGGTTTTTCAACACCAACACAAGTGCGAAAAGTGGTTTTTCAACACTAACACAAGTGCGAAAAGTGGTTTTTCAACACTAACACAAGTGCGAAAAGTGGTTTTTCCACACTAATACAAGTGCAAAAGTGGTTTCCTGCACCAACACAAGTGCGAAAAGTGGTTTTTCAACACTAACACAAGTGCGAAAAGTGGTTTTTCAACACTAACACAAGTACGAAAAGTCGTTTTTCAACACTATCACAAGTGCAAAAAGTGTTTTTTCCACACTAATACAAGTGCAAAAGTGGTTTCCTGCACCAACACAAGTGCGAAAAGTGGTTTTTCAACACTAACACAAGTGCGAAAAGTGGTTTTTCAACACTAATACAAGTGCAAAAAGTGGGTTTTCCACACTAATACAAGTGCAAAAGTGGTTTCCTGCACCAACACAAGTGCGAAAAGTGGTTTTTCAACACTAACACAAATGCGAAAAGTGTTTTTTCCACACTAATACAAGTTTAAAAGTGGTTTCCTGCACCAACACAAGTGCGAAAAGTGGCTTTTCAACACTATCACAAGTGCGAAAAGTGGTTTTTCAACACTATCACAAGTGCAAAAAGTGTTTTTTCCACACTAATACAAGTGCAAAAGTGGTTTCCTGCACCAACACAAGTGCAAAAAGTGGTTTTTCAACACTAACACAAGTGCGAAAAGTGGTTTTTCAACACTCACACAAGTGCGAAAAGTGGTTTTTCAACACTATCACAAGTGCAAAAAATGTTTTTTCCACACTAATACAAGTGCAAAAGTGGTTTCCTGCACCAACACAGGTGCGAAAAGTGGTTTTTCAACACTAACACAAGTGCGAAAAGTGGTTTTTCAACACTATCACAAGTGCAAAAAGTGTTTTTTCCACACTAATACAAGTGCAAAAGTGGTTTCCTGCACCAACACAAGTGCGAAAAGTGGTTTTTCAACACTAACACAAGTGCGAAAAGTGGTTTTTCAACACTAACACAAGTGCGAAAAGTGGTTTTTCGACACTAATACAAGTGCAAAAGTGGTTTCCTGCACCAACACAAGTGCGAAAAGTGGTTTTTCAACACTAACACAAGTGCGAAAAGTGGTTTTTCAACACTATCACAAGTGCAAAAAGTGTTTTTTCAACACTAATACAAGTGCAAAAGTGGTTTCCTGCACCAACACAAGTGCGAAAAGTGGTTTTTCAACACTAACACAAGTGCGGAAAGTGGTTTTTCAACACTAACACAAGTACGAAAAATCGTTTTTTCAACACTATCACAAGTGCAAAAAGTGTTTTTTCCACACTAATACAAGTGCAAAAGTGGTTTCCTGCACCAACACAAGTGCGAAAAGTGGTTTTTCACACTAACACAAGTGCAAAAAGTGGTTTTTTCAACACTAATACAAGTGCGAAAAGTGGTTTTCCACACTAATACAAGTGCAAAAGTGGTTTCCTGCACCAACACAAGTGCGAAAAGTGGTTTTTCAACACCAACACAAGTGCCAAAAGTGGTTTTTCAACACTATCACAAGTGCAAAAAGTGTTTTTTCCACACTAATACAAGTTCAAAAGTGGTTTCCTGCACCAACACAAGTGCGAAAAGTGGTTTTTCAACACTAACACAAGTGCGAAAAGTGGTTTTTCAACACTAACACAAGTGCGAAAAGTGGTTTTCCAACACTAACACAAGTGCGAAAAGTGGTTTTTCAACACTAACACAAGTGCGAAAAGTGGTTTTTCCACACTAATACAAGTGCAAGAGTGGTTTCCTGCACCAACACAAGTGCGAAAAGTGGTTTTTCAACACTAACACAAGTGCGGAAAGTGGTTTTTCAACACTAATAAAAGTGCAAAAAGTGGGTTTTCCACACTAATACAAGTGCAAAAGTGGTTTCCTGCACCAACACAAGTGCGAAAAGTGGTTTTTCAACACTAACACAAGTGCGAAAAGTGGTTTTTCAACACTAATACAAGTGCAAAAAGTGGGTTTTCCACACTAATACAAGTGCAAAAGTGGTTTCCTGCACCAACACAAGTGCGAAAAGTGGTTTTTCAATACTAACACAAGTGCCAAAAGTGGTTTTTCAACACTATCACAAGTGCAAAAAGTGTTTTTTCCACACTAATACAAGTGCAAAAGTGGTTTCCTGCACCAACACAAGTGCGAAAAGTGGTTTTTCAACACTAACACAAGTGCGAAAAGTGGTTTTTCAACACTAACACAAGTGCGAAAAGTGGTTTTTCAACACTATCACAAGTGCAAAAAGTGTTTTTTCCACACTAATACAAGTGCAAAAGTGGTTTCCTGCACCAACACAAGTGCGAAAAGTGGTTTTTCAACACTAACACAAGTGCGAAAAGTGTTTTTTCCACACTAATACAAGTGCAAAAGTGGTTTCCTGCACCAACACAAGTGCGAAAAGTGGTTTTTCAACACTAACACAAGTGCGAAAAGTGGTTTTTCAACACTAACACAAGTGCGAAAAGTCGTTTTTCAACACTAACACAAGTGCGAAAAGTGGTTTTTCAACACTATCACAAGTGCAAAAAGTGTTTTTTCCACACTAATACAAGTGCAAAAGTGGTTTCCTGCACCAACACAAGTGCGAAAAGTGGTTTTTCAACACTAACACAAGTGCGAAAAGTGGTTTTTCAACACTATCACAAGTGCAAAAAGTGTTTTTTCCACACTAATACAAGTGCAAAAGTGGTTTCCTGCACCAACACAAGTGCGAAAAGTGGTTTTTCAACACTAACACAAGTGCGGAAAGTGGTTTTTCAACACTAACACAAGTGCGAAAAGTGGTTTTTCAACACTATCACAAGTGCAAAAAGTGTTTTTCCACACTAATACAAGTGCAAAAGTGGTTTCCTGCACCAACACAAGTGCGAAAAGTGGTTTTTCAACACCAACACAAGTGCGAAAAGTGGTTTTTCAACACTAACACAAGTGCGAAAAGTGGTTTTTCAACACTAACACAAGTGCGAAAAGTGGTTTTTCCACACTAATACAAGTGCAAAAGTGGTTTCCTGCACCAACACAAGTGCGAAAAGTGGTTTTTCAACACTAACACAAGTGCGAAAAGTGGTTTTTCAACACTAACACAAGTACGAAAAGTCGTTTTTCAACACTATCACAAGTGCAAAAAGTGTTTTTTCCACACTAATACAAGTGCAAAAGTGGTTTCCTGCACCAACACAAGTGCGAAAAGTGGTTTTTCAACACTAACACAAGTGCGAAAAGTGGTTTTTCAACACTAATACAAGTGCAAAAAGTGGGTTTTCCACACTAATACAAGTGCAAAAGTGGTTTCCTGCACCAACACAAGTGCGAAAAGTGGTTTTTTAATACTAACACAAGTGCCAAAAGTGGTTTTTCAACACTATCACAAGTGCAAAAAGTGTTTTTTCCACACTAATACAAGTGCAAAAGTGGTTTCCTGCACCAACACAAGTGCGAAAAGTGGTTTTTCAACACTAACTAACACAAGTGCAAATAGTGGTTTTTCAACACTATCACAAGTGCAAAAAGTGTTTTTTCCACACTAAAAAAGTGCAAAAGTGGTTTCCCTGCACCAACACAAGTGCGAAAAGTGGTTTTTCAACACGAACACAAGTGCGAAAAGTGGTTTTTCAACACTAACACAAGTGCGAAAAGTGGTTTTTCCACACTAATACAAGTGCAAAAGTGGTTTCCTGCACCAACACAAGTGCGAAAAGTGGTTTTTCAACACTAACACAAGTGCGAAAAGTGGTTTTTCAACACTATCACAAGTGCAAAAAGTGTTTTTTCCACACTAATACAAGTGCAAAAGTGGTTTCCTGCACCAACACAAGTGCGAAAAGTGGTTTTTCAACACTAACACAAGTGCAGAAAGTGGTTTTTCAACACTAACACAAGTGCGAAAAGTCGTTTTTCAACACTATCACAAGTGCAAAAAGTGTTTTTTCCACACTAATACAAGCGCAAAAGTGGTTTCCTGCACCAACAAAAGTGCGAAAAGTGTTTTTTCAACACTAACACAAGTGCGAAAAGTGGTTTTTCCACACTAATACAAGTGCAAAAGTGGTTTCCTGCACCAACACAAGTGCGAAAAGTGGTTTTTCAACACTAACACAAGTGCGAAAAGTGGTTTTTCAACACTAACACAAGTGCCAAAAGTGGTTTTCAACACTATCACAAGTGAAAAAAGTGTTTTTTCCACACTAATACAAGTGCAAAAGTGGTTTCCTGCACCAACACAAGTGCGAAAAGTGGTTTTTCAGTACTAACACAAGTGCCAAAAGTGGTTTTTCAACACTATCACAAGTGCAAAAAGTGTTTTTTCCACACTAATACAAGTGCAAAAGTGGTTTCCTGCACCAACACAAGTGCGAAAAGTGGTTTTTCAACACTAACTAACACAAGTGCGAATAGTGGTTTTTCAACACTATCACAAGTGCAAAAAGTGTTTTTTCCACACTAAAAAAGTGCAAAAGTGGTTTCCTGCACCAACACAAGTGCGAAAAGTGGTTTTTCAACACGAACACAAGTGCGAAAAGTGGTTTTTCATCACTAACACAAGTGCGAAAAGTGGTTTTTCCACACTAATACAAGTGCAAAAGTGGTTTCCTGCACCAACACAAGTGCGAAAAGTGGTTTTTCAACACTAACACAAGTGCGAAAAGTGGTTTTTCAACACTATCACAAGTGCAAAAAGTGTTTTTTCCACACTAATACAAGTGCAAAAGTGGTTTCCTGCACCAACACAAGTGCGAAAAGTGGTTTTTCAACACTAACACAAGTGCGGAAAGTGGTTTTTCAACACTAACACAAGTGCGAAAAGTCGTTTTTCAACACTATCACAAGTGCAAAAAGTGTTTTTTCCACACTAATACAAGCACAAATGTGGTTTCCTGCACCAACACAAGTGCGAAAAGTGGTTTTTCAACACTAACACAAGTGCGAAAAGTGGTTTTTCCACACTAATACAAGTGCAAAAGTGGTTTCCTGCACCAACACAAGTGCGAAAAGTGGTTTTTCAACACTAACACAAGTGCAAAAAGTGGTTTTTCAACACTAACACAAGTGCCAAAAGTGGTTTTTCAACACTATCACAAGTGAAAAAAGTGTTTTTTCCACAATAATACAAGTGCAAAAGTGGTTTCCTGCACCAACACAAGTGCGAAAAGTAGTTTTTCAACACTAACACAAGTGCGAAAAGTGGTTTTTCAACACTATCACAAGTGCAAAAAGTGTTTTTTCCACACTAATACAAGTGCAAAAGTGGTTGCCTGCACCAACACAAGTGCAAAAATGGTTTTTCAACACTAACACAAGTGCGAAAAGTGGTTTTTCAACACTAACACAAGTGCGAAAAGTGGTTTTTCCACACTAATACAAGTGTGAAAAGTGGTTTTTCAACACTATCACAAGTGCAAAAAGTGTTTTTTCCACACTAATACAAGTGCAAAAGTGGTTTCCTGCACTAACACAAGTTCGAAAAATGGTTTTTCAACACTAACACAAGTGCGAAAAGTGGTTTTTCCACACTTATACAAGTGCAAAAGTGGTTTCCTGCACCAACACAAGTGCGAAAAGTGGTTTTTCAACACTAACACAAGTGCGAAAAGTGGTTTTTCCACACTAATACAAGTGCAAAAGTGGTTTCCTGCACCAACATAAGTGCGAAAAGTGGTTTTTCAACACTAACACAAGTGCGAAAAGTGGTTTTTCAACACTATCACAAGTGCAAAAAGTGTTTTTTCCACACTAATACAAGTGCAAAAGTGGTTTCCTGCACTAACACAAGTTCGAAAAGTGGTTTTTCAACACTAACACAAGTGCGAAAAGTGGTTTTTCAACACTAACACAAGTGCGAAAAGTGGTTTTTCCACACTAATACAAGTGCAAAAGTGGTTTCCTGCACCAACACAAGTGCGAAAAGTGGTTTTTCAACACTAACACAAGTGCGGAAAGTGGTTTTTCAACACTAACACAAGTGCGAAAAGTGTTTTTTCCACACTAATACAAGTGCAAAAGTGGTTCCCTGCACCAACACAAGTGCGAAAAGTGGTTTTTCAACACTAACACAAGTGCGAAAAGTGGTTTTTCAACACTATCACAAGTGCAAAAAGTGTTTTTTCCACACTAATACAAGTGCAAAAGTGGTTTCCTGCACCAACACAAGTGCGAAAAGTGGTTTTTCAACACTAACACAAGTGCGGAAAGTGGTTTTTCAACACTAACACAAGTGCGAAAAGTGGTTTTTCAACACTATCACAAGTGCAAAAAGTGTTTTTCCACACTAATACATGTGCAAAAGTGGTTTCCTGCACCAACACAACTGCGAAAAGTGGTTTTTCAACACTAACACAAGTGCGAAAAGTGGTTTTTCAACACTATCACATGTGCAAAAAGTGTTTTTTCCAAACTAATACAAGTGCAAAAGTGGTTTCCTGCACCAACACAAGTGCGAAAAGTGGTTTTTCAACACTAACACAAGTGTGAAAAGTGGTTTTTCAACACTAACACAAGTGCGAAAAGTGGTTTTTCAACACTAACACAAGTGCGAAAAGTGGTTTTTCCACACTAATACAAGTGCAAAATTGGTTTCCTGCACCAACACAAGTGCGAAAAGTGGTTTTTCAACACTAACACAAGTGTGAAAAGTGTTTTTTCCACACTAATACAAGTGCAAAAGTGGTTTCCTGCAACAACACAAGTGCGAAAAGTGGTTTTTCAACACTAACACAAGTGCGAAAAGTGGTTTTTCAACACTAACACAAGTGCGAAAAGTGGTTTTTCAACACTAACACAAGTGCGAAAAGTGGTTTTTCAACACTATCACAAGTGCAAAAAGTGTTTTTTCCACACTAATACAAGTGCAAAAGTGGTTTCCTGCACCAACACAAGTGCGAAAAGTGGTTTTTCAACACTAACACAAGTGCGAAAAGTGGGTTTTCAACACTATCACAAGTGCAAAAAGTGTTTTTTCCACACTAATACAAGTGCAAAAGTGGTTTCCTGCACCAACACAAGTGCGAAAAGTGGTTTTTCAACACTAACACAAGTGCGGAAAGTGGTTTTTCAACACTAACACAAGTGCGAAAAGTGGTTTTTCAACACTATCACAAGTGCAAAAAGTGTTTTTCCACAGTAATACAAGTGCAAAAGTGGTTTCCTGCACCAACACAAGTGCGAAAAGTGGTTTTTCAACACTAACACAAGTGCGAAAAGTGGTTTTTCAACACTATCACAAGTGCAAAAAGTGTTTTTTCCACACTAATACAAGTGCAAAAGTGGTTTCCTGCACCAACACAAGTGCGAAAAGTGGTTTTTCAACACTAACACAAGTGCGAAAAGTGGTTTTTCAACACTAACACAAGTGCGAAAAGTGGTTTTTCCACACTAATACAAGTGCAAAAGTGGTTTCCTGCACCAACACAAGTGCGAAAAGTGGTTTTTCAACACTAACACAAGTGCGAAAAGTGGTTTTTCAACACTATCACAAGTGAAAAAAGTGGTTTTTCAACACTATCACAAGTGAAAAAAGTGTTTTTTCCACAATAATACAAGTGCAAAAGTGGTTTCCTGCACCAACACAAGTGCGAAAAGTAGTTTTTCAACACTAACACAAGTGCGAAAAGTGGTTTTTCAACACTATCACAAGTGCAAAAAGTGTTTTTTCCACACTAATACAAGTGCAAAAGTGGTTGCCTGCACCAACACAAGTGCGAAAATGGTTTTTCAACACTAACACAAGTGCGAAAAGTGGTTTTTCAACACTAACACAAGTGCGAAAAGTGGTTTTTCCACACTAATACAAGTGCGAAAAGTGGTTTTTCAACACTATCACAAGTGCAAAAAGTGTTTTTTCCACACTAATACAAGTGCAAAAGTGGTTTCCTGCACTAACACAAGTTCGAAAAGTGGTTTTTCAACACTAACACAAGTGCGAAAAGTGGTTTTTCAACAATATCACAAGTGCAAAAAGTGTTTTTTCCACACTAATACAAGTGCAAAAGTGGTTTCCTGCACTAACACAAGTTCGAAAAGTGGTTTTTCAACACTAACACAAGTGCGAAAAGTGGTTTTTCCACACTAATACATGTGCAAAAGTGGTTTCCTGCACCAACACAACTGCGAAAAGTGGTTTTTCAACACTAACACAAGTGCGAAAAGTGGTTTTTCAACACTATCACATGTGCAAAAAGTGTTTTTTCCAAACTAATACAAGTGCAAAAGTGGTTTCCTGCACCAACACAAGTGCGAAAAGTGGTTTTTCAACACTAACACAAGTGTGAAAAGTGGTTTTTCAACACTAACACAAGTGCGAAAAGTGGTTTTTCAACACTAACACAAGTGCAAAAAGTGGTTTTTCCACACTAATACAAGTGCAAAAGTGGTTTCCTGCACCAACACAAGTGCGAAAAGTGGTTTTTCAACACTAACACAAGTGTGAAAAGTGTTTTTTCCACACTAATACAAGTGCAAAAGTGGTTTCCTGCAACAACACAAGTGCGAAAAGTGGTTTTTCAACACTAACACAAGTGCGAAAAGTGGTTTTTCAACACTAACACAAGTGCGAAAAGTGGTTTTTCAACACTAACACAAGTGCGAAAAGTGGTTTTTCAACACTATCACAAGTGCAAAAAGTGTTTTTTCCACACTAATACAAGTGCAAAAGTGGTTTCCTGCACCAACACAAGTGCGAAAAGTGGTTTTTCAACACTAACACAAGTGCGAAAAGTGGGTTTTCAACACTATCACAAGTGCAAAAAGTGTTTTTTCCACACTAATACAAGTGCAAAAGTGGTTTCCTGCACCAACACAAGTGCGAAAAGTGGTTTTTCAACACTAACACAAGTGCGGAAAGTGGTTTTTCAACACTAACACAAGTGCGAAAAGTGGTTTTTCAACACTATCACAAGTGCAAAAAGTGTTTTTCCACAGTAATACAAGTGCAAAAGTGGTTTCCTGCACCAACACAAGTGCGAAAAGTGGTTTTTCAACACTAACACAAGTGCGAAAAGTGGTTTTTCAACACTATCACAAGTGCAAAAAGTGTTTTTTCCACACTAATACAAGTGCAAAAGTGGTTTCCTGCACCAACACAAGTGCGAAAAGTGGTTTTTCAACACTAACACAAGTGCGAAAAGTGGTTTTTCAACACTAACACAAGTGCGAAAAGTGGTTTTTCCACACTAATACAAGTGCAAAAGTGGTTTCCTGCACCAACACAAGTGCGAAAAGTGGTTTTTCAACACTAACACAAGTGCGAAAAGTGGTTTTTCAACACTATCACAAGTGAAAAAAGTGGTTTTTCAACACTATCACAAGTGAAAAAAGTGTTTTTTCCACAATAATACAAGTGCAAAAGTGGTTTCCTGCACCAACACAAGTGCGAAAAGTAGTTTTTCAACACTAACACAAGTGCGAAAAGTGGTTTTTCAACACTATCACAAGTGCAAAAAGTGTTTTTTCCACACTAATACAAGTGCAAAAGTGGTTGCCTGCACCAACACAAGTGCGAAAATGGTTTTTCAACACTAACACAAGTGCGAAAAGTGGTTTTTCAACACTAACACAAGTGCGAAAAGTGGTTTTTCCACACTAATACAAGTGCGAAAAGTGGTTTTTCAACACTATCACAAGTGCAAAAAGTGTTTTTTCCACACTAATACAAGTGCAAAAGTGGTTTCCTGCACTAACACAAGTTCGAAAAGTGGTTTTTCAACACTAACACGAGTGTGAAAAGTGGTTTTTCAACAATATCACAAGTGCAAAAAGTGTTTTTTCCACACTAATACAAGTGCAAAAGTGGTTTCCTGCACTAACACAAGTTCGAAAAGTGGTTTTTCAACACTAACACAAGTGCGAAAAGTGGTTTTTCCACACTAATACAAGTGCAAAAGTGGTTTCCTGCACCAACACAAGTGCGAAAAGTGGTTTTTCAACACTAACACAAGTGCGAAAAGTGGTTTTTCAACACTAACACAAGTGCGAAAAGTGGTTTTTCCACACTAATACAAGTGCAAAAGTGGTTTCCTGCACCAACACAAGTGCGAAAAGTGGTTTTTCAACACTAACACAAGTGCGAAAAGTGGTTTTTCCACACTAATACAAGTGCAAAAGTGGTTTCCTGCACCAACATAAGTGCGAAAAGTGGTTTTTCAACACTAACACAAGTGCGAAAAGTGGTTTTTCAACACTATCACAAGTGCAAAAAGTGTTTTTTCCACACTAATACAAGTGCAAAAGTGGTTTCCTGCACTAACACAAGTTCGAAAAGTGGTTTTTCAACACTAACACAAGTGCGAAAAGTGGTTTTTCAACACTAACACAAGTGCGAAAAGTGGTTTTTCCACACTAATACAAGTGCAAAAGTGGTTTCCTGCACCAACACAAGTGCGAAAAGTGGTTTTTCAACACTAACACAAGTGCGAAAAGTGGTTTTTCAACACTAACACAAGTGCGAAAAGTGTTTTTTCCACACTAATACAAGTGCAAAAGTGGTTGCCTGCACCAACACAAGTGCGAAAAGTGGTTTTTCAACACTAACACAAGTGCGAAAAGTGGTTTTTCAACACTATCACAAGTGCAAAAAGTGTTTTTTCCACACTAATACAAGTGCAAAAGTGGTTTCCTGCACCAACACAAGTGCGAAAAGTGGTTTTTCAACACTAACACAAGTGCGGAAAGTGGTTTTTCAACACTAACACAAGTGCGAAAAGTGGTTTTTCAACACTATCACAAGTGCAAAAAGTGTTTTTCCACACTAATACATGTGCAAAAGTGGTTTCCTGCACCAACACAACTGCGAAAAGTGGTTTTTCAACACTAACACAAGTGCGAAAAGTGGTTTTTCAACACTATCACATGTGCAAAAAGTGTTTTTTCCAAACTAATACAAGTGCAAAAGTGGTTTCCTGCACCAACACAAGTGCGAAAAGTGGTTTTTCAACACTAACACAAGTGTGAAAAGTGGTTTTTCAACACTAACACAAGTGCGAAAAGTGGTTTTTCAACACTAACACAAGTGCGAAAAGTGGTTTTTCCACACTAATACAAGTGCAAAAGTGGTTTCCTGCACCAACACAAGTGCGAAAAGTGGTTTTTCAACACTAACACAAGTGTGAAAAGTGTTTTTTCCACACTAATACAAGTGCAAAAGTGGTTTCCTGCACCAACACAAGTGCGAAAAGTGGTTTTTCAACACTAACACAAGTGCGAAAAGTGGTTTTTCAACACTAACACAAGTGCGAAAAGTGGTTTTTCAACACTAACACAAGTGCGAAAAGTGGTTTTTCAACACTAACACAAGTGCGAAAAGTGGTTTTTCAACACTATCACAAGTGCAAAAAGTGTTTTTTCCACACTAATACAAGTGCAAAAGTGGTTTCCTGCACCAACACAAGTGCGAAAAGTGGTTTTTCAACACTAACACAAGTGCGAAAAGTGGTTTTTCAACACTATCACAAGTGCAAAAAGTGTTTTTTCCACACTAATACAAGTGCAAAAGTGGTTTCCTGCACCAACACAAGTGCGAAAAGTGGTTTTTCAACACTAACACAAGTGCGGAAAGTGGTTTTTCAACACTAACACAAGTGCGAAAAGTGGTTTTTCAACACTATCACAAGTGCAAAAAGTGTTTTTCCACACTAATACAAGTGCAAAAGTGGTTTCCTGCACCAACACAAGTGCGAAAAGTGGTTTTTCAACACTAACACAAGTGCGAAAAGTGGTTTTTCAACACTATCACAAGTGCCAAAAGTGTTTTTTCCACACTAATACAAGTGCAAAAGTGGTTTCCTGCACCAACACAAGTGCGAAAAGTGGTTTTTCAACACTAACACAAGTGCGAAAAGTGGTTTTTCCACACTAATACAAGTGCAAAAGTGGTTTCCTGCACCAACACAAGTGCGAAAAGTGGTTTTTCAACACTAACACAAGTGCGAAAAGTGGTTTTTCAACACTAACACAAGTACAAAAAGTCGTTTTTCAACACTATCACAAGTGCAAAAAGTGTTTTTTCCACACTAATACAAGTGCAAAAGTGGTTTCCTGCACCAACACAAGTGCGAAAAGTGGTTTTTCAACACTAACACAAGTGCGAAAAGTGGTTTTTCAACACTAATACAAGTGCAAAAAGTGGGTTTTCCACACTAATACAAGTGCAAAAGTGGTTTCCTGCACCAACACAAGTGCGAAAAGTGGTTTTTCAATACTAACACAAGTGCCAAAAGTGGTTTTTCAACACTATCACAAGTGCAAAAAGTGTTTTTTCCACACTAATACAAGTGCAAAAGTGGTTTCCTGCACCAACACAAGTGCGAAAAGTGGTTTTTCAACACTAACTAACACAAGTGCGAATAGTGGTTTTTCAACACTATCACAAGTGCAAAAAGTGTTTTTCCACACTAAAAAAGTGCAAAAGTGGTTTCCTGCACCAACACAAGTGCGAAAAGTGGTTTTTCAACACGAACACAAGTGCGAAAAGTGGTTTTTCAACACTAACACAAGTGCGAAAAGTGGTTTTTCCACACTAATACAAGTGCAAAAGTGGTTTCCTGCACCAACACAAGTGCGAAAAGTGGTTTTTCAACACTAACACAAGTGCGAAAAGTGGTTTTTCAACACTATCACAAGTGCAAAAAGTGTTTTTTCCACACTAATACAAGTGCAAAAGTGGTTTCCTGCACCAACACAAGTGCGAAAAGTGGTTTTTCAACACTAACACAAGTGCAGAAAGTGGTTTTTCAACACTAACACAAGTGCGAAAAGTCGTTTTTCAACACTATCACAAGTGCAAAAAGTGTTTTTTCCACACTAATACAAGCGCAAAAGTGGTTTCCTGCACCAACACAAGTGCGAAAAGTGTTTTTTCAACACTAACACAAGTGCGAAAAGTGGTTTTTCCACACTAATACAAGTGCAAAAGTGGTTTCCTGCACCAACACAAGTGCGAAAAGTGGTTTTTCAACACTAACACAAGTGCGAAAAGTGGTTTTTCAACACTAACACAAGTGCCAAAAGTGGTTTTTCAACACTATCACAAGTGCAAAAAGTGTTTTTTCCACACTAATACAAGTGCAAAAGTGGTTTCCTGCACCAACACAAGTGCGAAAAGTGGTTTTTCAGTCCTAACACAAGTGCCAAAAGTGGTTTTTCAACACTATCACAAGTGCAAAAAGTGTTTTTTCCACACTAATACAAGTGCAAAAGTGGTTTCCTGCACCAACACAAGTGCGAAAAGTGGTTTTTCAACACTAACTAACACAAGTGCGAATAGTGGTTTTTCAACACTATCACAAGTGCAAAAAGTGTTTTTTCCACACTAAAAAAGTGCAAAAGTGGTTTCCTGCACCAACACAAGTGCGAAAAGTGGTTTTTCAACACGAACACAAGTGTGAAAAGTGGTTTTTCAACACTAACACAAGTGCGAAAAGTGGTTTTTCCACACTAATACAAGTGCAAAAGTGGTTTCCTGCACCAACACAAGTGCGAAAAGTGGTTTTTCAACACTAACACAAGTGCGAAAAGTGGTTTTTCAACACTATCACAAGTGCAAAAAGTGTTTTTTCCACACTAATACAAGTGCAAAAGTGGTTTCCTGCACCAACACAAGTGCGAAAAGTGGTTTTTCAACACTAACACAAGTGCGGAAAGTGGTTTTTCAACACTAACACAAGTGCGAAAAGTCGTTTTTCAACACTATCACAAGTGCAAAAAGTGTTTTTTCCACACTAATACAAGTGCAAAAGTGGTTTCCTGCACCAACACACGTGCGAAAAGTGGTTTTTCAACACTAACACAAGTGCGAAAAGTGGTTTTTCAACACTAACACAAGTGCCAAAAGTGGTTTTTCAACACTATCACAAGTGAAAAAAGTGTTTTTTCCACAATAATACAAGTGCAAAAGTGGTTTCCTGCACCAACACAAGTGCGAAAAGTGGTTTTTCAACACTAACACAAGTGCGAAAAGTGGTTTTTCAACACTATCACAAGTGCAAAAAGTGTTTTTTCCACACTAATACAAGTGCAAAAGTGGTTGCCTGCACCAACACAAGTGCGAAAAGTGGTTTTTCAACACTAACACAAGTGCGAAAAGTGGTTTTTCAACACTAACACAAGTGCGAAAAGTGGTTTTTCCACACTAATACAAGTGCGAAAAGTGGTTTTTCAACACTATCACAAGTGCAAAAAGTGTTTTTTCCACACTAATACAAGTGCAAAAGTGGTTTCCTGCACTAACACAAGTTCGAAAAGTGGTTTTTCAACACTAACACAAGTGCGAAAAGTGGTTTTTCAACACTATCACAAGTGCAAAAAGTGTTTTTTCCACACTAATACAAGTGCAAAAGTGGTTTCCTGCACTAACACAAGTTCGAAAAGTGGTTTTTCAACGCTAACACAAGTGCGAAAAGTGGTTTTTCAACACTAACACAAGTGCGAAAAGTAGTTTTTCCACACTAATACAAGTGCAAAAGTGGTTTCCTGCACCAACACAAGTGCGAAAAGTGGTTTTTCAACACTAACACAAGTGCGAAAAGTGGTTTTTCAACACTAACACAAGTGCGAAAAGTGGTTTTTCCACACTAATACAAGTGCAAAAGTGGTTTCCTGCACCAACACAAGTGCCAAAAGTGGTTTTTCAACACTAACACAAGTGCGAAAAGTGGTTTTTCCACACTAATACAAGTGCAAAAGTGGTTTCCTGCACCAACACAAGTGCGAAAAGTGGTTTTTCAACACTAACACAAGTGCGAAAAGTGGTTTTTCAACACTATCACAAGTGCAAAAAGTGTTTTTTCCACACTAATACAAGTGCAAAAGTGGTTTCCTGCACTAACACAAGTTCGAAAAGTGGTTTTTCAACACTAACACAAGTGCGAAAAGTGGTTTTTCAACACTAACACAAGTGCGAAAAGTGGTTTTTCAACACTAACACAAGTGCGAAAAGTGTTTTTTCCACACTAATACAAGTGCAAAAGTGGTTGCCTGCACCAACACAAGTGCGAAAAGTGGTTTTTCAACACTAACACAAGTGCGAAAAGTGGTTTTTCAACACTATCACAAGTGCAAAAAGTGTTTTTTCCACACTAATACAAGTGCAAAAGTGGTTTCCTGCACCAACACAAGTGCGAAAAGTGGTTTTTCAACACTAACACAAGTGCGGAAAGTGGTTTTTCAACACTAACACAAGTGCGAAAAGTGGTTTTTCAACACTATCACAAGTGCAAAAAGTGTTTTTCCACACTAATACATGTGCAAAAGTGGTTTCCTGCACCAACACAAGTGTGAAAAGTGGTTTTTCAACACTAACACAAGTGCGAAAAGTGGTTTTTCAACACTATCACATGTGCAAAAAGTGTTTTTTCCAAACTAATACAAGTGCAAAAGTGGTTTCCTGCACCAACACAAGTGCGAAAAGTGGTTTTTCAACACTAACACAAGTGTGAAAAGTGGTTTTTCAACACTAACACAAGTGCGAAAAGTGGTTTTTCCACACTAATACAAGTGCAAAAGTGGTTTCCTGCACCAACACAAGTGCGAAAAGTGGTTTTTCAACACTAACACAAGTGCGAAAAGTGGTTTTTCAACACTAACACAAGTGCGAAAAGTGGTTTTTCAACACTAACACAAGTGCGAAAAGTGTTTCCACACTAATACAAGTGCAAAAGTGGTTTCCTGCACCAACACAAGTGCGAAAAGTGGTTTTTCAACACTAACACAAGTGCGGAAAGTGGTTTTTCAACACTAATACAAGTACGAAAAGTCGTTTTTCAACACTATCACAAGTGCAAAAAGTGTTTTTTCCACACTAATACAAGTGCAAAAGTGGTTTCCTGCACCAACACAAGTGCGAAAAGTGGTTTTTCAACACTAACACAAGTGTGAAAAGTGGTTTTTCAACACTAATACAAGTGCAAAAAGTGGGTTTTCCACACTAATACAAGTGCAAAAGTGGTTTCCTGCACCAACACAAGTGCGAAAAGTGGTTTTTCAATACTAACACAAGTGCCAAAAGTGGTTTTTCAACACTATCACAAGTGCAAAAAGTGTTTTTTCCACACTAATACAAGTGCAAAAGTGGTTTCCTGCACCAACACATGTGCGAAAAGTGGTTTTTCAACCCTAACACAAGTGCGAAAAGTGGTTTTTCAACACTAACACAAGTGCGAAAAGTGGTTTTTCAACACTATCACAAGTGCAAAAAGTGTTTTTTCCACACTAATACAAGTGCAAAAGTGGTTTCCTGCACCAACACAAGTGCGAAAAGTGGTTTTTCAACACTAACACAAGTGCGAAAAGTGTTTTTTCCACACTAATACAAGTGCAAAAGTGGTTTCCTGCACCAACACAAGTGCGAAAAGTGGTTTTTCAACACTAACACAAGTGCGAAAAGTGGTTTTTCAACACTAACACAAGTGCGAAAAGTGGTTTTTCCACACTAATACAAGTGCAAAAGTGGTTTCCTGCACCAACACAAGTGCGAAAAGTGGTTTTTCAACACTAACACAAGTGCGAAAAGTGGTTTTTCAACACTAACACAAGTGCAAAAAGTGGTTTTTCCACACTAATACAAGTGCAAAAGTGGTTTCCTGCACCAACACAAGTGCGAAAAGTGGTTTTTCAACACTAACACAAGTGCGGAAAGTGGTTTTTCAACACTAACACAAGTACGAAAAGTCGTTTTTCAACACTATCACAAGTGCAAAAAGTGTTTTTTCCACACTAATACAAGTGCAAAAGTGGTTTCCTGCACCAACACAAGTGCGAAAAGTGGTTTTTCAACACTAACACAAGTGCGAAAAGTGGTTTTTCAACACTAATACAAGTGCAAAAAGTGGGTTTTCCACACTAATACAAGTGCAAAAGTGGTTTCCTGCACCAACACAAGTGCGAAAAGTGGTTTTTCAATACTAACACAAGTGCCAAAAGTGGTTTTTCAACACTATCACAAGTGCAAAAAGTGTTTTTCCACACTAATACAAGTGCAAAAGTGGTTTCCTGCACCAACACAAGTGTGAAAAGTGGTTTTTCAACACTAACACAAGTGCGAAAAGTGGTTTTTCAACACTAACACAAGTGCGAAAAGTGGTTTTTCAACACTATCACAAGTGCAAAAAGTGTTTTTTCCACACTAATACAAGTGCGAAAAGTGGCTTTTCAACACTAACACAAGTGCGAAAAGTGGTTTTTCAACACTATCACAAGTGCAAAAAGTGTTTTTTCCACACTAATACAAGTGCAAAAGTGGTTTCCTGCACCAACACAAGTGCTAAAAGTGGTTTTTCAACACTAACACAAGTGCGAAAAGTGGTTTTTCAACACTATCACAAGTGCAAAAAGTGTTTTTTCCACACTAATACAAGTGCAAAAGTGGTTTCCTGCACCAACACAAGTGCGAAAAGTGGTTTTTCAACACTAACAGTCTAACACAAGTGCGTATAGTGGTTTTTCAACACTATCACAAGTGCAAAAGGTGTTTTTTCCACACTAAAAAAGTGCAAAAGTGGTTTCCTGCACCAACACAAGTGCGAAAAGTGGTTTTTCAACACGAACACAAGTGCGAAAAGTGGTTTTTCAACACTAACACAAGTGCGAAAAGTGGTTTTTCCACACTAATACAAGTGCAAAAGTGGTTTCCTGCACCAACACAAGTGCGAAAAGTGGTTTTTCAACACTAACACAAGTGCGAAAAGTGGTTTTTCAACACTATCACAAGTGCAAAAAGTGTTTTTTCCACACTAATACAAGCGCAAAAGTGGTTTACTGCACCAACACAAGTGCGAAAAGTGGTTTTTCAACACTAACACAAGTGTGAAAAGTGGTTTTTCAACACTAACACAAGTGCGAAAAGTGGTTTTTCCACACTAATACAAGTGCAAAAGTGGTTTCCTGCACCAACACAAGTGCGAAAAGTGGTTTTTCAACACTAACACAAGTGCGAAAAGTGGTTTTTCAACACTAACACAAGTGCCAAAAGTGGTTTTCAACACTATCACAAGTGAAAAAAGTGTTTTTTCCACACTAATACAAGTGCAAAAGTGGTTTCCTGCACCAACACAAGTGCGAAAAGTGGTTTTTCAGTACTAACACAAGTGCCAAAAGTGGTTTTTCAACACTATCACAAGTGCAAAAAGTGTTTTTTCCACACTAATACAAGTGCAAAAGTGGTTTCCTGCACCAACACAAGTGCGAAAAGTGGTTTTTCAACACTAACACAAGTGCAAAAAGTGGTTTTTCAACACTAACACAAGTGCCAAAAGTGGTTTTTCAACACTATCACAAGTGAAAAAAGTGTTTTTTCCACAATAATACAAGTGCAAAAGTGGTTTCCTGCACCAACACAAGTGCGAAAAGTAGTTTTTCAACACTAACACAAGTGCGAAAAGTGGTTTTTCAACACTATCACAAGTGCAAAAAGTGTTTTTTCCACACTAATACAAGTGCAAAAGTGGTTGCCTGCACCAACACAAGTGCGAAAATGGTTTTTCAACACTAACACAAGTGCGAAAAGTGGTTTTTCAACACTAACACAAGTGCGAAAAGTGGTTTTTCCACACTAATACAAGTGTGAAAAGTGGTTTTTCAACACTATCACAAGTGCAAAAAGTGTTTTTTCCACACTAATACAAGTGCAAAAGTGGTTTCCTGCACTAACACAAGTTCGAAAAATGGTTTTTCAACACTAACACAAGTGCGAAAAGTGGTTTTTCAACAATATCACAAGTGCAAAAAGTGTTTTTTCCACACTAATACAAGTGCAAAAGTGGTTTCCTGCACTAACACAAGTTCGAAAAGTGGTTTTTCAACACTAACACAAGTGCGAAAAGTGGTTTTTCCACACTAATACAAGTGCAAAAGTGGTTTCCTGCACCAACACAAGTGCGAAAAGTGGTTTTTCAACACTAACACAAGTGCGAAAAGTGGTTTTTCAACACTAACACAAGTGCGAAAAGTGGTTTTTCCACACTTATACAAGTGCAAAAGTGGTTTCCTGCACCAACACAAGTGCGAAAAGTGGTTTTTCAACACTAACACAAGTGCGAAAAGTGGTTTTTCCACACTAATACAAGTGCAAAAGTGGTTTCCTGCACCAACATAAGTGCGAAAAGTGGTTTTTCAACACTAACACAAGTGCGAAAAGTGGTTTTTCAACACTATCACAAGTGCAAAAAGTGTTTTTTCCACACTAATACAAGTGCAAAAGTGGTTTCCTGCACTAACACAAGTTCGAAAAGTGGTTTTTCAACACTAACACAAGTGCGAAAAGTGGTTTTTCAACACTAACACAAGTGCGAAAAGTGGTTTTTCCACACTAATACAAGTGCAAAAGTGGTTTCCTGCACCAACACAAGTGCGAAAAGTGGTTTTTCAACACTAACACAAGTGCGAAAAGTGGTTTTTCAACACTAACACAAGTGCGAAAAGTGTTTTTTCCACACTAATACAAGTGCAAAAGTGGTTGCCTGCACCAACACAAGTGCGAAAAGTGGTTTTTCAACACTAACACAAGTGCGAAAAGTGGTTTTTCAACACTATCACAAGTGCAAAAAGTGTTTTTTCCACACTAATACATGTGCAAAAGTGGTTTCCTGCACCAACACAACTGCGAAAAGTGGTTTTTCAACACTAACACAAGTGCGAAAAGTGGTTTTTCAACACTATCACATGTGCAAAAAGTGTTTTTTCCAAACTAATACAAGTGCAAAAGTGGTTTCCTGCACCAACACAAGTGCGAAAAGTGGTTTTTCAACACTAACACAAGTGTGAAAAGTGGTTTTTCAACACTAACACAAGTGCGAAAAGTGGTTTTTCAACACTAACACAAGTGCGAAAAGTGGTTTTTCCACACTAATACAAGTGCAAAAGTGGTTTCCTGCACCAACACAAGTGCGAAAAGTGGTTTTTCAACACTAACACAAGTGTGAAAAGTGTTTTTTCCACACTAATACAAGTGCAAAAGTGGTTTCCTGCAACAACACAAGTGCGAAAAGTGGTTTTTCAACACTAACACAAGTGCGAAAAGTGGTTTTTCAACACTAACACAAGTGCGAAAAGTGGTTTTTCAACACTAACACAAGTGCGAAAAGTGGTTTTTCAACACTATCACAAGTGCAAAAAGTGTTTTTTCCACACTAATACAAGTGCAAAAGTGGTTTCCTGCACCAACACAAGTGCGAAAAGTGGTTTTTCAACACTAACACAAGTGCGAAAAGTGGGTTTTCAACACTATCACAAGTGCAAAAAGTGTTTTTTCCACACTAATACAAGTGCAAAAGTGGTTTCCTGCACCAACACAAGTGCGAAAAGTGGTTTTTCAACACTAACACAAGTGCGGAAAGTGGTTTTTCAACACTAACACAAGTGCGAAAAGTGGTTTTTCAACACTATCACAAGTGCAAAAAGTGTTTTTCCACAGTAATACAAGTGCAAAAGTGGTTTCCTGCACCAACACAAGTGCGAAAAGTGGTTTTTCAACACTAACACAAGTGCGAAAAGTGGTTTTTCAACACTATCACAAGTGCAAAAAGTGTTTTTTCCACACTAATACAAGTGCAAAAGTGGTTTCCTGCACCAACACAAGTGCGAAAAGTGGTTTTTCAACACTAACACAAGTGCGAAAAGTGGTTTTTCAACACTAACACAAGTGCGAAAAGTGGTTTTTCCACACTAATACAAGTGCAAAAGTGGTTTCCTGCACCAACACAAGTGCGAAAAGTGGTTTTTCAACACTAACACAAGTGCGAAAAGTGGTTTTTCAACACTATCACAAGTGAAAAAAGTGGTTTTTCAACACTATCACAAGTGAAAAAAGTGTTTTTTCCACAATAATACAAGTGCAAAAGTGGTTTCCTGCACCAACACAAGTGCGAAAAGTAGTTTTTCAACACTAACACAAGTGCGAAAAGTGGTTTTTCAACACTATCACAAGTGCAAAAAGTGTTTTTTCCACACTAATACAAGTGCAAAAGTGGTTGCCTGCACCAACACAAGTGCGAAAATGGTTTTTCAACACTAACACAAGTGCGAAAAGTGGTTTTTCAACACTAACACAAGTGCGAAAAGTGGTTTTTCCACACTAATACAAGTGCGAAAAGTGGTTTTTCAACACTATCACAAGTGCAAAAAGTGTTTTTTCCACACTAATACAAGTGCAAAAGTGGTTTCCTGCACTAACACAAGTTCGAAAAGTGGTTTTTCAACACTAACACAAGTGCGAAAAGTGGTTTTTCAACAATATCACAAGTGCAAAAAGTGTTTTTTCCACACTAATACAAGTGCAAAAGTGGTTTCCTGCACTAACACAAGTTCGAAAAGTGGTTTTTCAACACTAACACAAGTGCGAAAAGTGGTTTTTCCACACTAATACAAGTGCAAAAGTGGTTTTTCAACACTATCACAAGTGCAAAAAGTGTTTTTTCCACACTAATACAAGTGCAAAAGTGGTTTCCTGCACTAACACAAGTTCGAAAAGTGGTTTTTCAACACTAACACAAGTGCGAAAAGTGGTTTTTCAACAATATCACAAGTGCAAAAAGTGTTTTTTCCACACTAATACAAGTGCAAAAGTGGTTTCCTGCACTAACACAAGTTCGAAAAGTGGTTTTTCAACACTAACACAAGTGCGAAAAGTGGTTTTTCCACACTAATACAAGTGCAAAAGTGGTTTCCTGCACCAACACAAGTGCGAAAAGTGGTTTTTCAACACTAACACAAGTGCGAAAAGTGGTTTTTCAACACTAACACAAGTGCGAAAAGTGGTTTTTCCACACTAATACAAGTGCAAAAGTGGTTTCCTGCACCAACACAAGTGCGAAAAGTGGTTTTTCAACACTAACACAAGTGCGAAAAGTGGTTTTTCCACACTAATACAAGTGCAAAAGTGGTTTCCTGCACCAACATAAGTGCGAAAAGTGGTTTTTCAACACTAACACAAGTGCGAAAAGTGGTTTTTCAACACTATCACAAGTGCAAAAAGTGTTTTTTCCACACTAATACAAGTGCAAAAGTGGTTTCCTGCACTAACACAAGTTCGAAAAGTGGTTTTTCAACACTAACACAAGTGCGAAAAGTGGTTTTTCAACACTAACACAAGTGCGAAAAGTGGTTTTTCCACACTAATACAAGTGCAAAAGTGGTTTCCTGCACCAACACAAGTGCGAAAAGTGGTTTTTCAACACTAACACAAGTGCGAAAAGTGGTTTTTCAACACTAACACAAGTGCGAAAAGTGTTTTTTCCACACTAATACAAGTGCAAAAGTGGTTGCCTGCACGAACACAAGTGCGAAAAGTGGTTTTTCAACACTAACACAAGTGCAAAAAGTGGTTTTTCAACACTATCACAAGTGCAAAAAGTGTTTTTTCCACACTAATACAAGTGCAAAAGTGGTTTCCTGCACCAACACAAGTGCGAAAAGTGGTTTTTCAACACTAACACAAGTGCGGAAAGTGGTTTTTCAACACTAACACAAGTGCGAAAAGTGGTTTTTCAACACTATCACAAGTGCAAAAAGTGTTTTTCCACACTAATACATGTGCAAAAGTGGTTTCCTGCACCAACACAACTGCGAAAAGTGGTTTTTCAACACTAACACAAGTGCGAAAAGTGGTTTTTCAACACTATCACATGTGCAAAAAGTGTTTTTTCCAAACTAATACAAGTGCAAAAGTGGTTTCCTGCACCAACACAAGTGCGAAAAGTGGTTTTTCAACACTAACACAAGTGTGAAAAGTGGTTTTTCAACACTAACACAAGTGCGAAAAGTGGTTTTTCAACACTAACACAAGTGCGAAAAGTGGTTTTTCCACACTAATACAAGTGCAAAAGTGGTTTCCTGCACCAACACAAGTGCGAAAAGTGGTTTTTCAACACTAACACAAGTGTGAAAAGTGTTTTTTCCACACTAATACAAGTGCAAAAGTGGTTTCCTGCACCAACACAAGTGCGAAAAGTGGTTTTTCAACACTAACACAAGTGCGAAAAGTGGTTTTTCAACACTAACACAAGTGCGAAAAGTGGTTTTTCAACACTAACACAAGTGCGAAAAGTGGTTTTTCAACACTAACACAAGTGCGAAAAGTGTTTTTTCAACACTATCACAAGTGCAAAAAGTGTTTTTTCCACACTAATACAAGTGCAAAAGTGGTTTCCTGCACCAACACAAGTGCGAAAAGTGGTTTTTCAACACTAACACAAGTGCGAAAAGTGGTTTTTCAACACTATCACAAGTGCAAAAAGTGTTTTTTCCACACTAATACAAGTGCAAAAGTGGTTTCCTGCACCAACACAAGTGCGAAAAGTGGTTTTTCAACACTAACACAAGTGCGGAAAGTGGTTTTTCAACACTAACACAAGTGCGAAAAGTGGTTTTTCAACACTATCACAAGTGCAAAAAGTGTTTTTCCACACTAATACAAGTGCAAAAGTGGTTTCCTGCACCAACACAAGTGCGAAAAGTGGTTTTTCAACACTAACACAAGTGCGAAAAGTGGTTTTTCAACACTATCACAAGTGCAAAAAGTGTTTTTTCCACACTAATACAAGTGCAAAAGTGGTTTCCTGCACCAACACAAGTGCGAAAAGTGGTTTTTCAACACTAACACAAGTGCGAAAAGTGGTTTTTCCACACTAATACAAGTGCAAAAGTGGTTTCCTGCACCAACACAAGTGCGAAAAGTGGTTTTTCAACACTAACACAAGTGCGAAAAGTGGTTTTTCAACACTAACACAAGTACAAAAAGTCGTTTTTCAACACTATCACAAGTGCAAAAAGTGTTTTTTCCACACTAATACAAGTGCAAAAGTGGTTTCCTGCACCAACACAAGTGCGAAAAGTGGTTTTTCAACACTAACACAAGTGCGAAAAGTGGTTTTTCAACACTAATACAAGTGCAAAAAGTGGGTTTTCCACACTAATACAAGTGCAAAAGTGGTTTCCTGCACCAACACAAGTGCGAAAAGTGGTTTTTCAATACTAACACAAGTGCCAAAAGTGGTTTTTCAACACTATCACAAGTGCAAAAAGTGTTTTTTCCACACTAATACAAGTGCAAAAGTGGTTTCCTGCACCAACACAAGTGCGAAAAGTGGTTTTTCAACACTAACTAACACAAGTGCGAATAGTGGTTTTTCAACACTATCACAAGTGCAAAAAGTGTTTTTCCACACTAAAAAAGTGCAAAAGTGGTTTCCTGCACCAACACAAGTGCGAAAAGTGGTTTTTCAACACGAACACAAGTGCGAAAAGTGGTTTTTCAACACTAACACAAGTGCGAAAAGTGGTTTTTCCACACTAATACAAGTGCAAAAGTGGTTTCCTGCACCAACACAAGTGCGAAAAGTGGTTTTTCAACACTAACACAAGTGCGAAAAGTGGTTTTTCAACACTATCACAAGTGCAAAAAGTGTTTTTTCCACACTAATACAAGTGCAAAAGTGGTTTCCTGCACCAACACAAGTGCGAAAAGTGGTTTTTCAACACTAACACAAGTGCAGAAAGTGGTTTTTCAACACTAACACAAGTGCGAAAAGTCGTTTTTCAACACTATCACAAGTGCAAAAAGTGTTTTTTCCACACTAATACAAGCGCAAAAGTGGTTTCCTGCACCAACACAAGTGCGAAAAGTGTTTTTTCAACACTAACACAAGTGCGAAAAGTGGTTTTTCCACACTAATACAAGTGCAAAAGTGGTTTCCTGCACCAACACAAGTGCGAAAAGTGGTTTTTCAACACTAACACAAGTGCGAAAAGTGGTTTTTCAACACTAACACAAGTGCCAAAAGTGGTTTTTCAACACTATCACAAGTGAAAAAAGTGTTTTTTCCACACTAATACAAGTGCAAAAGTGGTTTCCTGCACCAACACAAGTGCGAAAAGTGGTTTTTCAGTCCTAACACAAGTGCCAAAAGTGGTTTTTCAACACTATCACAAGTGCAAAAAGTGTTTTTTCCACACTAATACAAGTGCAAAAGTGGTTTCCTGCACCAACACAAGTGCGAAAAGTGGTTTTTCAACACTAACTAACACAAGTGCGAATAGTGGTTTTTCAACACTATCACAAGTGCAAAAAGTGTTTTTTCCACACTAAAAAAGTGCAAAAGTGGTTTCCTGCACCAACACAAGTGCGAAAAGTGGTTTTTCAACACGAACACAAGTGTGAAAAGTGGTTTTTCAACACTAACACAAGTGCGAAAAGTGGTTTTTCCACACTAATACAAGTGCAAAAGTGGTTTCCTGCACCAACACAAGTGCGAAAAGTGGTTTTTCAACACTAACACAAGTGCGAAAAGTGGTTTTTCAACACTATCACAAGTGCAAAAAGTGTTTTTTCCACACTAATACAAGTGCAAAAGTGGTTTCCTGCACCAACACAAGTGCGAAAAGTGGTTTTTCAACACTAACACAAGTGCGGAAAGTGGTTTTTCAACACTAACACAAGTGCGAAAAGTCGTTTTTCAACACTATCACAAGTGCAAAAAGTGTTTTTTCCACACTAATACAAGTGCAAAAGTGGTTTCCTGCACCAACACACGTGCGAAAAGTGGTTTTTCAACACTAACACAAGTGCGAAAAGTGGTTTTTCAACACTAACACAAGTGCCAAAAGTGGTTTTTCAACACTATCACAAGTGAAAAAAGTGTTTTTTCCACAATAATACAAGTGCAAAAGTGGTTTCCTGCACCAACACAAGTGCGAAAAGTGGTTTTTCAACACTAACACAAGTGCGAAAAGTGGTTTTTCAACACTATCACAAGTGCAAAAAGTGTTTTTTCCACACTAATACAAGTGCAAAAGTGGTTGCCTGCACCAACACAAGTGCGAAAAGTGGTTTTTCAACACTAACACAAGTGCGAAAAGTGGTTTTTCAACACTAACACAAGTGCGAAAAGTGTTTTTTCCACACTAATACAAGTGCGAAAAGTGGTTTTTCAACACTATCACAAGTGCAAAAAGTGTTTTTTCCACACTAATACAAGTGCAAAAGTGGTTTCCTGCACTAACACAAGTTCGAAAAGTGGTTTTTCAACACTAACACAAGTGCGAAAAGTGGTTTTTCAACACTATCACAAGTGCAAAAAGTGTTTTTTCCACACTAATACAAGTGCAAAAGTGGTTTCCTGCACTAACACAAGTTCGAAAAGTGGTTTTTCAACGCTAACACAAGTGCGAAAAGTGGTTTTTCAACACTAACACAAGTGCGAAAAGTAGTTTTTCCACACTAATACAAGTGCAAAAGTGGTTTCCTGCACCAACACAAGTGCGAAAAGTGGTTTTTCAACACTAACACAAGTGCGAAAAGTGGTTTTTCAACACTAACACAAGTGCGAAAAGTGGTTTTTCCACACTAATACAAGTGCAAAAGTGGTTTCCTGCACCAACACAAGTGCCAAAAGTGGTTTTTCAACACTAACACAAGTGCGAAAAGTGGTTTTTCCACACTAATACAAGTGCAAAAGTGGTTTCCTGCACCAACACAAGTGCGAAAAGTGGTTTTTCAACACTAACACAAGTGCGAAAAGTGGTTTTTCAACACTATCACAAGTGCAAAAAGTGTTTTTTCCACACTAATACAAGTGCAAAAGTGGTTTCCTGCACCAACACAAGTTCGAAAAGTGGTTTTTCAACACTAACACAAGTGCGAAAAGTGGTTTTTCAACACTAACACAAGTGCGAAAAGTGGTTTTTCCACACTAATACAAGTGCAAAAGTGGTTTCCTGCACCAACACAAGTGCGAAAAGTGGTTTTTCAACACTAACACAAGTGCGAAAAGTGGTTTTTCAACACTAACACAAGTGCGAAAAGTGTTTTTTCCACACTAATACAAGTGCAAAAGTGGTTGCCTGCACCAACACAAGTGCGAAAAGTGGTTTTTCAACACTAACACAAGTGCGAAAAGTGGTTTTTCAACACTATCACAAGTGCAAAAAGTGTTTTTTCCACACTAATACAAGTGCAAAAGTGGTTTCCTGCACCAACACAAGTGCGAAAAGTGGTTTTTCAACACTAACACAAGTGCGGAAAGTGGTTTTTCAACACTAACACAAGTGCGAAAAGTGGTTTTTCAACACTATCACAAGTGCAAAAAGTGTTTTTCCACACTAATACATGTGCAAAAGTGGTTTCCTGCACCAACACAAGTGTGAAAAGTGGTTTTTCAACACTAACACAAGTGCGAAAAGTGGTTTTTCAACACTATCACATGTGCAAAAAGTGTTTTTTCCAAACTAATACAAGTGCAAAAGTGGTTTCCTGCACCAACACAAGTGCGAAAAGTGGTTTTTCAACACTAACACAAGTGTGAAAAGTGGTTTTTCAACACTAACACAAGTGCGAAAAGTGGTTTTTCCACACTAATACAAGTGCAAAAGTGGTTTCCTGCACCAACACAAGTGCGAAAAGTGGTTTTTCAACACTAACACAAGTGCGAAAAGTGGTTTTTCAACACTAACACAAGTGCGAAAAGTGGTTTTTCCACACTAATACAAGTGCAAAAGTGGTTTCCTGCACCAACACAAGTGCGAAAAGTGGTTTTTCAACACTAACACAAGTGCGGAAAGTGGTTTTTCAACACTAATACAAGTACGAAAAGTCGTTTTTCAACACTATCACAAGTGCAAAAAGTGTTTTTTCCACACTAATACAAGTGCAAAAGTGGTTTCCTGCACCAACACAAGTGCGAAAAGTGGTTTTTCAACACTAACACAAGTGTGAAAAGTGGTTTTTCAACACTAATACAAGTGCAAAAAGTGGGTTTTCCACACTAATACAAGTGCAAAAGTGGTTTCCTGCACCAACACAAGTGCGAAAAGTGGTTTTTCAATACTAACACAAGTGCCAAAAGTGGTTTTTCAACACTATCACAAGTGCAAAAAGTGTTTTTTCCACACTAATACAAGTGCAAAAGTGGTTTCCTGCACCAACACATGTGCGAAAAGTGGTTTTTCAACACTAACACAAGTGCGAAAAGTGGTTTTTCAACACTAACACAAGTGCGAAAAGTGGTTTTTCAACACTATCACAAGTGCAAAAAGTGTTTTTTCCACACTAATACAAGTGCAAAAGTGGTTTCCTGCACCAACACAAGTGCGAAAAGTGGTTTTTCAACACTAACACAAGTGCGAAAAGTGTTTTTTCCACACTAATACAAGTGCAAAAGTGGTTTCCTGCACCAACACAAGTGCGAAAAGTGGTTTTTCAACACTAACACAAGTGCGAAAAGTGGTTTTTCAACACTAACACAAGTGCGAAAAGTGGTTTTTCAACACTAACACAAGTGCGAAAAGTGGTTTTCAACACTATCACAAATGCAAAAAGTGTTTTTTCCACACTAATACAAGTGCAAAAGGGGTTTCCTGCACCAACACAAGTGCGAAAAGTGGTTTTTCAACACTAACACAAGTGCGGAAAGTGGTTTTTCAACACTAACACAAGTGCGAAAAGTGGTTTTTCAACACTATCACAAGTGCAAAAAGTGTTTTTCCACACTAATACAAGTGCAAAAGTGGTTTCCTGCACCAAGACAAGTGCGAAAAGTGGTTTTTCAACACTAACACAAGTGCGAAAAGTGGTTTTTCAACACTATCACAAGTGCAAAAAGTGTTTTTTCCACACTAATACAAGTGCAAAAGTGGTTTCCTGCACCAACACAAGTGCGAAAAGTGGTTTTTCAACACTAACACAAGTGCGAAAAGTGGTTTTTCAACACTAACACAAGTGCGAAAAGTGGTTTTTCCACACTAATACAAGTGCAAAAGTGGTTTCCTGCACCAACACAAGTGCGAAAAGTGGTTTTTCAACACTAACACAAGTGCGAAAAGTGGTTTTTCAACACTAACACAAGTGCAAAAAGTGGTTTTTCCACACTAATACAAGTGCAAAAGTGGTTTCCTGCACCAACACAAGTGCGAAAAGTGGTTTTTCAACACTAACACAAGTGCGGAAAGTGGTTTTTCAACACTAACACAAGTACGAAAAGTCGTTTTTCAACACTATCACAAGTGCAAAAAGTGTTTTTTCCACACTAATACAAGTGCAAAAGTGGTTTCCTGCACCAACACAAGTGCGAAAAGTGGTTTTTCAACACTAACACAAGTGCGAAAAGTGGTTTTTCAACACTAATACAAGTGCAAAAAGTGGGTTTTCCACACTAATACAAGTGCAAAAGTGGTTTCCTGCACCAACACAAGTGCGAAAAGTGGTTTTTCAATACTAACACAAGTGCCAAAAGTGGTTTTTCAACACTATCACAAGTGCAAAAAGTGTTTTTCCACACTAATACAAGTGCAAAAGTGGTTTCCTGCACCAACACAAGTGTGAAAAGTGGTTTTTCAACACTAACACAAGTGCGAAAAGTGGTTTTTCAACACTAACACAAGTGCGAAAAGTGGTTTTTCAACACTATCACAAGTGCAAAAAGTGTTTTTTCCACACTAATACAAGTGCGAAAAGTGGCTTTTCAACACTAACACAAGTGCGAAAAGTGGTTTTTCAACACTATCACAAGTGCAAAAAGTGTTTTTTCCACACTAATACAAGTGCAAAAGTGGTTTCCTGCACAAACACAAGTGCTAAAAGTGGTTTTTCAACACTAACACAAGTGCGAAAAGTGGTTTTTCAACACTATCACAAGTGCAAAAAGTGTTTTTTCCACACTAATACAAGTGCAAAAGTGGTTTCCTGCACCAACACAAGTGCGAAAAGTGGTTTTTCAACACTAACAGTCTAACACAAGTGCGAATAGTGGTTTTTCAACACTATCACAAGTGCAAAAGGTGTTTTTTCCACACTAAAAAAGTGCAAAAGTGGTTTCCTGCACCAACACAAGTGCGAAAAGTGGTTTTTCAACACGAACACAAGTGCGAAAAGTGGTTTTTCAACACTAACACAAGTGCGAAAAGTGGTTTTTCCACACTAATACAAGTGCAAAAGTGGTTTCCTGCACCAACACAAGTGCGAAAAGTGGTTTTTCAACACTAACACAAGTGCGAAAAGTGGTTTTTCAACACTATCACAAGTGCAAAAAGTGTTTTTTCCACACTAATACAAGCGCAAAAGTGGTTTACTGCACCAACACAAGTGCGAAAAGTGGTTTTTCAACACTAACACAAGTGTGAAAAGTGGTTTTTCAACACTAACACAAGTGCGAAAAGTGGTTTTTCCACACTAATACAAGTGCAAAAGTGGTTTCCTGCACCAACACAAGTGCGAAAAGTGGTTTTTCAACACTAACACAAGTGCGAAAAGTGGTTTTTCAACACTAACACAAGTGCAAAAAGTGGTTTTTCCACACTAATACAAGTGCAAAAGTGGTTTCCTGCACCAACACAAGTGCGAAAAGTGGTTTTTCAACACTAACACAAGTGCGGAAAGTGGTTTTTCAACACTAATACAAGTACGAAAAGTCGTTTTTCAACACTATCACAAGTGCAAAAAGTGTTTTTTCCACACTAATACAAGTGCAAAAGTGGTTTCCTGCACCAACACAAGTGCGAAAAGTGGTTTTTCAACACTAACACAAGTGCGAAAAGTGGTTTTTCAACACTAATACAAGTGCAAAAAGTGGGTTTTCCACACTAATACAAGTGCAAAAGTGGTTTCCTGCACCAACACAAGTGCGAAAAGTGGTTTTTCAATACTAACACAAGTGCCAAAAGTGGTTTTTCAACACTATCACAAGTGCAAAAAGTGTTTTTTCCACACTAATACAAGTGCAAAAGTGGTTTCCTGCACCAACACATGTGCGAAAAGTGGTTTTTCAACACTAACACAAGTGCGAAAAGTGGTTTTTCAACACTAACACAAGTGCGAAAAGTGGTTTTTCAACACTATCACAAGTGCAAAAAGTGTTTTTTCCACACTAATACAAGTGCAAAAGTGGTTTCCTGCACCAACACAAGTGCGAAAAGTGGTTTTTCAACACTAACACAAGTGCGAAAAGTGTTTTTTCCACACTAATACAAGTGCAAAAGTGGTTTCCTGCACCAACACAAGTGCGAAAAGTGGTTTTTCAACACTAACACAAGTGCGGAAAGTGGTTTTTCAACACTAACACAAGTGCGAAAAGTGGTTTTTCAACACTATCACAAGTGCAAAAAGTGTTTTTCCACACTAATACAAGTGCAAAAGTGGTTTCCTGCACCAAGACAAGTGCGAAAAGTGGTTTTTCAACACTAACACAAGTGCGAAAAGTGGTTTTTCAACACTATCACAAGTGCAAAAAGTGTTTTTTCCACACTAATACAAGTGCAAAAGTGGTTTCCTGCACCAACACAAGTGCGAAAAGTGGTTTTTCAACACTAACACAAGTGCGAAAAGTGGTTTTTCAACACTAACACAAGTGCGAAAAGTGGTTTTTCCACACTAATACAAGTGCAAAAGTGGTTTCCTGCACCAACACAAGTGCGAAAAGTGGTTTTTCAACACTAACACAAGTGCGAAAAGTGGTTTTTCAACACTAACACAAGTGCGAAAAGTGGTTTTTCCACACTAATACAAGTGCAAAAGTGGTTTCCTGCACCAACACAAGTGCGAAAAGTGGTTTTTCAACACTAACACAAGTGCGGAAAGTGGTTTTTCAACACTAACACAAGTACGAAAAGTCGTTTTTCAACACTATCACAAGTGCAAAAAGTGTTTTTTCCACACTAATACAAGTGCAAAAGTGGTTTCCTGCACCAACACAAGTGCGAAAAGTGGTTTTTCAACACTAACACAAGTGCGAAAAGTGGTTTTTCAACACTAATACAAGTGCAAAAAGTGGGTTTTCCACACTAATACAAGTGCAAAAGTGGTTTCCTGCACCAACACAAGTGCGAAAAGTGGTTTTTCAATACTAACACAAGTGCCAAAAGTGGTTTTTCAACACTATCACAAGTGCAAAAAGTGTTTTTCCACACTAATACAAGTGCAAAAGTGGTTTCCTGCACCAACACAAGTGTGAAAAGTGGTTTTTCAACACTAACACAAGTGCGAAAAGTGGTTTTTCAACACTAACACAAGTGCGAAAAGTGGTTTTTCAACACTATCACAAGTGCAAAAAGTGTTTTTTCCACACTAATACAAGTGCGAAAAGTGGCTTTTCAACACTAACACAAGTGCGAAAAGTGGTTTTTCAACACTATCACAAGTGCAAAAAGTGTTTTTTCCACACTAATACAAGTGCAAAAGTGGTTTCCTGCACCAACACAAGTGCTAAAAGTGGTTTTTCAACACTAACACAAGTGCGAAAAGTGGTTTTTCAACACTATCACAAGTGCAAAAAGTGTTTTTTCCACACTAATACAAGTGCAAAAGTGGTTTCCTGCACCAACACAAGTGCGAAAAGTGGTTTTTCAACACTAACAGTCTAACACAAGTGCGAAAAGTGGTTTTTCAACACTATCACAAGTGAAAAAGGTGTTTTTTCCACACTAAAAAAGTGCAAAAGTGGTTTCCTGCACCAACACAAGTGCGAAAAGTGGTTTTTCAACACGAACACAAGTGCGAAAAGTGGTTTTTCAACACTAACACAAGTGCGAAAAGTGGTTTTTCCACACTAATACAAGTGCAAAAGTGGTTTCCTGCACCAACACAAGTGCGAAAAGTGGTTTTTCAACACTAACACAAGTGCGAAAAGTGGTTTTTCAACACTATCACAAGTGCAAAAAGTGTTTTTTCCACACTAATACAAGCGCAAAAGTGGTTTACTGCACCAACACAAGTGCGAAAAGTGGTTTTTCAACACTAACACAAGTGTGAAAAGTGGTTTTTCAACACTAACACAAGTGCGAAAAGTGGTTTTTCCACACTAATACAAGTGCAAAAGTGGTTTCCTGCACCAACACAAGTGCGAAAAGTGGTTTTTCAACACTAACACAAGTGCGAAAAGTGGTTTTTCAACACTAACACAAGTGCGAAAAGTGGTTTTTCCACACTAATACAAGTGCAAAAGTGGTTTCCTGCACCAACACAAGTGCGAAAAGTGGTTTTTCAACACTAACACAAGTGCGGAAAGTGGTTTTTCAACACTAATACAAGTTCGAAAAGTCGTTTTTCAACACTATCACAAGTGCAAAAAGTGTTTTTTCCACACTAATACAAGTGCAAAAGTGGTTTCCTGCACCAACACAAGTGCGAAAAGTGGTTTTTCAACACTAACACAAGTGCGAAAAGTGGTTTTTCAACACTAATACAAGTGCAAAAAGTGGGTTTTCCACACTAATACAAGTGCAAAAGTGGTTTCCTGCACCAACACAAGTGCGAAAAGTGGTTTTTCAATACTAACACAAGTGCCAAAAGTGGTTTTTCAACACTATCACAAGTGCAAAAAGTGTTTTTTCCACACTAATACAAGTGCAAAAGTGGTTTCCTGCACCAACACATGTGCGAAAAGTGGTTTTTCAACACTAACACAAGTGCGAAAAGTGGTTTTTCAACACTAACACAAGTGCGAAAAGTGGTTTTTCAACACTATCACAAGTGCAAAAAGTGTTTTTTCCACACTAATACAAGTGCAAAAGTGGTTTCCTGCACCAACACAAGTGCAAAAAGTGGTTTTTCAACACTAACACAAGTGCGAAAAGTGTTTTTTCCACACTAATACAAGTGCAAAAGTGGTTTCCTGCACCAACACAAGTGCGAAAAGTGGTTTTTCAACACTAACACAAGTGCGAAAAGTGGTTTTTCAACACTAACACAAGTGCGAAAAGTGGTTTTTCAACACTAACACAAGTGCGAGAAGTGGTTTTTCAACACTATCACAAGTGCAAAAAGTGTTTTTTCCACACTATCACAAGTGCAAAAAGTGTTTTTTCCACACTAATACAAGTGCAAAAGTGGTTTCCTGCACCAACACAAGTGCGAAAAGTGGTTTTTCAACACTAACACAAGTGCGGAAAGTGGTTTTTCAACACTAACACAAGTGCGAAAAGTGGTTTTTCAACACTATCACAAGTGCAAAAAGTGTTTTTCCACACTAATACAAGTGCAAAAGTGGTTTCCTGCACCAAGACAAGTGCGAAAAGTGGTTTTTCAACACTAACACAAGTGCGAAAAGTGGTTTTTCAACATTATCACAAGTGCAAAAAGTGTTTTTTCCACACTAATACAAGTGCAAAAGTGGTTTCCTGCACCAACACAAGTGCGAAAAGTGGTTTTTCAACACTAACACAAGTGCGAAAAGTGGTTTTTCAACACTAACACAAGTGCGAAAAGTGGTTTTT
The DNA here is from genome assembly GCF_964187855.1 of Myxine glutinosa. Classification (NCBI taxonomy): domain Eukaryota; kingdom Metazoa; phylum Chordata; class Myxini; order Myxiniformes; family Myxinidae; genus Myxine; species Myxine glutinosa. Next base: position 319,044 of record NW_027616392.1, on the reverse strand, counting down.
CCACACTAATACAAGTGCAAAAGTGGTTTCCTGCACCAACACAAGTGCGAAAAGTGGTTTTTCAACACTAACACAAGTGCGAAAAGTGGTTTTTCAACACTGACACAAGTGCGAAAAGTGGTTTTTCCACACTAATACAAGTGCAAAAGTGGTTTCCTGCACCAACACAAGTGCGAAAAGTGGTTTTTCAACACTAACACAAGTGCGGAAAGTGGTTTTTCAACACTAACACAAGTACGAAAAGTCGTTTTTCAACACTATCACAAGTGCAAAAAGTGTTTTTTCCACACTAATACAAGTGCAAAAGTGGTTTCCTGCACCAACACAAGTGCGAAAAGTGGTTTTTCAACACTAACACAAGTGCGAAAAGTGGTTTTTCAACACTAATACAAGTGCAAAAAGTGAGTTTTCCACACTAATACAAGTGCAAAAGTGGTTTCCTGCACCAACACAAGTGCGAAAAGTGGTTTTTCAATACTAACACAAGTGCCAAAAGTGGTTTTTCAACACTATCACAAGTGCAAAAAGTGTTTTTCCACACTAATACAAGTGCAAAAGTGGTTTCCTGCACCAACACAAGTGTGAAAAGTGGTTTTTCAACACTAACACAAGTGCGAAAAGTGGTTTTTCAACACTAACACAAGTGCGAAAAGTGGTTTTTCAACACTATCACAAGTGCAAAAAGTGTTTTTTCCACACTAATACAAGTGCGAAAAGTGGCTTTTCAACACTAACACAAGTGCGAAAAGTGGTTTTTCAACACTAACAGTCTAACACAAGTGCGAATAGTGGTTTTTCAACACTATCACAAGTGCAAAAGGTGTTTTTTCCACACTAAAAAAGTGCAAAAGTGGTTTCCTGCACCAACACAAGTGCGAAAAGTGGTTTTTCAACACGAACACAAGTGCGAAAAGTGGTTTTTCAACACTAACACAAGTGCGAAAAGTGGTTTTTCCACACTAATACAAGTGCAAAAGTGGTTTCCTGCACCAACACAAGTGCGAAAAGTGGTTTTTCAACACTAACACAAGTGCGAAAAGTGGTTTTTCAACACTATCACAAGTGCAAAAAGTGTTTTTTCCACACTAATACAAGCGCAAAAGTGGTTTACTGCACCAACACAAGTGCGAAAAGTGGTTTTTCAACACTAACACAAGTGTGAAAAGTGGTTTTTCAACACTAACACAAGTGCGAAAAGTGGTTTTTCCACACTAATACAAGTGCAAAAGTGGTTTCCTGCACCAACACAAGTGCGAAAAGTGGTTTTTCAACACTAACACAAGTGCGAAAAGTGGTTTTTCAACACTAACACAAGTGCGAAAAGTGGTTTTTCCACACTAATACAAGTGCAAAAGTGGTTTCCTGCACCAACACAAGTGCGAAAAGTGGTTTTTCAACACTAACACAAGTGCGGAAAGTGGTTTTTCAACACTAATACAAGTACGAAAAGTCGTTTTTCAACACTATCACAAGTGCAAAAAGTGTTTTTTCCACACTAATACAAGTGCAAAAGTGGTTTCCTGCACCAACACAAGTGCGAAAAGTGGTTTTTCAACACTAACACAAGTGCGAAAAGTGGTTTTTCAACACTAATACAAGTGCAAAAAGTGGGTTTTCCACACTAATACAAGTGCAAAAGTGGTTTCCTGCACCAACACAAGTGCGAAAAGTGGTTTTTCAATACTAACACAAGTGCCAAAAGTGGTTTTTCAACACTATCACAAGTGCAAAAAGTGTTTTTTCCACACTAATACAAGTGCAAAAGTGGTTTCCTGCACCAACACATGTGCGAAAAGTGGTTTTTCAACACTAACACAAGTGCGAAAAGTGGTTTTTCAACACTAACACAAGTGCGAAAAGTGGTTTTTCAACACTATCACAAGTGCAAAAAGTGTTTTTTCCACACTAATACAAGTGCAAAAGTGGTTTCCTGCACCAACACAAGTGCGAAAAGTGGTTTTTCAACACTAACACAAGTGCGAAAAGTGTTTTTTCCACACTAATACAAGTGCAAAAGTGGTTTCCTGCACCAACACAAGTGCGAAAAGTGGTTTTTCAACACTAACACAAGTGCGGAAAGTGGTTTTTCAACACTAACACAAGTGCGAAAAGTGGTTTTTCAACACTATCACAAGTGCAAAAAGTGTTTTTCCACACTAATACAAGTGCAAAAGTGGTTTCCTGCACCAAGACAAGTGCGAAAAGTGGTTTTTCAACACTAACACAAGTGCGAAAAGTGGTTTTTCAACACTATCACAAGTGCAAAAAGTGTTTTTTCCACACTAATACAAGTGCAAAAGTGGTTTCCTGCACCAACACAAGTGCGAAAAGTGGTTTTTCAACACTAACACAAGTGCGAAAAGTGGTTTTTCAACACTAACACAAGTGCGAAAAGTGGTTTTTCCACACTAATACAAGTGCAAAAGTGGTTTCCTGCACCAACACAAGTGCGAAAAGTGGTTTTTCAACACTAACACAAGTGCGAAAAGTGGTTTTTCAACACTAACACAAGTGCGAAAAGTGGTTTTTCCACACTAATACAAGTGCAAAAGTGGTTTCCTGCACCAACACAAGTGCGAAAAGTGGTTTTTCAACACTAACACAAGTGCGGAAAGTGGTTTTTCAACACTAACACAAGTACGAAAAGTCGTTTTTCAACACTATCACAAGTGCAAAAAGTGTTTTTTCCACACTAATACAAGTGCAAAAGTGGTTTCCTGCACCAACACAAGTGCGAAAAGTGGTTTTTCAACACTAACACAAGTGCGAAAAGTGGTTTTTCAACACTAATACAAGTGCAAAAAGTGGGTTTTCCACACTAATACAAGTGCAAAAGTGGTTTCCTGCACCAACACAAGTGCGAAAAGTGGTTTTTCAATACTAACACAAGTGCCAAAAGTGGTTTTTCAACACTATCACAAGTGCAAAAAGTGTTTTTCCACACTAATACAAGTGCAAAAGTGGTTTCCTGCACCAACACAAGTGTGAAAAGTGGTTTTTCAACACTAACACAAGTGCGAAAAGTGGTTTTTCAACACTAACACAAGTGCGAAAAGTGGTTTTTCAACACTATCACAAGTGCAAAAAGTGTTTTTTCCACACTAATACAAGTGCGAAAAGTGGCTTTTCAACACTAACACAAGTGCGAAAAGTGGTTTTTCAACACTATCACAAGTGCAAAAAGTGTTTTTTCCACACTAATACAAGTGCAAAAGTGGTTTCCTGCACCAACACAAGTGCTAAAAGTGGTTTTTCAACACTAACACAAGTGCGAAAAGTGGTTTTTCAACACTATCACAAGTGCAAAAAGTGTTTTTTCCACACTAATACAAGTGCAAAAGTGGTTTCCTGCACCAACACAAGTGCGAAAAGTGGTTTTTCAACACTAACAGTCTAACACAAGTGCGAAAAGTGGTTTTTCAACACTATCACAAGTGAAAAAGGTGTTTTTTCCACACTAAAAAAGTGCAAAAGTGGTTTCCTGCACCAACACAAGTGCGAAAAGTGGTTTTTCAACACGAACACAAGTGCGAAAAGTGGTTTTTCAACACTAACACAAGTGCGAAAAGTGGTTTTTCCACACTAATACAAGTGCAAAAGTGGTTTCCTGCACCAACACAAGTGCGAAAAGTGGTTTTTCAACACTAACACAAGTGCGAAAAGTGGTTTTTCAACACTATCACAAGTGCAAAAAGTGTTTTTTCCACACTAATACAAGCGCAAAAGTGGTTTACTGCACCAACACAAGTGCGAAAAGTGGTTTTTCAACACTAACACAAGTGTGAAAAGTGGTTTTTCAACACTAACACAAGTGCGAAAAGTGGTTTTTCCACACTAATACAAGTGCAAAAGTGGTTTCCTGCACCAACACAAGTGCGAAAAGTGGTTTTTCAACACTAACACAAGTGCGAAAAGTGGTTTTTCAACACTAACACAAGTGCGAAAAGTGGTTTTTCCACACTAATACAAGTGCAAAAGTGGTTTCCTGCACCAACACAAGTGCGAAAAGTGGTTTTTCAACACTAACACAAGTGCGGAAAGTGGTTTTTCAACACTAATACAAGTTCGAAAAGTCGTTTTTCAACACTATCACAAGTGCAAAAAGTGTTTTTTCCACACTAATACAAGTGCAAAAGTGGTTTCCTGCACCAACACAAGTGCGAAAAGTGGTTTTTCAACACTAACACAAGTGCGAAAAGTGGTTTTTCAACACTAATACAAGTGCAAAAAGTGGGTTTTCCACACTAATACAAGTGCAAAAGTGGTTTCCTGCACCAACACAAGTGCGAAAAGTGGTTTTTCAATACTAACACAAGTGCCAAAAGTGGTTTTTCAACACTATCACAAGTGCAAAAAGTGTTTTTTCCACACTAATACAAGTGCAAAAGTGGTTTCCTGCACCAACACATGTGCGAAAAGTGGTTTTTCAACACTAACACAAGTGCGAAAAGTGGTTTTTCAACACTAACACAAGTGCGAAAAGTGGTTTTTCAACACTATCACAAGTGCAAAAAGTGTTTTTTCCACACTAATACAAGTGCAAAAGTGGTTTCCTGCACCAACACAAGTGCAAAAAGTGGTTTTTCAACACTAACACAAGTGCGAAAAGTGTTTTTTCCACACTAATACAAGTGCAAAAGTGGTTTCCTGCACCAACACAAGTGCGAAAAGTGGTTTTTCAACACTAACACAAGTGCGAAAAGTGGTTTTTCAACACTAACACAAGTGCGAAAAGTGGTTTTTCAACACTAACACAAGTGCGAGAAGTGGTTTTTCAACACTATCACAAGTGCAAAAAGTGTTTTTTCCACACTATCACAAGTGCAAAAAGTGTTTTTTCCACACTAATACAAGTGCAAAAGTGGTTTCCTGCACCAACACAAGTGCGAAAAGTGGTTTTTCAACACTAACACAAGTGCGGAAAGTGGTTTTTCAACACTAACACAAGTGCGAAAAGTGGTTTTTCAACACTATCACAAGTGCAAAAAGTGTTTTTCCACACTAATACAAGTGCAAAAGTGGTTTCCTGCACCAAGACAAGTGCGAAAAGTGGTTTTTCAACACTAACACAAGTGCGAAAAGTGGTTTTTCAACATTATCACAAGTGCAAAAAGTGTTTTTTCCACACTAATACAAGTGCAAAAGTGGTTTCCTGCACCAACACAAGTGCGAAAAGTGGTTTTTCAACACTAACACAAGTGCGAAAAGTGGTTTTTCAACACTAACACAAGTGCGAAAAGTGGTTTTTCCACACTAATACAAGTGCAAAAGTGGTTTCCTGCACCAACACAAGTGCGAAAAGTGGTTTTTCAACACTAACACAAGTGCGAAAAGTGGTTTTTCAACACTGACACAAGTGCGAAAAGTGGTTTTTCCACACTAATACAAGTGCAAAAGTGGTTTCCTGCACCAACACAAGTGCGAAAAGTGGTTTTTCAACACTAACACAAGTGCGGAAAGTGGTTTTTCAACACTAACACAAGTACGAAAAGTCGTTTTTCAACACTATCACAAGTGCAAAAAGTGTTTTTTCCACACTAATACAAGTGCAAAAGTGGTTTCCTGCACCAACACAAGTGCGAAAAGTGGTTTTTCAACACTAACACAAGTGCGAAAAGTGGTTTTTCAACACTAATACAAGTGCAAAAAGTGAGTTTTCCACACTAATACAAGTGCAAAAGTGGTTTCCTGCACCAACACAAGTGCGAAAAGTGGTTTTTCAATACTAACACAAGTGCCAAAAGTGGTTTTTCAACACTATCACAAGTGCAAAAAGTGTTTTTCCACACTAATACAAGTGCAAAAGTGGTTTCCTGCACCAACACAAGTGTGAAAAGTGGTTTTTCAACACTAACACAAGTGCGAAAAGTGGTTTTTCAACACTAACACAAGTGCGAAAAGTGGTTTTTCAACACTATCACAAGTGCAAAAAGTGTTTTTTCCACACTAATACAAGTGCGAAAAGTGGCTTTTCAACACTAACACAAGTGCGAAAAGTGGTTTTTCAACACTATCACAAGTGCAAAAAGTGTTTTTTCCACACTAATACAAGTGCAAAAGTGGTTTCCTGCACCAACACAAGTGCTAAAAGTGGTTTTTCAACACTAACACAAGTGCGAAAAGTGGTTTTTCAACACTATCACAAGTGCAAAAAGTGTTTTTTCCGCACTAATACAAGTGCAAAAGTGGTTTCCTGCACCAACACAAGTGCGAAAAGTGGTTTTTCAACACTAACAGTCTAACACAAGTGCGAGTAGTGGTTTTTCAACACTATCACAAGTGCAAAAGGTGTTTTTTCCACACTAAAAAAGTGCAAAAGTGGTTTCCTGCACCAACACAAGTGCGAAAAGTGGTTTTTCAACACGAACACAAGTGCGAAAAGTGGTTTTTCAACACTAACACAAGTGCGAAAAGTGGTTTTTCCACACTAATACAAGTGCAAAAGTGGTTTCCTGCACCAACACAAGTGCGAAAAGTGGTTTTTCAACACTAACACAAGTGCGAAAAGTGGTTTTTCAACACTATCACAAGTGCAAAAAGTGTTTTTTCCACACTAATACAAGCGCAAAAGTGGTTTACTGCACCAACACAAGTGTGAAAAGTGGTTTTTCAACACTAACACAAGTGCGAAAAGTGGTTTTTCCACACTAATACAAGTGCAAAAGTGGTTTCCTGCACCAACACAAGTGCGAAAAGTGGTTTTTCAACACTAACACAAGTGCGAAAAGTGGTTTTTCAACACTAACACAAGTGCCAAAAGTGGTTTTTCAACACTATCACAAGTGAAAAAAGTGTTTTTTCCACACTAATACAAGTGCAAAAGTGGTTTCCAGCACCAACACAAGTGCGAAAAGTGGTTTTTTAACACTAACACAAATGCGAAAAGTGGTTTTTCAACACTAACACAAGTGCGAAAAGTGTTTTTTCCACACTAATACAAGTGCAAAAGTGGTTTCCTGCACGAACACAAGTGCAAAAAGTGGTTTTTCAACACTAACACAAGTGCGAAAAATGGTTTTTCAACACTAACACAAGTGCGAAAAGTGGTTTTCCCACACTAATACAAGTGCAAAAGTGGTTTCCTGCACGAACACAAGTGTGAAAAGTGGTTTTTCAACACTAACACAAGTGCGAAAAGTGGTTTTTCAACACTATCACAAGTGCAAAAAGTGTTTTTTCCACACTAATACAAGTGCAAAAGTGGTTTCCTGCACCAACACAAGTGCGAAAAGTGGTTTTTCAACACTAACACAAGTGCGAAAAGTGTTTTTTCCACACTAATACAAGTGCAAAAGTGGTTTCCTGCACCAACACAAGTGCGAAAAGTGGTTTTTCAACAAAAACACAAGTGTGAAAAGTGGTTTTTCAATACTAACACAAGTGCGAAAAGTGGTTTTTCAACACTAACACAAGTGCGAAAAGTGGTTTTTCCACACTAATACAAGTGCAAAAGAGGTTGCCTGCACCAACACAAGTGCGAAAAGTGGTTTTTCAACACTATCACAAGTGCAAAAAGTGTTTTTTCCACACTAATACAAGTGCAAAAGTGGTTTCCTGCACCAACACAAGTGCGAAAAGTGGTTTTTCAACACTAACACAAGTACGAAAAGTCGTTTTTCAACACTATCACAAGTGCAAAAAGTGTTTTTTCCACACTAATACAAGTGCAAAAGTGGTTTCCTGCACCAACACAAGTGCGAAAAGTGGTTTTTCAACACTAACACAAGTGCGAAAAGTGGTTTTTCAACACTAATACAAGTGCGAAAAGTGGGTTTTCCACACTAATACCACACACACAATTTCCTGTTCAGGCTGGAGTTCCCCAAGGTACTGTTCTGGACCCTGTGCTTTTCCTGGTCTTCATCAATGATCTCTCTGACTCTCTTGAAAATCCTCTCTATCTCTTTGCTGACGACTCTACTCTCTGTCGCTCCATTCCTCATCCCTCAGATCGGCAGACTGCAGCCTCCTCACTCTCTGCAGACCTGGACAAAATCACAGACTGGGCAAACAAATGGAACATGTCTTTCAATCCTGATAAATCTCACACTCTTACGATGTCTCTCCGAAAAGACCGACAGGAAAACCCTCCCATCCACTTTCTGAATAATCCTCTCCAAGAAGTTCTGTCACTCAAGCTTTTGGGTCTCACTATTTGCCATGATCTTTCCTGGGAAAACCACATTTCAAATCTGGCCTCCAAAGCCAGTCGCCGACTGGGCATCCTCCGTCGTGTGAAGTCCTTCCTTGACACACCTGAGCTCCTCACCACATACAAGGCTTTCATCCGCAGCTCTATGGAATACTGCTCTCCCCTCTGGTCTGGTGCTCCTGCCTCACACCTAGCCCGTCTTCACGCTGTTGAAACCAAAGCGTTCAGAATCATTGGAATCTCCCGCGATGAAGCTAACTCCAAGGGCCTTTCACTCACTCACCGCAGGCAGGTTGGTGGCCTTTCCGTCTTCTACCGACTTCTCTCTGGCCTTGCCCCCCCAGCCCTCTCTGGGCTCTGTCCCCCAAATATTCCTACAGGTCGCACAAGATCTGCCTGCAACCCTCTTATGGTTAAACTGCCAAAATCAAGACTTTCTGCTCACCTTCACTCCTTCATTCCTCTTTTCTCCCGCCTCTGGAACAAACTCCCTCACTCTCTTCAATCCCACTCTACCCTCCAGGTCTTGAAAACAGCTGTTCACCACCATCTCTTATCCTCCCCCATCCAAAACCTTGATCTTTTCTACCCCCACCAATTTCGGTCCCCATGTGTTTTATACCTCTCCCCCCCCCCCCTCCCCTTCCCACGCCTCCTGCCCCCAAGCACTCTCCCTCCCACACTTCTCCCTGCTCTCAAATGTTGTGGTTGTGTGCTTCCCCTTCTCTCCCCATCTTGGCTTCCGCTCCCTCTTTTGTATATTTTGTTTGTCTGGTTGATTTGTTTGTGAAATAAATGTTAGCTCTTTCACGAGCCTCGATTCAGTATACAAAAAAAATAAAAAAAATAAATATATATATACAAGTGCAAAAGTGGTTTCCTGCACCAACACAAGTGCGAAAAGTGGTTTTTCAACACTAACACAAGTGCCAAAAGTGGTTTTTCAACACTATCACAAGTGCAAAAAGTGTTTTTTCCACACTAATACAAGTGCAAAAGTGATTTCCTGCACCAACACAAGTGCGAAAAGTGGTTTTTCAACACTAACACAAGTGCGAAAAGTGGTTTTTCCATACTAATACAAGTGCAAAAGTGGTTTCCTGCACCAACACAAGTGCGAAAAGTGGTTTTTCAACACTAACACAAGTGCGAAAAGTGGTTTTTCAACACTAACACAAGTGCGAAAAGTGGTTTTTCAACACGATCACAAGTGCAAAAAGTGGTTTTTCCACACTAATACAAGTGCAAAAGTGGTTTCCTGCACCAACACAAGTGCGAAAAGTGGTTTTTCAACACTAACACAAGTGCGAAAAGTGGTTTTTCAACACTAACACAAGTGCGAAAAGTGGTTTTTCAACACTAACACAAGTGCGAAAAGTGGTTTTTCAACACAAACACAAGTGTGAAAAGTGGTTTTTCAACACTAACACAAGTGCGAAAAGTGGTTTTTCAACACTAACACAAGTGCGAAAAGTGGTTTTTCAACACGATCACAAGTGCAAAAAGTGGTTTTTTCCACACTAATACAAGTGCAAAAGTGGTTTCCTGCACCAACACAAGTGCGAAAAGTGGTTTTTCAACACTAACACAAGTGCGAAAAGTGTTTTTTCCACACTAATACAAGTGCAAAAGTGGTTTCCTGCACCAACACAAGTGCGAAAAGTGGTTTTTCAACACTAACACAAGTGCGAAAAGTGGTTTTTCAACACTAACACAAGTGCGAAAAGTGGTTTTTCAACACTAACACAAGTGCGAAAAGTGGTTTTTCAACACTAATACAAGTGCAAAAGTGGTTTCCTGCACCAACACAAGTGCGAAAAGTGGTTTTTCAACTATAACACAAGTGCGAAAAGTGGTTTTTCAACACTATCACAAATGCAAAAAGTGTTTTTTCCACACTAATACAAGTGCAAAAGGGGTTTCCTGCACCAACACAAGTGCGAAAAGTGGTTTTTCAACACTAACACAAGTGCGGAAAGTGGTTTTTCAACACTAACACAAGTGCGAAAAGTGGTTTTTCAACACTATCACAAGTGCAAAAAGTGTTTTTCCACACTAATACAAGTGCAAAAGTGGTTTCCTGCACCAAGACAAGTGCGAAAAGTGGTTTTTCAACACTAACACAAGTGCGAAAAGTGGTTTTTCAACACTATCACAAGTGCAAAAAGTGTTTTTTCCACACTAATACAAGTGCAAAAGTGGTTTCCTGCACCAACACAAGTGCGAAAAGTGGTTTTTCAACACTAACACAAGTGCGAAAAGTGGTTTTTCAACACTAACACAAGTGCGAAAAGTGGTTTTTCCACACTAATACAAGTGCAAAAGTGGTTTCCTGCACCAACACAAGTGCGAAAAGTGGTTTTTCAACACTAACACAAGTGCGAAAAGTGGTTTTTCAACACTAACACAAGTGCGAAAAGTGGTTTTTCCACACTAATACAAGTGCAAAAGTGGTTTCCTGCACCAACACAAGTGCGAAAAGTGGTTTTTCAACACTAACACAAGTGCGGAAAGTGGTTTTTCAACACTAACACAAGTACGAAAAGTCGTTTTTCAACACTATCACAAGTGCAAAAAGTGTTTTTTCCACACTAATACAAGTGCAAAAGTGGTTTCCTGCACCAACACAAGTGCGAAAAGTGGTTTTTCAACACTAACACAAGTGCGAAAAGTGGTTTTTCAACACTAATACAAGTGCAAAAAGTGGGGTTTTCCACACTAATACAAGTGCAAAAGTGGTTTCCTGCACCAACACAAGTGCGAAAAGTGGTTTTTCAATACTAACACAAGTGCCAAAAGTGGTTTTTCAACACTATCACAAGTGCAAAAAGTGTTTTTCCACACTAATACAAGTGCAAAAGTGGTTTCCTGCACCAACACAAGTGTGAAAAGTGGTTTTTCAACACTAACACAAGTGCGAAAAGTGGTTTTTCAACACTAACACAAGTGCGAAAAGTGGTTTTTCAACACTATCACAAGTGCAAAAAGTGTTTTTTCCACACTAATACAAGTGCGAAAGTGGCTTTTCAACACTAACACAAGTGCGAAAAGTGGTTTTTCAACACTATCACAAGTGCAAAAAGTGTTTTTTCCACACTAATACAAGTGCAAAAGTGGTTTCCTGCACCAACACAAGTGCTAAAAGTGGTTTTTCAACACTAACACAAGTGTGAAAAGTGGTTTTTCAACACTATCACAAGTGCAAAAAGTGTTTTTTCCACACTAATACAAGTGCAAAAAGTGGTTTCCTGCACCAACACAAGTGCGAAAAGTGGTTTTTCAACACTAACAGTCTAACACAAGTGCGAATAGTGGTTTTTCAACACTATCACAAGTGCAAAAGGTGTTTTTTCCACACTAAAAAAGTGCAAAAGTGGTTTCCTGCACCAACACAAGTGCGAAAAGTGGTTTTTCAACACGAACACAAGTGCGAAAAGTGGTTTTTCAACACTAACACAAGTGCGAAAAGTGGTTTTTCCACACTAATACAAGTGCAAAAGTGGTTTCCTGCACCAACACAAGTGCGAAAAGTGGTTTTTCAACACTAACACAAGTGCGAAAAGTGGTTTTTCAACACTATCACAAGTGCAAAATTGTTTTTTCCACACTAATACAAGCGCAAAAGTGGTTTACTGCACGAACACAAGTGTGAAAAGTGGTTTTTCAACACTAACACAAGTGCGAAAAGTGTTTTTTCAACACTATCACAAGTGCAAAAAGTGTTTTTTCCACACTAATACAAGTGCAAAAGTGTTTTCCTGCACCAACACAAGTGCGAAAAGTGGTTTTTCAACACTAACACAAGTGCGAAAAGTGTTTTTTCCACACTAATACAAGTGCAAAAGTGGTTTCCTGCACCAACACAAGTGCGAAAAGTGGTTTTTCAACAAAAACACAAGTGTGAAAAGTGGTTTTTCAATACTAACACAAGTGCGAAAAGTGGTTTTTCAACACTATCACAAGTGCAAAAAGTGTTTTTTCCACACTAATACAAGTGCAAAAGTGGTTTCCTGCACCAACACAAGTGCGAAAAGTGGTTTTTCAACACTAACACAAGTGCGAAAAGTGTTTTTTCCACACTAATACAAGTGCAAAAGTGGTTTCCTGCACCAACACAAGTGCGAAAAGTGGTTTTTCAACAAAAACACAAGTGTGAAAAGTGGTTTTTCAATACTAACACAAGTGCGAAAAGTGGTTTTTCAACACTTACACAAGTGCGAAAAGTGGTTTTTCCACACTAATACAAGTGCAAAAGAGGTTGCCTGCACCAACACAAGTGCGAAAAGTGGTTTTTCAACACTATCACAAGTGCAAAAAGTGTTTTTTCCACACTAATACAAGTGCAAAAGTGGTTTCCTGCACCAACACAAGTGCGAAAAGTGGTTTTTCAACACTAACACAAGTACGAAAAGTCGTTTTTCAACACTATCACAAGTGCAAAAAGTGTTTTTTCCACACTAATACAAGTGCAAAAGTGGTTTCCTGCACCAACACAAGTGCGAAAAGTGGTTTTTCAACACTAACACAAGTGCGAAAAGTGGTTTTTCAACACTAATACAAGTGCGAAAAGTGGGTTTTCCACACTAATACCACACACACAATTTCCTGTTCAGGCTGGAGTTCCCCAAGGTACTGTTCTGGACCCTGTGCTTTTCCTGGTCTTCATCAATGATCTCTCTGACTCTCTTGAAAATCCTCTCTATCTCTTTGCTGACGACTCTACTCTCTGTCGCTCCATTCCTCATCCCTCAGATCGGCAGACTGCAGCCTCCTCACTCTCTGCAGACCTGGACAAAATCACAGACTGGGCAAACAAATGGAACATGTCTTTCAATCCTGATAAATCTCACACTCTTACGATGTCTCTCCGAAAAGACCGACAGGAAAACCCTCCCATCCACTTTCTGAATAATCCTCTCCAAGAAGTTCTGTCACTCAAGCTTTTGGGTCTCACTATTTGCCATGATCTTTCCTGGGAAAACCACATTTCAAATCTGGCCTCCAAAGCCAGTCGCCGACTGGGCATCCTCCGTCGTGTGAAGTCCTTCCTTGACACACCTGAGCTCCTCACCACATACAAGGCTTTCATCCGCAGCTCTATGGAATACTGCTCTCCCCTCTGGTCTGGTGCTCCTGCCTCACACCTAGCCCGTCTTCACGCTGTTGAAACCAAAGCGTTCAGAATCATTGGAATCTCCCGCGATGAAGCTAACTCCAAGGGCCTTTCACTCACTCACCGCAGGCAGGTTGGTGGCCTTTCCGTCTTCTACCGACTTCTCTCTGGCCTTGCCCCCCCAGCCCTCTCTGGGCTCTGTCCCCCAAATATTCCTACAGGTCGCACAAGATCTGCCTGCAACCCTCTTATGGTTAAACTGCCAAAATCAAGACTTTCTGCTCACCTTCACTCCTTCATTCCTCTTTTCTCCCGCCTCTGGAACAAACTCCCTCACTCTCTTCAATCCCACTCTACCCTCCAGGTCTTGAAAACAGCTGTTCACCACCATCTCTTATCCTCCCCCATCCAAAACCTTGATCTTTTCTACCCCCACCAATTTCGGTCCCCATGTGTTTTATACCTCTCCCCCCCCCCCCTCCCCTTCCCACGCCTCCTGCCCCCAAGCACTCTCCCTCCCACACTTCTCCCTGCTCTCAAATGTTGTGGTTGTGTGCTTCCCCTTCTCTCCCCATCTTGGCTTCCGCTCCCTCTTTTGTATATTTTGTTTGTCTGGTTGATTTGTTTGTGAAATAAATGTTAGCTCTTTCACGAGCCTCGATTCAGTATACAAAAAAAATAAAAAAAATAAATATATATATACAAGTGCAAAAGTGGTTTCCTGCACCAACACAAGTGCGAAAAGTGGTTTTTCAACACTAACACAAGTGCCAAAAGTGGTTTTTCAACACTATCACAAGTGCAAAAAGTGTTTTTTCCACACTAATACAAGTGCAAAAGTGATTTCCTGCACCAACACAAGTGCGAAAAGTGGTTTTTCAACACTAACACAAGTGCGAAAAGTGGTTTTTCCATACTAATACAAGTGCAAAAGTGGTTTCCTGCACCAACACAAGTGCGAAAAGTGGTTTTTCAACACTAACACAAGTGCGAAAAGTGGTTTTTCAACACTAACACAAGTGCGAAAAGTGGTTTTTCAACACGATCACAAGTGCAAAAAGTGGTTTTTCCACACTAATACAAGTGCAAAAGTGGTTTCCTGCACCAACACAAGTGCGAAAAGTGGTTTTTCAACACTAACACAAGTGCGAAAAGTGGTTTTTCAACACTAACACAAGTGCGAAAAGTGGTTTTTCAACACTAACACAAGTGCGAAAAGTGGTTTTTCAACACAAACACAAGTGTGAAAAGTGGTTTTTCAACACTAACACAAGTGCGAAAAGTGGTTTTTCAACACTAACACAAGTGCGAAAAGTGGTTTTTCAACACGATCACAAGTGCAAAAAGTGGTTTTTTCCACACTAATACAAGTGCAAAAGTGGTTTCCTGCACCAACACAAGTGCGAAAAGTGGTTTTTCAACACTAACACAAGTGCGAAAAGTGTTTTTTCCACACTAATACAAGTGCAAAAGTGGTTTCCTGCACCAACACAAGTGCGAAAAGTGGTTTTTCAACACTAACACAAGTGCGAAAAGTGGTTTTTCAACACTAACACAAGTGCGAAAAGTGGTTTTTCAACACTAACACAAGTGCGAAAAGTGGTTTTTCAACACTAATACAAGTGCAAAAGTGGTTTCCTGCACCAACACAAGTGCGAAAAGTGGTTTTTCAACTATAACACAAGTGCGAAAAGTGGTTTTTCAACACTATCACAAATGCAAAAAGTGTTTTTTCCACACTAATACAAGTGCAAAAGGGGTTTCCTGCACCAACACAAGTGCGAAAAGTGGTTTTTCAACACTAACACAAGTGCGGAAAGTGGTTTTTCAACACTAACACAAGTGCGAAAAGTGGTTTTTCAACACTATCACAAGTGCAAAAAGTGTTTTTCCACACTAATACAAGTGCAAAAGTGGTTTCCTGCACCAAGACAAGTGCGAAAAGTGGTTTTTCAACACTAACACAAGTGCGAAAAGTGGTTTTTCAACACTATCACAAGTGCAAAAAGTGTTTTTTCCACACTAATACAAGTGCAAAAGTGGTTTCCTGCACCAACACAAGTGCGAAAAGTGGTTTTTCAACACTAACACAAGTGCGAAAAGTGGTTTTTCAACACTAACACAAGTGCGAAAAGTGGTTTTTCCACACTAATACAAGTGCAAAAGTGGTTTCCTGCACCAACACAAGTGCGAAAAGTGGTTTTTCAACACTAACACAAGTGCGAAAAGTGGTTTTTCAACACTAACACAAGTGCGAAAAGTGGTTTTTCCACACTAATACAAGTGCAAAAGTGGTTTCCTGCACCAACACAAGTGCGAAAAGTGGTTTTTCAACACTAACACAAGTGCGGAAAGTGGTTTTTCAACACTAACACAAGTACGAAAAGTCGTTTTTCAACACTATCACAAGTGCAAAAAGTGTTTTTTCCACACTAATACAAGTGCAAAAGTGGTTTCCTGCACCAACACAAGTGCGAAAAGTGGTTTTTCAACACTAACACAAGTGCGAAAAGTGGTTTTTCAACACTAATACAAGTGCAAAAAGTGGGTTTTCCACACTAATACAAGTGCAAAAGTGGTTTCCTGCACCAACACAAGTGCGAAAAGTGGTTTTTCAATACTAACACAAGTGCCAAAAGTGGTTTTTCAACACTATCACAAGTGCAAAAAGTGTTTTTCCACACTAATACAAGTGCAAAAGTGGTTTCCTGCACCAACACAAGTGTGAAAAGTGGTTTTTCAACACTAACACAAGTGCGAAAAGTGGTTTTTCAACACTAACACAAGTGCGAAAAGTGGTTTTTCAACACTATCACAAGTGCAAAAAGTGTTTTTTCCACACTAATACAAGTGCGAAAAGTGGCTTTTCAACACTAACACAAGTGCGAAAAGTGGTTTTTCAACACTATCACAAGTGCAAAAAGTGTTTTTTCCACACTAATACAAGTGCAAAAGTGGTTTCCTGCACCAACACAAGTGCTAAAAGTGGTTTTTCAACACTAACACAAGTGTGAAAAGTGGTTTTTCAACACTATCACAAGTGCAAAAAGTGTTTTTTCCACACTAATACAAGTGCAAAAGTGGTTTCCTGCACCAACACAAGTGCGAAAAGTGGTTTTTCAACACTAACAGTCTAACACAAGTGCGAATAGTGGTTTTTCAACACTATCACAAGTGCAAAAGGTGTTTTTTCCACACTAAAAAAGTGCAAAAGTGGTTTCCTGCACCAACACAAGTGCGAAAAGTGGTTTTTCAACACGAACACAAGTGCGAAAAGTGGTTTTTCAACACTAACACAAGTGCGAAAAGTGGTTTTTCCACACTAATACAAGTGCAAAAGTGGTTTCCTGCACCAACACAAGTGCGAAAAGTGGTTTTTCAACACTAACACAAGTGCGAAAAGTGGTTTTTCAACACTATCACAAGTGCAAAAATTGTTTTTTCCACACTAATACAAGCGCAAAAGTGGTTTACTGCACCAACACAAGTGCGAAAAGTGGTTTTTCAACACTAACACAAGTGTGAAAAGTGGTTTTTCAACACTAACACAAGTGCGAAAAGTGGTTTTTCCACACTAATACAAGTGCAAAAGTGGTTTCCTGCACCAACACAAGTGCGAAAAGTGGTTTTTCAACACTAACACAAGTGCGAAAAGTGGTTTTTCAACACTAACACAAGTGCGAAAAGTGGTTTTTCCACACTAATACAAGTGCAAAAGTGGTTTCCTGCACCAACACAAGTGCGAAAAGTGGTTTTTCAACGCTAACACAAGTGCGAAAAGTGGTTTTTCAACACTATCACAAGTGCAAAAAGTGTTTTTTCCACACTAATACAAGCGCAAAAGTGGTTTACTGCACCAACACAAGTGCGAAAAGTGGTTTTTCAACACTAACAGTCTAACACAAGTGCGAGTAGTGGTTTTTCAACACTATCACAAGTGCAAAAGGTGTTTTTTCCACACTAAAAAAGTGCAAAAGTGGTTTCCTGCACCAACACAAGTGCGAAAAGTGGTTTTTCAACACGAACACAAGTGCGAAAAGTGGTTTTTCAACACTAACACAAGTGCGAAAAGTGGTTTTTCCACACTAATACAAGTGCAAAAGTGGTTTCCTGCACCAACACAAGTGCGAAAAGTGGTTTTTCAACACTAACACAAGTGCGAAAAGTGGTTTTTCAACACTATCACAAGTGCAAAAAGTGTTTTTTCCACACTAATACAAGCGCAAAAGTGGTTTATTGCACCAACACAAGTGCGAAAAGTGGTTTTTCAACACTAACACAAGTGTGAAAAGTGGTTTTTCAACACTAACACAAGTGCGAAAAGTGGTTTTTCCACACTAATACAAGTGCAAAAGTGGTTTCCTGCACCAACACAAGTGCGAAAAGTGGTTTTTCAACACTAACACAAGTGCGAAAAGTGGTTTTTCAACACTAACACAAGTGCGAAAAGTGGTTTTTCCACACTAATACAAGTGCAAAAGTGGTTTCCTGCACCAACACAAGTGCGAAAAGTGGTTTTTCAACACTAACACAAGTGCGGAAAGTGGTTTTTCAACACTAATACAAGTACGAAAAGTCGTTTTTCAACACTATCACAAGTGCAAAAAGTGTTT
Organism: Myxine glutinosa; assembly: GCF_964187855.1. Taxonomy (NCBI): domain Eukaryota; kingdom Metazoa; phylum Chordata; class Myxini; order Myxiniformes; family Myxinidae; genus Myxine; species Myxine glutinosa. Next base: position 301,166 of record NW_027616392.1, on the reverse strand, counting down.
TTTCCACACTAATACAAGTGCAAAAGTGGTTTCCTGCACCAACACAAGTGCGAAAAGTGGTTTTTCAACACTAACACAAGTGCGAAAAGTGGTTTTTCAACACTATCACAAGTGCAAAAAGTGTTTTTTCCACACTAATACAAGTGCAAAAGTGGTTTCCTGCACCAACACAAGTGCTAAAAGTGGTTTTTCAACACTAACACAAGTGCGAAAAGTGGTTTTTCAACACTATCACAAGTGCAAAAAGTGTTTTTTCCACACTAATACAAGTGCAAAAGTGGTTTCCTGCACCAACACAAGTGCGAAAAGTGGTTTTTCAACACTAACAGTCTAACACAAATGCGAGTAGTGGTTTTTCAACACTATCACAAGTGCAAAAGGTGTTTTTTCCACACTAAAAAAGTGCAAAAGTGGTTTCCTGCACCAACACAAGTGCGAAAAGTGGTTTTTCAACACGAACACAAGTGCGAAAAGTGGTTTTTCAACACTAACACAAGTGCGAAAAGTGGTTTTTCCACACTAATACAAGTGCAAAAGTGGTTTCCTGCACCAACACAAGTGCGAAAAGTGGTTTTTCAACACTAACACAAGTGCGAAAAGTGGTTTTTCAACACTATCACAAGTGCAAAAAGTGTTTTTTCCACACTAATACAAGCGCAAAAGTGGTTTACTGCACCAACACAAGTGCGAAAAGTGGTTTTTCAACACTAACACAAGTGCGAAAAGTGGTTTTTCCACACTAATACAAGTGCAAAAGTGGTTTCCTGCACCAACACAAGTGCGAAAAGTGGTTTTTCAACACTAACACAAGTGCGAAAAGTGGTTTTTCAACACTAACACAAGTGCCAAAAGTGGTTTTTCAACACTATCACAAGTGAAAAAAGTGTTTTTTCCACACTAATACAAGTGCAAAAGTGGTTTCCAGCACCAACACAAGTGCGAAAAGTGGTTTTTTAACACTAACACAAATGCGAAAAGTGGTTTTTCAACACTAACACAAGTGCGAAAAGTGTTTTTTCCACACTAATACAAGTGCAAAAGTGGTTTCCTGCACGAACACAAGTGCAAAAAGTGGTTTTTCAACACTAACACAAGTGCGAAAAATGGTTTTTCAACACTAACACAAGTGCGAAAAGTGGTTTTCCCACACTAATACAAGTGCAAAAGTGGTTTCCTGCACGAACACAAGTGTGAAAAGTGGTTTTTCAACACTAACACAAGTGCGAAAAGTGGTTTTTCAACACTATCACAAGTGCAAAAAGTGTTTTTTCCACACTAATACAAGTGCAAAAGTGGTTTCCTGCACCAACACAAGTGCGAAAAGTGGTTTTTCAACACTAACACAAGTGCGAAAAGTGTTTTTTCCACACTAATACAAGTGCAAAAGTGGTTTCCTGCACCAACACAAGTGCGAAAAGTGGTTTTTCAACAAAAACACAAGTGTGAAAAGTGGTTTTTCAATACTAACACAAGTGCGAAAAGTGGTTTTTCAACACTAACACAAGTGCGAAAAGTGGTTTTTCCACACTAATACAAGTGCAAAAGAGGTTGCCTGCACCAACACAAGTGCGAAAAGTGGTTTTTCAACACTAACACAAGTGCGGAAAGTGGTTTTTCAACACTAACACAAGTACGAAAAGTCGTTTTTCAACACTATCACAAGTGCAAAAAGTGTTTTTTCCACACTAATACAAGTGCAAAAGTGGTTTCCTGCACCAACACAAGTGCGAAAAGTGGTTTTTCAATACTAACACAAGTGCCAAAAGTGGTTTTTCAACACTATCACAAGTGCAAAAAGTGTTTTTCCACACTAATACAAGTGCAAAAGTGGTTTCCTGCACCAACACAAGTGTGAAAAGTGGTTTTTCAACACTAACACAAGTGCGAAAAGTGGTTTTTCAACACTAACACAAGTGCGAAAAGTGGTTTTTCAACACTATCACAAGTGCAAAAAGTGTTTTTTCCACACTAATACAAGTGCGAAAAGTGGCTTTTCAACACTAACACAAGTGCGAAAAGTGGTTTTTCAACACTATCACAAGTGCAAAAAGTGTTTTTTCCACACTAATACAAGTGCAAAAGTGGTTTCCTGCACCAACACAAGTGCTAAAAGTGGTTTTTCAACACTAACACAAGTGCGAAAAGTGGTTTTTCAACACTATCACAAGTGCAAAAAGTGTTTTTTCCACACTAATACAAGTGCAAAAGTGGTTTCCTGCACCAACACAAGTGCGAAAAGTGGTTTTTCAACACTAACAGTCTAACACAAGTGCGAATAGTGGTTTTTCAACACTATCACAAGTGCAAAAGGTGTTTTTTCCACACTAAAAAAGTGCAAAAGTGGTTTCCTGCACCAACACAAGTGCGAAAAGTGGTTTTTCAACACGAACACAAGTGCGAAAAGTGGTTTTTCAACACTAACACAAGTGCGAAAAGTGGTTTTTCCACACTAATACAAGTGCAAAAGTGGTTTCCTGCACCAACACAAGTGCGAAAAGTGGTTTTTCAACACTAACACAAGTGCGAAAAGTGGTTTTTCAACACTATCACAAGTGCAAAAATTGTTTTTTCCACACTAATACAAGCGCAAAAGTGGTTTACTGCACCAACACAAGTGCGAAAAGTGGTTTTTCAACACTAACACAAGTGTGAAAAGTGGTTTTTCAACACTAACACAAGTGCGAAAAGTGGTTTTTCCACACTAATACAAGTGCAAAAGTGGTTTCCTGCACCAACACAAGTGCGAAAAGTGGTTTTTCAACACTAACACAAGTGCGAAAAGTGGTTTTTCAACACTAACACAAGTGCGAAAAGTGGTTTTTCCACACTAATACAAGTGCAAAAGTGGTTTCCTGCACCAACACAAGTGCGAAAAGTGGTTTTTCAACGCTAACACAAGTGCGAAAAGTGGTTTTTCAACACTATCACAAGTGCAAAAAGTGTTTTTTCCACACTAATACAAGCGCAAAAGTGGTTTACTGCACCAACACAAGTGCGAAAAGTGGTTTTTCAACACTAACAGTCTAACACAAGTGCGAGTAGTGGTTTTTCAACACTATCACAAGTGCAAAAGGTGTTTTTTCCACACTAAAAAAGTGCAAAAGTGGTTTCCTGCACCAACACAAGTGCGAAAAGTGGTTTTTCAACACGAACACAAGTGCGAAAAGTGGTTTTTCAACACTAACACAAGTGCGAAAAGTGGTTTTTCCACACTAATACAAGTGCAAAAGTGGTTTCCTGCACCAACACAAGTGCGAAAAGTGGTTTTTCAACACTAACACAAGTGCGAAAAGTGGTTTTTCAACACTATCACAAGTGCAAAAAGTGTTTTTTCCACACTAATACAAGCGCAAAAGTGGTTTATTGCACCAACACAAGTGCGAAAAGTGGTTTTTCAACACTAACACAAGTGTGAAAAGTGGTTTTTCAACACTAACACAAGTGCGAAAAGTGGTTTTTCCACACTAATACAAGTGCAAAAGTGGTTTCCTGCACCAACACAAGTGCGAAAAGTGGTTTTTCAACACTAACACAAGTGCGAAAAGTGGTTTTTCAACACTAACACAAGTGCGAAAAGTGGTTTTTCCACACTAATACAAGTGCAAAAGTGGTTTCCTGCACCAACACAAGTGCGAAAAGTGGTTTTTCAACACTAACACAAGTGCGGAAAGTGGTTTTTCAACACTAATACAAGTACGAAAAGTCGTTTTTCAACACTATCACAAGTGCAAAAAGTGTTTTTTCCACACTAATACAAGTGCAAAAGTGGTTTCCTGCACCAACACAAGTGCGAAAAGTGGTTTTTCAACACTAACACAAGTGCGAAAAGTGGTTTTTCAACACTATCACAAGTGCAAAAAGTGTTTTTTCCACACTAATACAAGTGCAAAAGTGGTTTCCTGCACCAACACAAGTGCTAAAAGTGGTTTTTCAACACTAACACAAGTGCGAAAAGTGGTTTTTCAACACTATCACAAGTGCAAAAAGTGTTTTTTCCACACTAATACAAGTGCAAAAGTGGTTTCCTGCACCAACACAAGTGCGAAAAGTGGTTTTTCAACACTAACAGTCTAACACAAATGCGAGTAGTGGTTTTTCAACACTATCACAAGTGCAAAAGGTGTTTTTTCCACACTAAAAAAGTGCAAAAGTGGTTTCCTGCACCAACACAAGTGCGAAAAGTGGTTTTTCAACACGAACACAAGTGCGAAAAGTGGTTTTTCAACACTAACACAAGTGCGAAAAGTGGTTTTTCCACACTAATACAAGTGCAAAAGTGGTTTCCTGCACCAACACAAGTGCGAAAAGTGGTTTTTCAACACTAACACAAGTGCGAAAAGTGGTTTTTCAACACTATCACAAGTGCAAAAAGTGTTTTTTCCACACTAATACAAGCGCAAAAGTGGTTTACTGCACCAACACAAGTGCGAAAAGTGGTTTTTCAACACTAACACAAGTGCGAAAAGTGGTTTTTCCACACTAATACAAGTGCAAAAGTGGTTTCCTGCACCAACACAAGTGCGAAAAGTGGTTTTTCAACACTAACACAAGTGCGAAAAGTGGTTTTTCAACACTAACACAAGTGCCAAAAGTGGTTTTTCAACACTATCACAAGTGAAAAAAGTGTTTTTTCCACACTAATACAAGTGCAAAAGTGGTTTCCAGCACCAACACAAGTGCGAAAAGTGGTTTTTTAACACTAACACAAATGCGAAAAGTGGTTTTTCAACACTAACACAAGTGCGAAAAGTGTTTTTTCCACACTAATACAAGTGCAAAAGTGGTTTCCTGCACGAACACAAGTGCAAAAAGTGGTTTTTCAACACTAACACAAGTGCGAAAAATGGTTTTTCAACACTAACACAAGTGCGAAAAGTGGTTTTCCCACACTAATACAAGTGCAAAAGTGGTTTCCTGCACGAACACAAGTGTGAAAAGTGGTTTTTCAACACTAACACAAGTGCGAAAAGTGGTTTTTCAACACTATCACAAGTGCAAAAAGTGTTTTTTCCACACTAATACAAGTGCAAAAGTGGTTTCCTGCACCAACACAAGTGCGAAAAGTGGTTTTTCAACACTAACACAAGTGCGAAAAGTGTTTTTTCCACACTAATACAAGTGCAAAAGTGGTTTCCTGCACCAACACAAGTGCGAAAAGTGGTTTTTCAACAAAAACACAAGTGTGAAAAGTGGTTTTTCAATACTAATACAAGTGCGAAAAGTGGTTTTTCAACACTAACACAAGTGCGAAAAGTGGTTTTTCCACACTAATACAAGTGCAAAAGAGGTTGCCTGCACCAACACAAGTGCGAAAAGTGGTTTTTCAACACTAACACAAGTGCGAAAAGTGGTTTTTCAACACTAACACAAGTACGAAAAGTCGTTTTTCAACACTATCACAAGTGCAAAAAGTGTTTTTTCCACACTAATACAAGTGCAAAAGTGGTTTCCTGCACCAACACAAGTGCGAAAAGTGGTTTTTCAACACTAACACAAGTGCGAAAAGTGGTTTTTCAACACTAATACAAGTGCGAAAAGTGGGTTTTCCACACTAATACCACACACACAATTTCCTGTTCAGGCTGGAGTTCCCCAAGGTACTGTTCTGGACCCTGTGCTTTTCCTGGTCTTCATCAATGATCTCTCTGACTCTCTTGAAAATCCTCTCTATCTCTTTGCTGACGACTCTACTCTCTGTCGCTCCATTCCTCATCCCTCAGATCGGCAGACTGCAGCCTCCTCACTCTCTGCAGACCTGGACAAAATCACAGACTGGGCAAACAAATGGAACATGTCTTTCAATCCTGATAAATCTCACACTCTTACGATGTCTCTCCGAAAAGACCGACAGGAAAACCCTCCCATCCACTTTCTGAATAATCCTCTCCAAGAAGTTCTGTCACTCAAGCTTTTGGGTCTCACTATTTGCCATGATCTTTCCTGGGAAAACCACATTTCAAATCTGGCCTCCAAAGCCAGTCGCCGACTGGGCATCCTCCGTCGTGTGAAGTCCTTCCTTGACACACCTGAGCTCCTCACCACATACAAGGCTTTCATCCGCAGCTCTATGGAATACTGCTCTCCCCTCTGGTCTGGTGCTCCTGCCTCACACCTAGCCCGTCTTCACGCTGTTGAAACCAAAGCGTTCAGAATCATTGGAATCTCCCGCGATGAAGCTAACTCCAAGGGCCTTTCACTCACTCACCGCAGGCAGGTTGGTGGCCTTTCCGTCTTCTACCGACTTCTCTCTGGCCTTGCCCCCCCAGCCCTCTCTGGGCTCTGTCCCCCAAATATTCCTACAGGTCGCACAAGATCTGCCTGCAACCCTCTTATGGTTAAACTGCCAAAATCAAGACTTTCTGCTCACCTTCACTCCTTCATTCCTCTTTTCTCCCGCCTCTGGAACAAACTCCCTCACTCTCTTCAATCCCACTCTACCCTCCAGGTCTTGAAAACAGCTGTTCACCACCATCTCTTATCCTCCCCCATCCAAAACCTTGATCTTTTCTACCCCCACCAATTTCGGTCCCCATGTGTTTTATACCTCTCCCCCCCCCCTCCCCTTCCCACGCCTCCTGCCCCCAAGCACTCTCCCTCCCACACTTCTCCCTGCTCTCAAATGTTGTGGTTGTGTGCTTCCCCTTCTCTCCCCATCTTGGCTTCCGCTCCCTCTTTTGTATATTTTGTTTGTCTGGTTGATTTGTTTGTGAAATAAATGTTAGCTCTTTCACGAGCCTCGATTCAGTATACAAAAAAAATAAAAAAAATAAATATATATATACAAGTGCAAAAGTGGTTTCCTGCACCAACACAAGTGCGAAAAGTGGTTTTTCAACACTAACACAAGTGCCAAAAGTGGTTTTTCAACACTATCACAAGTGCAAAAAGTGTTTTTTCCACACTAATACAAGTGCAAAAGTGATTTCCTGCACCAACACAAGTGCGAAAAGTGGTTTTTCAACACTAACACAAGTGCGAAAAGTGGTTTTTCCATACTAATACAAGTGCAAAAGTGGTTTCCTGCACCAACACAAGTGCGAAAAGTGGTTTTTCAACACTAACACAAGTGCGAAAAGTGGTTTTTCAACACTAACACAAGTGCGAAAAGTGGTTTTTCAACACGATCACAAGTGCAAAAAGTGGTTTTTCCACACTAATACAAGTGCAAAAGTGGTTTCCTGCACCAACACAAGTGCGAAAAGTGGTTTTTCAACACTAACACAAGTGCGAAAAGTGGTTTTTCAACACTAACACAAGTGCGAAAAGTGGTTTTTCAACACTAACACAAGTGCGAAAAGTGGTTTTTCAACACAAACACAAGTGTGAAAAGTGGTTTTTCAACACTAACACAAGTGCGAAAAGTGGTTTTTCAACACTAACACAAGTGCGAAAAGTGGTTTTTCAACACGATCACAAGTGCAAAAAGTGGTTTTTTCCACACTAATACAAGTGCAAAAGTGGTTTCCTGCACCAACACAAGTGCGAAAAGTGGTTTTTCAACACTAACACAAGTGCGAAAAGTGTTTTTTCCACACTAATACAAGTGCAAAAGTGGTTTCCTGCACCAACACAAGTGCGAAAAGTGGTTTTTCAACACTAACACAAGTGCGAAAAGTGGTTTTTCAACACTAACACAAGTGCGAAAAGTGGTTTTTCAACACTAACACAAGTGCGAAAAGTGGTTTTTCAACACTAATACAAGTGCAAAAGTGGTTTCCTGCACCAACACAAGTGCGAAAAGTGGTTTTTCAACTATAACACAAGTGCGAAAAGTGGTTTTTCAACACTATCACAAATGCAAAAAGTGTTTTTTCCACACTAATACAAGTGCAAAAGGGGTTTCCTGCACCAACACAAGTGCGAAAAGTGGTTTTTCAACACTAACACAAGTGCGGAAAGTGGATTTTCAACACTAACACAAGTGCGAAAAGTGGTTTTTCAACACTATCACAAGTGCAAAAAGTGTTTTTCCACACTAATACAAGTGCAAAAGTGGTTTCCTGCACCAAGACAAGTGCGAAAAGTGGTTTTTCAACACTAACACAAGTGCGAAAAGTGGTTTTTCAACACTATCACAAGTGCAAAAAGTGTTTTTTCCACACTAATACAAGTGCAAAAGTGGTTTCCTGCACCAACACAAGTGCGAAAAGTGGTTTTTCAACACTAACACAAGTGCGAAAAGTGGTTTTTCAACACTAACACAAGTGCGAAAAGTGGTTTTTCCACACTAATACAAGTGCAAAAGTGGTTTCCTGCACCAACACAAGTGCGAAAAGTGGTTTTTCAACACTAACACAAGTGCGAAAAGTGGTTTTTCAACACTAACACAAGTGCGAAAAGTGGTTTTTCCACACTAATACAAGTGCAAAAGTGGTTTCCTGCACCAACACAAGTGCGAAAAGTGGTTTTTCAACACTAACACAAGTGCGGAAAGTGGTTTTTCAACACTAATACAAGTACGAAAAGTCGTTTTTCAACACTATCACAAGTGCAAAAAGTGTTTTTTCCACACTAATACAAGTGCAAAAGTGGTTTCCTGCACCAACACAAGTGCGAAAAGTGGTTTTTCAACACTAACACAAGTGCGAAAAGTGGTTTTTCAACACTATCACAAGTGCAAAAAGTGTTTTTTCCACACTAATACAAGTGCAAAAGTGGTTTCCTGCACCAACACAAGTGCTAAAAGTGGTTTTTCAACACTAACACAAGTGCGAAAAGTGGTTTTTCAACACTATCACAAGTGCAAAAAGTGTTTTTTCCACACTAATACAAGTGCAAAAGTGGTTTCCTGCACCAACACAAGTGCGAAAAGTGGTTTTTCAACACTAACAGTCTAACACAAATGCGAGTAGTGGTTTTTCAACACTATCACAAGTGCAAAAGGTGTTTTTTCCACACTAAAAAAGTGCAAAAGTGGTTTCCTGCACCAACACAAGTGCGAAAAGTGGTTTTTCAACACGAACACAAGTGCGAAAAGTGGTTTTTCAACACTAACACAAGTGCGAAAAGTGGTTTTTCCACACTAATACAAGTGCAAAAGTGGTTTCCTGCACCAACACAAGTGCGAAAAGTGGTTTTTCAACACTAACACAAGTGCGAAAAGTGGTTTTTCAACACTATCACAAGTGCAAAAAGTGTTTTTTCCACACTAATACAAGCGCAAAAGTGGTTTACTGCACCAACACAAGTGCGAAAAGTGGTTTTTCAACACTAACACAAGTGCGAAAAGTGGTTTTTCCACACTAATACAAGTGCAAAAGTGGTTTCCTGCACCAACACAAGTGCGAAAAGTGGTTTTTCAACACTAACACAAGTGCGAAAAGTGGTTTTTCAACACTAACACAAGTGCCAAAAGTGGTTTTTCAACACTATCACAAGTGAAAAAAGTGTTTTTTCCACACTAATACAAGTGCAAAAGTGGTTTCCAGCACCAACACAAGTGCGAAAAGTGGTTTTTTAACACTAACACAAATGCGAAAAGTGGTTTTTCAACACTAACACAAGTGCGAAAAGTGTTTTTTCCACACTAATACAAGTGCAAAAGTGGTTTCCTGCACGAACACAAGTGCAAAAAGTGGTTTTTCAACACTAACACAAGTGCGAAAAATGGTTTTTCAACACTAACACAAGTGCGAAAAGTGGTTTTCCCACACTAATACAAGTGCAAAAGTGGTTTCCTGCACGAACACAAGTGTGAAAAGTGGTTTTTCAACACTAACACAAGTGCGAAAAGTGGTTTTTCAACACTATCACAAGTGCAAAAAGTGTTTTTTCCACACTAATACAAGTGCAAAAGTGGTTTCCTGCACCAACACAAGTGCGAAAAGTGGTTTTTCAACACTAACACAAGTGCGAAAAGTGTTTTTTCCACACTAATACAAGTGCAAAAGTGGTTTCCTGCACCAACACAAGTGCGAAAAGTGGTTTTTCAACAAAAACACAAGTGTGAAAAGTGGTTTTTCAATACTAACACAAGTGCGAAAAGTGGTTTTTCAACACTAACACAAGTGCGAAAAGTGGTTTTTCCACACTAATACAAGTGCAAAAGAGGTTGCCTGCACCAACACAAGTGCGAAAAGTGGTTTTTCAACACTAACACAAGTGCGAAAAGTGGTTTTTCAACACTAACACAAGTACGAAAAGTCGTTTTTCAACACTATCACAAGTGCAAAAAGTGTTTTTTCCACACTAATACAAGTGCAAAAGTGGTTTCCTGCACCAACACAAGTGCGAAAAGTGGTTTTTCAACACTAACACAAGTGCGAAAAGTGGTTTTTCAACACTAATACAAGTGCGAAAAGTGGGTTTTCCACACTAATACCACACACACAATTTCCTGTTCAGGCTGGAGTTCCCCAAGGTACTGTTCTGGACCCTGTGCTTTTCCTGGTCTTCATCAATGATCTCTCTGACTCTCTTGAAAATCCTCTCTATCTCTTTGCTGACGACTCTACTCTCTGTCGCTCCATTCCTCATCCCTCAGATCGGCAGACTGCAGCCTCCTCACTCTCTGCAGACCTGGACAAAATCACAGACTGGGCAAACAAATGGAACATGTCTTTCAATCCTGATAAATCTCACACTCTTACGATGTCTCTCCGAAAAGACCGACAGGAAAACCCTCCCATCCACTTTCTGAATAATCCTCTCCAAGAAGTTCTGTCACTCAAGCTTTTGGGTCTCACTATTTGCCATGATCTTTCCTGGGAAAACCACATTTCAAATCTGGCCTCCAAAGCCAGTCGCCGACTGGGCATCCTCCGTCGTGTGAAGTCCTTCCTTGACACACCTGAGCTCCTCACCACATACAAGGCTTTCATCCGCAGCTCTATGGAATACTGCTCTCCCCTCTGGTCTGGTGCTCCTGCCTCACACCTAGCCCGTCTTCACGCTGTTGAAACCAAAGCGTTCAGAATCATTGGAATCTCCCGCGATGAAGCTAACTCCAAGGGCCTTTCACTCACTCACCGCAGGCAGGTTGGTGGCCTTTCCGTCTTCTACCGACTTCTCTCTGGCCTTGCCCCCCCAGCCCTCTCTGGGCTCTGTCCCCCAAATATTCCTACAGGTCGCACAAGATCTGCCTGCAACCCTCTTATGGTTAAACTGCCAAAATCAAGACTTTCTGCTCACCTTCACTCCTTCATTCCTCTTTTCTCCCGCCTCTGGAACAAACTCCCTCACTCTCTTCAATCCCACTCTACCCTCCAGGTCTTGAAAACAGCTGTTCACCACCATCTCTTATCCTCCCCCATCCAAAACCTTGATCTTTTCTACCCCCACCAATTTCGGTCCCCATGTGTTTTATACCTCTCCCCCCCCCCCCCCTCCCCTTCCCACGCCTCCTGCCCCCAAGCACTCTCCCTCCCACACTTCTCCCTGCTCTCAAATGTTGTGGTTGTGTGCTTCCCCTTCTCTCCCCATCTTGGCTTCCGCTCCCTCTTTTGTATATTTTGTTTGTCTGGTTGATTTGTTTGTGAAATAAATGTTAGCTCTTTCACGAGCCTCGATTCAGTATACAAAAAAAATAAAAAAAATAAATATATATATACAAGTGCAAAAGTGGTTTCCTGCACCAACACAAGTGCGAAAAGTGGTTTTTCAACACTAACACAAGTGCCAAAAGTGGTTTTTCAACACTATCACAAGTGCAAAAAGTGTTTTTTCCACACTAATACAAGTGCAAAAGTGATTTCCTGCACCAACACAAGTGCGAAAAGTGGTTTTTCAACACTAACACAAGTGCGAAAAGTGGTTTTTCCATACTAATACAAGTGCAAAAGTGGTTTCCTGCACCAACACAAGTGCGAAAAGTGGTTTTTCAACACTAACACAAGTGCGAAAAGTGGTTTTTCAACACTAACACAAGTGCGAAAAGTGGTTTTTCAACACGATCACAAGTGCAAAAAGTGGTTTTTCCACACTAATACAAGTGCAAAAGTGGTTTCCTGCACCAACACAAGTGCGAAAAGTGGTTTTTCAACACTAACACAAGTGCGAAAAGTGGTTTTTCAACACTAACACAAGTGCGAAAAGTGGTTTTTCAACACTAACACAAGTGCGAAAAGTGGTTTTTCAACACAAACACAAGTGTGAAAAGTGGTTTTTCAACACTAACACAAGTGCGAAAAGTGGTTTTTCAACACTAACACAAGTGCGAAAAGTGGTTTTTCAACACGATCACAAGTGCAAAAAGTGGTTTTTTCCACACTAATACAAGTGCAAAAGTGGTTTCCTGCACCAACACAAGTGCGAAAAGTGGTTTTTCAACACTAACACAAGTGCGAAAAGTGTTTTTTCCACACTAATACAAGTGCAAAAGTGGTTTCCTGCACCAACACAAGTGCGAAAAGTGGTTTTTCAACACTAACACAAGTGCGAAAAGTGGTTTTTCAACACTAACACAAGTGCGAAAAGTGGTTTTTCAACACTAACACAAGTGCGAAAAGTGGTTTTTCAACACTAATACAAGTGCAAAAGTGGTTTCCTGCACCAACACAAGTGCGAAAAGTGGTTTTTCAACTATAACACAAGTGCGAAAAGTGGTTTTTCAACACTATCACAAATGCAAAAAGTGTTTTTTCCACACTAATACAAGTGCAAAAGGGGTTTCCTGCACCAACACAAGTGCGAAAAGTGGTTTTTCAACACTAACACAAGTGCGGAAAGTGGATTTTCAACACTAACACAAGTGCGAAAAGTGGTTTTTCAACACTATCACAAGTGCAAAAAGTGTTTTTCCACACTAATACAAGTGCAAAAGTGGTTTCCTGCACCAAGACAAGTGCGAAAAGTGGTTTTTCAACACTAACACAAGTGCGAAAAGTGGTTTTTCAACACTATCACAAGTGCAAAAAGTGTTTTTTCCACACTAATACAAGTGCAAAAGTGGTTTCCTGCACCAACACAAGTGCGAAAAGTGGTTTTTCAACACTAACACAAGTGCGAAAAGTGGTTTTTCAACACTAACACAAGTGCGAAAAGTGGTTTTTCCACACTAATACAAGTGCAAAAGTGGTTTCCTGCACCAACACAAGTGCGAAAAGTGGTTTTTCAACACTAACACAAGTGCGAAACGTGGTTTTTCAACACTAACACAAGTGCGAAAAGTGGTTTTTCCACACTAATACAAGTGCAAAAGTGGTTTCCTGCACCAACACAAGTGCGAAAAGTGGTTTTTCAACACTAACACAAGTGCGGAAAGTGGTTTTTCAACACTAACACAAGTACGAAAAGTCGTTTTTCAACACTATCACAAGTGCAAAAAGTGTTTTTTCCACACTAATACAAGTGCAAAAGTGGTTTCCTGCACCAACACAAGTGCGAAAAGTGGTTTTTCAACACTAACACAAGTGCGAAAAGTGGTTTTTCAACACTAATACAAGTGCAAAAAGTGGGTTTTCCACACTAATACAAGTGCAAAAGTGGTTTCCTGCACCAACACAAGTGCGAAAAGTGGTTTTTCAATACTAACACAAGTGCCAAAAGTGGTTTTTCAACACTATCACAAGTGCAAAAAGTGTTTTTCCACACTAATACAAGTGCAAAAGTGGTTTCCTGCACCAACACAAGTGTGAAAAGTGGTTTTTCAACACTAACACAAGTGCGAAAAGTGGTTTTTCAACACTAACACAAGTGCGAAAAGTGGTTTTTCAACACTATCACAAGTGCAAAAAGTGTTTTTTCCACACTAATACAAGTGCGAAAAGTGGCTTTTCAACACTAACACAAGTGCGAAAAGTGGTTTTTCAACACTATCACAAGTGCAAAAAGTGTTTTTTCCACACTAATACAAGTGCAAAAGTGGTTTCCTGCACCAACACAAGTGCTAAAAGTGGTTTTTCAACACTAACACAAGTGCGAAAAGTGGTTTTTCAACACTATCACAAGTGCAAAAAGTGTTTTTTCCACACTAATACAAGTGCAAAAGTGGTTTCCTGCACCAACACAAGTGCGAAAAGTGGTTTTTCAACACTAACAGTCTAACACAAGTGCGAATAGTGGTTTTTCAACACTATCACAAGTGCAAAAGGTGTTTTTTCCACACTAAAAAAGTGCAAAAGTGGTTTCCTGCACCAACACAAGTGCGAAAAGTGGTTTTTCAACACGAACACAAGTGCGAAAAGTGGTTTTTCAACACTAACACAAGTGCGAAAAGTGGTTTTTCCACACTAATACAAGTGCAAAAGTGGTTTCCTGCACCAACACAAGTGCGAAAAGTGGTTTTTCAACACTAACACAAGTGCGAAAAGTGGTTTTTCAACACTATCACAAGTGCAAAAATTGTTTTTTCCACACTAATACAAGCGCAAAAGTGGTTTACTGCACCAACACAAGTGCGAAAAGTGGTTTTTCAACACTAACACAAGTGTGAAAAGTGGTTTTTCAACACTAACACAAGTGCGAAAAGTGGTTTTTCCACACTAATACAAGTGCAAAAGTGGTTTCCTGCACCAACACAAGTGCGAAAAGTGGTTTTTCAACACTAACACAAGTGCGAAAAGTGGTTTTTCAACACTAACACAAGTGCGAAAAGTGGTTTTTCCACACTAATACAAGTGCAAAAGTGGTTTCCTGCACCAACACAAGTGCGAAAAGTGGTTTTTCAACGCTAACACAAGTGCGAAAAGTGGTTTTTCAACACTATCACAAGTGCAAAAAGTGTTTTTTCCACACTAATACAAGCGCAAAAGTGGTTTACTGCACCAACACAAGTGCGAAAAGTGGTTTTTCAACACTAACAGTCTAACACAAGTGCGAGTAGTGGTTTTTCAACACTATCACAAGTGCAAAAGGTGTTTTTTCCACACTAAAAAAGTGCAAAAGTGGTTTCCTGCACCAACACAAGTGCGAAAAGTGGTTTTTCAACACGAACACAAGTGCGAAAAGTGGTTTTTCAACACTAACACAAGTGCGAAAAGTGGTTTTTCCACACTAATACAAGTGCAAAAGTGGTTTCCTGCACCAACACAAGTGCGAAAAGTGGTTTTTCAACACTAACACAAGTGCGAAAAGTGGTTTTTCAACACTATCACAAGTGCAAAAAGTGTTTTTTCCACACTAATACAAGCGCAAAAGTGGTTTACTGCACCAACACAAGTGCGAAAAGTGGTTTTTCAACACTAACACAAGTGTGAAAAGTGGTTTTTCAACACTAACACAAGTGCGAAAAGTGGTTTTTCCACACTAATACAAGTGCAAAAGTGGTTTCCTGCACCAACACAAGTGCGAAAAGTGGTTTTTCAACACTAACACATGTGCGAAAAGTGGTTTTTCAACACTAACACAAGTGCGAAAAGTGGTTTTTCCACACTAATACAAGTGCAAAAGTGGTTTCCTGCACCAACACAAGTGCGAAAAGTGGTTTTTCAACACTAACACAAGTGCGGAAAGTGGTTTTTCAACACTAATACAAGTACGAAAAGTCGTTTTTCAACACTATCACAAGTGCAAAAAGTGTTTTTTCCACACTAATACAAGTGCAAAAGTGGTTTCCTGCACCAACACAAGTGCGAAAAGTGGTTTTTCAACACTAACACAAGTGCGAAAAGTGGTTTTTCAACACTAATACAAGTGCAAAAAGTGGGTTTTCCACACTAATACAAGTGCAAAAGTGGTTTCCTGCACCAACACAAGTGCGAAAAGTGGTTTTTCAATACTAACACAAGTGCCAAAAGTGGTTTTTCAACACTATCACAAGTGCAAAAAGTGTTTTTTCCACACTAATACAAGTGCAAAAGTGGTTTCCTGCACCAACACATGTGCGAAAAGTGGTTTTTCAACACTAACACAAGTGCGAAAAGTGGTTTTTCAACACTAACACAAGTGCGAAAAGTGGTTTTTCAACACTATCACAAGTGCAAAAAGTGTTTTTTCCACACTAATACAAGTGCAAAAGTGGTTTCCTGCACCAACACAAGTGCGAAAAGTGGTTTTTCAACACTAACACAAGTGCGAAAAGTGTTTTTTCCACACTAATACAAGTGCAAAAGTGGTTTCCTGCACCAACACAAGTGCGAAAAGTGGTTTTTCAACACTAACACAAGTGCGGAAAGTGGTTTTTCAACACTAACACAAGTGCGAAAAGTGGTTTTTCAACACTATCACAAGTGCAAAAAGTGTTTTTCCACACTAATACAAGTGCAAAAGTGGTTTCCTGCACCAAGACAAGTGCGAAAAGTGGTTTTTCAACACTAACACAAGTGCGAAAAGTGGTTTTTCAACACTATCACAAGTGCAAAAAGTGTTTTTTCCACACTAATACAAGTGCAAAAGTGGTTTCCTGCACCAACACAAGTGCGAAAAGTGGTTTTTCAACACTAACACAAGTGCGAAAAGTGGTTTTTCAACACTAACACAAGTGCGAAAAGTGGTTTTTCCACACTAATACAAGTGCAAAAGTGGTTTCCTGCACCAACACAAGTGCGAAAAGTGGTTTTTCAACACTAACACAAGTGCGAAAAGTGGTTTTTCAACACTAACACAAGTGCGAAAAGTGGTTTTTCCACACTAATACAAGTGCAAAAGTGGTTTCCTGCACCAACACAAGTGCGAAAAGTGGTTTTTCAACACTAACACAAGTGCGGAAAGTGGTTTTTCAACACTAACACAAGTACGAAAAGTCGTTTTTCAACACTATCACAAGTGCAAAAAGTGTTTTTTCCACACTAATACAAGTGCAAAAGTGGTTTCCTGCACCAACACAAGTGCGAAAAGTGGTTTTTCAACACTAACACAAGTGCGAAAAGTGGTTTTTCAACACTAATACAAGTGCAAAAAGTGGGTTTTCCACACTAATACAAGTGCAAAAGTGGTTTCCTGCACCAACACAAGTGCGAAAAGTGGTTTTTCAATACTAACACAAGTGCCAAAAGTGGTTTTTCAACACTATCACAAGTGCAAAAAGTGTTTTTCCACACTAATACAAGTGCAAAAGTGGTTTCCTGCACCAACACAAGTGTGAAAAGTGGTTTTTCAACACTAACACAAGTGCGAAAAGTGGTTTTTCAACACTAACACAAGTGCGAAAAGTGGTTTTTCAACACTATCACAAGTGCAAAAAGTGTTTTTTTCCACACTAATACAAGTGCGAAAAGTGGCTTTTCAACACTAACACAAGTGCGAAAAGTGGTTTTTCAACACTATCACAAGTGCAAAAAGTGTTTTTCCACACTAATACAAGTGCAAAAGTGGTTTCCTGCACCAACACAAGTGCTAAAAGTGGTTTTTCAACACTAACACAAGTGCGAAAAGTGGTTTTTCAACACTATCACAAGTGCAAAAAGTGTTTTTTCCACACTAATACAAGTGCAAAAGTGGTTTCCTGCACCAACACAAGTGCGAAAAGTGGTTTTTCAACACTAACAGTCTAACACAAGTGCGAATAGTGGTTTTTCAACACTATCACAAGTGCAAAAGGTGTTTTTTCCACACTAAAAAAGTGCAAAAGTGGTTTCCTGCACCAACACAAGTGCGAAAAGTGGTTTTTCAACACGAACACAAGTGCGAAAAGTGGTTTTTCAACACTAACACAAGTGCGAAAAGTGGTTTTTCCACACTAATACAAGTGCAAAAGTGGTTTCCTGCACCAACACAAGTGCGAAAAGTGGTTTTTCAACACTAACACAAGTGCGAAAAGTGGTTTTTCAACACTATCACAAGTGCAAAAAGTGTTTTTTCCACACTAATACAAGCGCAAAAGTGGTTTACTGCACCAACACAAGTGCGAAAAGTGGTTTTTCAACACTAACACAAGTGTGAAAAGTGGTTTTTCAACACTAACACAAGTGCGAAAAGTGGTTTTTCCACACTAATACAAGTGCAAAAGTGGTTTCCTGCACCAACACAAGTGCGAAAAGTGGTTTTTCAACACTAACACAAGTGCGAAAAGTGGTTTTTCAACACTAACACAAGTGCGAAAAGTGGTTTTTCCACACTAATACAAGTGCAAAAGTGGTTTCCTGCACCAACACAAGTGCGAATAGTGGTTTTTCAACACTAACACAAGTGCGGAAAGTGGTTTTTCAACACTAATACAAGTACGAAAAGTCGTTTTTCAACACTATCACAAGTGCAAAAAGTGTTTTTTCCACACTAATACAAGTGCAAAAGTGGTTTCCTGCACCAACACAAGTGCGAAAAGTGGTTTTTCAACACTAACACAAGTGCGAAAAGTGGTTTTTCAACACTAATACAAGTGCAAAAAGTGGGTTTTCCACACTAATACAAGTGCAAAAGTGGTTTCCTGCACCAACACAAGTGCGAAAAGTGGTTTTTCAATACTAACACAAGTGCCAAAAGTGGGTTTTCAACACTATCACAAGTGCAAAAAGTGTTTTTTCCACACTAATACAAGTGCAAAAGTGGTTTCCTGCACCAACACATGTGCGAAAAGTGGTTTTTCAACACTAACACAAGTGCGAAAAGTGGTTTTTCAACACTAACACAAGTGCGAAAAGTGGTTTTTCAACACTATCACAAGTGCAAAAAGTGTTTTTTCCACACTAATACAAGTGCAAAAGTGGTTTCCTGCACCAACACAAGTGCGAAAAGTGGTTTTTCAACACTAACACAAGTGCGAAAAGTGTTTTTTCCACACTAATACAAGTGCAAAAGTGGTTTCCTGCACCAACACAAGTGCGAAAAGTGGTTTTTCAACACTAACACAAGTGCGAAAAGTGGTTTTTCAACACTAACACAAGTGCGAAAAGTGGTTTTTCAACACTAACACAAGTGCGAGAAGTGGTTTTTCAACACTATCACAAGTGCAAAAAGTGTTTTTTCCACACTAATACAAGTGCAAAAGTGGTTTCCTGCACCAACACAAGTGCGAAAAGTGGTTTTTCAACACTAACACAAGTGCGAAAAGTGGTTTTTCAACACTATCACAAGTGCAAAAAGTGTTTTTTCCACACTAATACAAGTGCAAAAGTGGTTTCCTGCACCAACACAAGTGCGAAAAGTGGTTTTTCAACACTAACACAAGTGCGGAAAGTGGTTTTTCAACACTAACACAAGTGCGAAAAGTGGTTTTTCAACACTATCACAAGTGCAAAAAGTGTTTTTCCACACTAATACAAGTGCAAAAGTGGTTTCCTGCACCAAGACAAGTGCGAAAAGTGGTTTTTCAACACTAACACAAGTGCGAAAAGTGGTTTTTCAACATTATCACAAGTGCAAAAAGTGTTTTTTCCACACTAATACAAGTGCAAAAGTGGTTTCCTGCACCAACACAAGTGCGAAAAGTGGTTTTTCAACACTAACACAAGTGCGAAAAGTGGTTTTTCAACACTAACACAAGTGCGAAAAGTGGTTTTTCCACACTAATACAAGTGCAAAAGTGGTTTCCTGCACCAACACAAGTGCGAAAAGTGGTTTTTCAACACTAACACAAGTGCGAAAAGTGGTTTTTCAACACTGACACAAGTGCGAAAAGTGGTTTTTCCACACTAATACAAGTGCAAAAGTGGTTTCCTGCACCAACACAAGTGCGAAAAGTGGTTTTTCAACACTAACACAAGTGCGGAAAGTGGTTTTTCAACACTAACACAAGTACGAAAAGTCGTTTTTCAACACTATCACAAGTGCAAAAAGTGTTTTTTCCACACTAATACAAGTGCAAAAGTGGTTTCCTGCACCAACACAAGTGCGAAAAGTGGTTTTTCAACACTAACAGTCTAACACAAGTGCGAATAGTGGTTTTTCAACACTATCACAAGTGCAAAAGGTGTTTTTTCCACACTAAAAAAGTGCAAAAGTGGTTTCCTGCACCAACACAAGTGCGAAAAGTGGTTTTTCAACACGAACACAAGTGCGAAAAGTGGTTTTTCAACACTAACACAAGTGCGAAAAGTGGTTTTTCCACACTAATACAAGTGCAAAAGTGGTTTCCTGCACCAACACAAGTGCGAAAAGTGGTTTTTCAACACTAACACAAGTGCGAAAAGTGGTTTTTCAACACTATCACAAGTGCAAAAAGTGTTTTTTCCACACTAATACAAGCGCAAAAGTGGTTTACTGCACCAACACAAGTGCGAAAAGTGGTTTTTCAACACTAACACAAGTGTGAAAAGTGGTTTTTCAACACTAACACAAGTGCGAAAAGTGGTTTTTCCACACTAATACAAGTGCAAAAGTGGTTTCCTGCACCAACACAAGTGCGAAAAGTGGTTTTTCAACACTAACACAAGTGCGAAAAGTGGTTTTTCAACACTAACACAAGTGCGAAAAGTGGTTTTTCCACACTAATACAAGTGCAAAAGTGGTTTCCTGCACCAACACAAGTGCGAATAGTGGTTTTTCAACACTAACACAAGTGCGGAAAGTGGTTTTTCAACACTAATACAAGTACGAAAAGTCGTTTTTCAACACTATCACAAGTGCAAAAAGTGTTTTTTCCACACTAATACAAGTGCAAAAGTGGTTTCCTGCACCAACACAAGTGCGAAAAGTGGTTTTTCAACACTAACACAAGTGCGAAAAGTGGTTTTTCAACACTAATACAAGTGCAAAAAGTGGGTTTTCCACACTAATACAAGTGCAAAAGTGGTTTCCTGCACCAACACAAGTGCGAAAAGTGGTTTTTCAATACTAACACAAGTGCCAAAAGTGGTTTTTCAACACTATCACAAGTGCAAAAAGTGTTTTTTCCACACTAATACAAGTGCAAAAGTGGTTTCCTGCACCAACACATGTGCGAAAAGTGGTTTTTCAACACTAACACAAGTGCGAAAAGTGGTTTTTCAACACTAACACAAGTGCGAAAAGTGGTTTTTCAACACTATCACAAGTGCAAAAAGTGTTTTTTCCACACTAATACAAGTGCAAAAGTGGTTTCCTGCACCAACACAAGTGCGAAAAGTGGTTTTTCAACACTAACACAAGTGCGAAAAGTGTTTTTTCCACACTAATACAAGTGCAAAAGTGGTTTCCTGCACCAACACAAGTGCGAAAAGTGGTTTTTCAACACTAACACAAGTGCGAAAAGTGGTTTTTCAACACTAACACAAGTGCGAAAAGTGGTTTTTCAACACTAACACAAGTGCGAGAAGTGGTTTTTCAACACTATCACAAGTGCAAAAAGTGTTTTTTCCACACTAATACAAGTGCAAAAGTGGTTTCCTGCACCAACACAAGTGCGAAAAGTGGTTTTTCAACACTAACACAAGTGCGAAAAGTGGTTTTTCAACACTATCACAAGTGCAAAAAGTGTTTTTTCCACACTAATACAAGTGCAAAAGTGGTTTCCTGCACCAACACAAGTGCGAAAAGTGGTTTTTCAACACTAACACAAGTGCGGAAAGTGGTTTTTCAACACTAACACAAGTGCGAAAAGTGGTTTTTCAACACTATCACAAGTGCAAAAAGTGTTTTTCCACACTAATACAAGTGCAAAAGTGGTTTCCTGCACCAAGACAAGTGCGAAAAGTGGTTTTTCAACACTAACACAAGTGCGAAAAGTGGTTTTTCAACATTATCACAAGTGCAAAAAGTGTTTTTTCCACACTAATACAAGTGCAAAAGTGGTTTCCTGCACCAACACAAGTGCGAAAAGTGGTTTTTCAACACTAACACAAGTGCGAAAAGTGGTTTTTCAACACTAACACAAGTGCGAAAAGTGGTTTTTCCACACTAATACAAGTGCAAAAGTGGTTTCCTGCACCAACACAAGTGCGAAAAGTGGTTTTTCAACACTAACACAAGTGCGAAAAGTGGTTTTTCAACACTGACACAAGTGCGAAAAGTGGTTTTTCCACACTAATACAAGTGCAAAAGTGGTTTCCTGCACCAACACAAGTGCGAAAAGTGGTTTTTCAACACTAACACAAGTGCGGAAAGTGGTTTTTCAACACTAACACAAGTACGAAAAGTCGTTTTTCAACACTATCACAAGTGCAAAAAGTGTTTTTTCCACACTAATACAAGTGCAAAAGTGGTTTCCTGCACCAACACAAGTGCGAAAAGTGGTTTTTCAACACTAACACAAGTGCGAAAAGTGGTTTTTCAACACTAATACAAGTGCAAAAAGTGGGTTTTCCACACTAATACAAGTGCAAAAGTGGTTTCCTGCACCAACACAAGTGCGAAAAGTGGTTTTTCAATACTAACACAAGTGCCAAAAGTGGTTTTTCAACACTATCACAAGTGCAAAAAGTGTTTTTCCACACTAATACAAGTGCAAAAGTGGTTTCCTGCACTAACACAAGTGCGAAAAGTGGTTTTTCAACACTAACACAAGTGCGAAAAGTGGTTTTTCAACACTATCACAAGTGCAAAAAGTGTTTTTTCCACACTAATACAAGTGCGAAAAGTGGCTTTTCAACACGAACACAAGTGCGAAAAGTGGTTTTTCAACACTATCACAAGTGCAAAAAGTGTTTTTTCCACACTAATACAAGTGCAAAAGTGGTTTCCTGCACCAACACAAGTGCTAAAAGTGGTTTTTCAACACTAACACAAGTGCGAAAAGTGGTTTTTCAACACTATCACAAGTGCAAAAAGTGTTTTTTCCACACTAATACAAGTGCAAAAGTGGTTTCCTGCACCAACACAAGTGCGAAAAGTGGTTTTTCAACACTAACAGTCTAACACAAGTGCGAATAATGGTTTTTCAACACTATCACAAGTGCAAAAGGTGTTTTTTCCACACTAAAAAAGTGCAAAAGTGGTTTCCTGCACCAACACAAGTGCGAAAAGTGGTTTTTCAACACGAACACAAGTGCGAAAAGTGGTTTTTCAACACTAACACAAGTGCGAAAAGTGGTTTTTCCACACTAATACAAGTGCAAAAGTGGTTTCCTGCACCAACACAAGTGCGAAAAGTGGTTTTTCAACACTAACACAAGTGCGAAAAGTGGTTTTTCAACACTATCACAAGTGCAAAAAGTGTTTTTTCCACACTAATACAAGCGCAAAAGTGGTTTACTGCACCAACACAAGTGCGAAAAGTGGTTTTTCAACACTAACACAAGTGCGAAAAGTGGTTTTTCCACACTAATACAAGTGCAAAAGTGGTTTCCTGCACCAACACAAGTGCGAAAAGTGGTTTTTCAACACTAACACAAGTGCGAAAAGTGGTTTTTTCAACACTAACACAAGTGCCAAAAGTGGTTTTTCAACACTATCACAAGTGAAAAAAGTGTTTTTTCCACACTAATACAAGTGCAAAAGTGGTTTCCTGCACCAACACAAGTGCGAAAAGTGGTTTTTTAACACTAACACAAATGCGAAAAGTGGTTTTTCAACACTAACACAAGTGCGAAAAGTGTTTTTTCCACACTAATACAAGTGCAAAAGTGGTTTCCTGCACGAACACAAGTGCAAAAAGTGGTTTTTCAACACTAACACAAGTGCGAAAAATGGTTTTTCAACACTAACACAAGTGCGAAAAGTGGTTTTCCCACACTAATACAAGTGCAAAAGTGGTTTCCTGCACGAACACAAGTGTGAAAAGTGGTTTTTCAACACTAACACAAGTGCGAAAAGTGGTTTTTCAACACTATCACAAGTGCAAAAAGTGTTTTTTCCACACTAATACAAGTGCAAAAGTGGTTTCCTGCACCAACACAAGTGCGAAAAGTGGTTTTTCAACACTAACACAAGTGCGAAAAGTGTTTTTTCCACACTAATACAAGTGCAAAAGTGGTTTCCTGCACCAACACAAGTGCGAAAAGTGGTTTTTCAACAAAAACACAAGTGTGAAAAGTGGTTTTTCAATACTAACACAAGTGCGAAAAGTGGTTTTTCAACACTAACACAAGTGCGAAAAGTGGTTTTTCCACACTAATACAAGTGCAAAAGAGGTTGCCTGCACCAACACAAGTGCGAAAAGTGGTTTTTCAACACTAACACAAGTGCGGAAAGTGGTTTTTCAACACTAACACAAGTACGAAAAGTCGTTTTTCAACACTATCACAAGTGCAAAAAGTGTTTTTTCCACACTAATACAAGTGCAAAAGTGGTTTCCTGCACCAACACAAGTGCGAAAAGTGGTTTTTCAACACTAACACAAGTGCGAAAAGTGGTTTTTCAACACTAATACAAGTGCGAAAAGTGGGTTTTCCACACTAATACCACACACACAATTTCCTGTTCAGGCTGGAGTTCCCCAAGGTACTGTTCTGGACCCTGTGCTTTTCCTGGTCTTCATCAATGATCTCTCTGACTCTCTTGAAAATCCTCTCTATCTCTTTGCTGACGACTCTACTCTCTGTCGCTCCATTCCTCATCCCTCAGATCGGCAGACTGCAGCCTCCTCACTCTCTGCAGACCTGGACAAAATCACAGACTGGGCAAACAAATGGAACATGTCTTTCAATCCTGATAAATCTCACACTCTTACGATGTCTCTCCGAAAAGACCGACAGGAAAACCCTCCCATCCACTTTCTGAATAATCCTCTCCAAGAAGTTCTGTCACTCAAGCTTTTGGGTCTCACTATTTGCCATGATCTTTCCTGGGAAAACCACATTTCAAATCTGGCCTCCAAAGCCAGTCGCCGACTGGGCATCCTCCGTCGTGTGAAGTCCTTCCTTGACACACCTGAGCTCCTCACCACATACAAGGCTTTCATCCGCAGCTCTATGGAATACTGCTCTCCCCTCTGGTCTGGTGCTCCTGCCTCACACCTAGCCCGTCTTCACGCTGTTGAAACCAAAGCGTTCAGAATCATTGGAATCTCCCGCGATGAAGCTAACTCCAAGGGCCTTTCACTCACTCACCGCAGGCAGGTTGGTGGCCTTTCCGTCTTCTACCGACTTCTCTCTGGCCTTGCCCCCCCAGCCCTCTCTGGGCTCTGTCCCCCAAATATTCCTACAGGTCGCACAAGATCTGCCTGCAACCCTCTTATGGTTAAACTGCCAAAATCAAGACTTTCTGCTCACCTTCACTCCTTCATTCCTCTTTTCTCCCGCCTCTGGAACAAACTCCCTCACTCTCTTCAATCCCACTCTACCCTCCAGGTCTTGAAAACAGCTGTTCACCACCATCTCTTATCCTCCCCCATCCAAAACCTTGATCTTTTCTACCCCCACCAATTTCGGTCCCCATGTGTTTTATACCTCTCCCCCCCCCCCTCCCCTTCCCACGCCTCCTGCCCCCAAGCACTCTCCCTCCCACACTTCTCCCTGCTCTCAAATGTTGTGGTTGTGTGCTTCCCCTTCTCTCCCCATCTTGGCTTCCGCTCCCTCTTTTGTATATTTTGTTTGTCTGGTTGATTTGTTTGTGAAATAAATGTTAGCTCTTTCACGAGCCTCGATTCAGTATACAAAAAAATAAAAAAAATAAATATATATATACAAGTGCAAAAGTGGTTTCCTGCACCAACACAAGTGCGAAAAGTGGTTTTTCAACACTAACACAAGTGCCAAAAGTGGTTTTTCAACACTATCACAAGTGCAAAAAGTGTTTTTTCCACACTAATACAAGTGCAAAAGTGGTTTCCTGCACCAACACAAGTGCGAAAAGTGGTTTTTCAACACTAACACAAGTGCGAAAAGTGGTTTTTCCATACTAATACAAGTGCAAAAGTGGTTTCCTGCACCAACACAAGTGCGAAAAGTGGTTTTTCAACACTAACACAAGTGCGAAAAGTGGTTTTTCAACACTAACACAAGTGCGAAAAGTGGTTTTTCAACACGATCACAAGTGCAAAAAGTGGTTTTTCCACACTAATACAAGTGCAAAAGTGGTTTCCTGCACCAACACAAGTGCGAAAAGTGGTTTTTCAACACTAACACAAGTGCGAAAAGTGGTTTTTCAACACTAACACAAGTGCGAAAAGTGGTTTTTCAACACTAACACAAGTGCGAAAAGTGGTTTTTCAACACAAACACAAGTGTGAAAAGTGGTTTTTCAACACTAACACAAGTGCGAAAAGTGGTTTTTCAACACTAACACAAGTGCGAAAAGTGGTTTTTCAACACGATCACAAGTGCAAAAAGTGGTTTTTTCCACACTAATACAAGTGCAAAAGTGGTTTCCTGCACCAACACAAGTGCGAAAAGTGGTTTTTCAACACTAACACAAGTGCGAAAAGTGTTTTTTCCACACTAATACAAGTGCAAAAGTGGTTTCCTGCACCAACACAAGTGCGAAAAGTGGTTTTTCAACACTAACACAAGTGCGAAAAGTGGTTTTTCAACACTAACACAAGTGCGAAAAGTGGTTTTTCAACACTAACACAAGTGCGAAAAGTGGTTTTTCAACACTATCACAAGTGCAAAAAGTGTTTTTTCAACACTAATACAAGTGCAAAAGTGGTTTCCTGCACCAACACAAGTGCGAAAAGTGGTTTTTCAACACTAACACAAGTGCGAAAAGTGGTTTTTCAACACTATCACAAATGCAAAAAGTGTTTTTTCCACACTAATACAAGTGCAAAAGGGGTTTCCTGCACCAACACAAGTGTGAAAAGTGGTTTTTCAACACTAACACAAGTGCGGAAAGTGGTTTTTCAACACTAACACAAGTGCGAAAAGTGGTTTTTCAACACTATCACAAGTGCAAAAAGTGTTTTTCCACACTAATACAAGTGCAAAAGTGGTTTCCTGCACCAAGACAAGTGCGAAAAGTGGTTTTTCAACACTAACACAAGTGCGAAAAGTGGTTTTTCAACACTATCACAAGTGCAAAAAGTGTTTTTTCCACACTAATACAAGTGCAAAAGTGGTTTCCTGCACCAACACAAGTGCGAAAAGTGGGTTTTCCACACTAATACCACACACACAATTTCCTGTTCAGGCTGGAGTTCCCCAAGGTACTGTTCTGGACCCTGTGCTTTTCCTGGTCTTCATCAATGATCTCTCTGACTCTCTTGAAAATCCTCTCTATCTCTTTGCTGACGACTCTACTCTCTGTCGCTCCATTCCTCATCCCTCAGATCGGCAGACTGCAGCCTCCTCACTCTCTGCAGACCTGGACAAAATCACAGACTGGGCAAACAAATGGAACATGTCTTTCAATCCTGATAAATCTCACACTCTTACGATGTCTCTCCGAAAAGACCGACAGGAAAACCCTCCCATCCACTTTCTGAATAATCCTCTCCAAGAAGTTCTGTCACTCAAGCTTTTGGGTCTCACTATTTGCCATGATCTTTCCTGGGAAAACCACATTTCAAATCTGGCCTCCAAAGCCAGTCGCCGACTGGGCATCCTCCGTCGTGTGAAGTCCTTCCTTGACACACCTGAGCTCCTCACCACATACAAGGCTTTCATCCGCAGCTCTATGGAATACTGCTCTCCCCTCTGGTCTGGTGCTCCTGCCTCACACCTAGCCCGTCTTCACGCTGTTGAAACCAAAGCGTTCCGAATCATTGGAATCTCCCGCGATGAAGCTAACTCCAAGGGCCTTTCACTCACTCACCGCAGGCAGGTTGGTGGCCTTTCCGTCTTCTACCGACTTCTCTCTGGCCTTGCCCCCCCAGCCCTCTCTGGGCTCTGTCCCCCAAATATTCCTACAGGTCGCACAAGATCTGCCTGCAACCCTCTTATGGTTAAACTGCCAAAATCAAGACTTTCTGCTCACCTTCACTCCTTCATTCCTCTTTTCTCCCACCTCTGGAACAAACTCCCTCACTCTCTTCAATCCCACTCTACCCTCCAGGTCTTGAAAACAGCTGTTCACCACCATCTCTTATCCTCCCCCATCCAAAACCTTGATCTTTTCTACCCCCACCAATTTCGGTCCCCATGTGTTTTATACCTCTCCCCCCCCCCCCCTCCCCTTCCCACGCCTCCTGCCCCCAAGCACTCTCCCTCCCACACTTCTCCCTGCTCTCAAATGTTGTGGTTGTGTGCTTCCCCTTCTCTCCCCATCTTGGCTTCCGCTCCCTCTTTTGTATATTTTGTTTGTCTGGTTGATTTGTTTGTGAAATAAATGTTAGCTCTTTCACGAGCCTCGATTCAGTATACAAAAAAAATAAAAAAAATAAATATATATATACAAGTGCAAAAGTGGTTTCCTGCACCAACACAAGTGCGAAAAGTGGTTTTTCAACACTAACACAAGTGCCAAAAGTGGTTTTTCAACACTATCACAAGTGCAAAAAGTGTTTTTTCCACACTAATACAAGTGCAAAAGTGGTTTCCTGCACCAACACAAGTGCGAAAAGTGGTTTTTCAACACTAACACAAGTGCGAAAAGTGGTTTTTCCATACTAATACAAGTGCAAAAGTGGTTTCCTGCACCAACACAAGTGCGAAAAGTGGTTTTTCAACACTAACACAAGTGCGAAAAGTGGTTTTTCAACACTAACACAAGTGCGAAAAGTGGTTTTTCAACACGATCACAAGTGCAAAAAGTGGTTTTTCCACACTAATACAAGTGCAAAAGTGGTTTCCTGCACCAACACAAGTGCGAAAAGTGGTTTTTCAACACTAACACAAGTGCGAAAAGTGGTTTTTCAACACTAACACAAGTGCGAAAAGTGGTTTTTCAACACTAACACAAGTGCGAAAAGTGGTTTTTCAACACAAACACAAGTGTGAAAAGTGGTTTTTCAACACTAACACAAGTGCGAAAAGTGGTTTTTCAACACTAACACAAGTGCGAAAAGTGGTTTTTCAACACGATCACAAGTGCAAAAAGTGGTTTTTTCCACACTAATACAAGTGCAAAAGTGGTTTCCTGCACCAACACAAGTGCGAAAAGTGGTTTTTCAACACTAACACAAGTGCGAAAAGTGTTTTTTCCACACTAATACAAGTGCAAAAGTGGTTTCCTGCACCAACACAAGTGCGAAAAGTGGTTTTTCAACACTAACACAAGTGCGAAAAGTGGTTTTTCAACACTAACACAAGTGCGAAAAGTGGTTTTTCAACACTAACACAAGTGCGAAAAGTGGTTTTTCAACACTATCACAAGTGCAAAAAGTGTTTTTTCAACACTAATACAAGTGCAAAAGTGGTTTCCTGCACCAACACAAGTGCGAAAAGTGGTTTTTCAACACTAACACAAGTGCGAAAAGTGGTTTTTCAACACTATCACAAATGCAAAAAGTGTTTTTTCCACACTAATACAAGTGCAAAAGGGGTTTCCTGCACCAACACAAGTGTGAAAAGTGGTTTTTCAACACTAACACAAGTGCGGAAAGTGGTTTTTCAACACTAACACAAGTGCGAAAAGTGGTTTTTCAACACTATCACAAGTGCAAAAAGTGTTTTTCCACACTAATACAAGTGCAAAAGTGGTTTCCTGCACCAAGACAAGTGCGAAAAGTGGTTTTTCAACACTAACACAAGTGCGAAAAGTGGTTTTTCAACACTATCACAAGTGCAAAAAGTGTTTTTTCCACACTAATACAAGTGCAAAAGTGGTTTCCTGCACCAACACAAGTGCGAAAAGTGGTTTTTCAACACTAACACAAGTGCGAAAAGTGGTTTTTCAACACTAACACAAGTGCGAAAAGTGGTTTTTCCACACTAATACAAGTGCAAAAGTGGTTTCCTGCACCAACACAAGTGCGAAAAGTGGTTTTTCAACACTAACACAAGTGCGAAAAGTGGTTTTTCAACACTAACACAAGTGCGAAAAGTGGTTTTTCCACACTAATACAAGTGCAAAAGTGGTTTCCTGCACCAACACAAGTGCGAAAAGTGGTTTTTCAACACTAACACAAGTGCGGAAAGTGGTTTTTCAACACTAACACAAGTACGAAAAGTCGTTTTTCAACACTATCACAAGTGCAAAAAGTGTTTTTTCCACACTAATACAAGTGCAAAAGTGGTTTCCTGCACCAACACAAGTGCGAAAAGTGGTTTTTCAACACTAACACAAGTGCGAAAAGTGGTTTTTCAACACTAATACAAGTGCAAAAAGTGGGTTTTCCACACTAATACAAGTGCAAAAGTGGTTTCCTGCACCAACACAAGTGCGAAAAGTGGTTTTTCAATACTAACACAAGTGCCAAAAGTGGTTTTTCAACACTATCACAAGTGCAAAAAGTGTTTTTCCACACTAATACAAGTGCAAAAGTGGTTTCCTGCACCAACACAAGTGTGAAAAGTGGTTTTTCAACACTAACACAAGTGCGAAAAGTGGTTTTTCAACACTAACACAAGTGCGAAAAGTGGTTTTTCAACACTATCACAAGTGCAAAAAGTGTTTTTTCCACACTAATACAAGTGCGAAAAGTGGCTTTTCAACACTAACACAAGTGCGAAAAGTGGTTTTTCAACACTATCACAAGTGCAAAAAGTGTTTTTTCCACACTAATACAAGTGCAAAAGTGGTTTCCTGCACCAACACAAGTGCTAAAAGTGGTTTTTCAACACTAACACAAGTGCGAAAAGTGGTTTTTCAACACTATCACAAGTGCAAAAAGTGTTTTTTCCACACTAATACAAGTGCAAAAGTGGTTTCCTGCACCAACACAAGTGCGAAAAGTGGTTTTTCAACACTAACAGTCTAACACAAGTGCGAATAGTGGTTTTTCAACACTATCACAAGTGCAAAAGGTGTTTTTTCCACACTAAAAAAGTGCAAAAGTGGTTTCCTGCACCAACACAAGTGCGAAAAGTGGTTTTTCAACATGAACACAAGTGCGAAAAGTGGTTTTTCAACACTAACACAAGTGCGAAAAGTGGTTTTTCCACACTAATACAAGTGCAAAAGTGGTTTCCTGCACCAACACAAGTGCGAAAAGTGGTTTTTCAACACTAACACAAGTGCGAAAAGTGGTTTCCTGCACCAACACAAGTGCGAAAAGTGGTTTTTCAATACTAACACAAGTGCCAAAAGTGGTTTTTCAACACTATCACAAGTGCAAAAAGTGTTTTTTCCACACTAATACAAGTGCAAAAGTGGTTTCCTGCACCAACACATGTGCGAAAAGTGGTTTTTCAACACTAACACAAGTGCGAAAAGTGTTTTTTCCACACTAATACAAGTGCAAAAGTGGTTTCCTGCACCAACACAAGTGCGAAAAGTGGTTTTTCAACACTAACACAAGTGCGAAAAGTGGTTTTTCAACACTAATACAAGTGCAAAAAGTGGGTTTTCCACACTAATACAAGTGCAAAAGTGGTTTCCTGCACCAACACAAGTGCGAAAAGTGGTTTTTCAATACTAACACAAGTGCCAAAAGTGGTTTTTCAACACTATCACAAGTGCAAAAAGTGTTTTTTCCACACTAATACAAGTGCAAAAGTGGTTTCCTGCACCAACACATGTGCGAAAAGTGGTTTTTCAACACTAACACAAGTGCGAAAAGTGGTTTTTCAACACTAACACAAGTGCGAAAAGTGGTTTTTCAACACTATCACAAGTGCAAAAAGTGTTTTTTCCACACTAATGCAAGTGCAAAAGTGGTTTCCTGCACCAACACAAGTGCGAAAAGTGGTTTTTCAACACTAACACAAGTGCGAAAAGTGTTTTTTCCACACTAATACAAGTGCAAAAGTGGTTTCCTGCACCAACACAAGTGCGAAAAGTGGTTTTTCAACACTAACACAAGTGCGAAAAGTGGTTTTTCAACACTAACACAAGTGCGAAAAGTGGTTTTTCAACACTAACACAAGTGCGAGAAGTGGTTTTTCAACACTATCACAAGTGCAAAAAGTGTTTTTTCCACACTAATACAAGTGCAAAAGTGGTTTCCTGCACCAACACAAGTGCGAAAAGTGGTTTTTCAACACTAACACAAGTGCGAAAAGTGGTTTTTCAACACTATCACAAGTGCAAAAAGTGTTTTTTCCACACTAATACAAGTGCAAAAGTGGTTTCCTGCACCAACACAAGTGCGAAAAGTGGTTTTTCAACACTAACACAAGTGCGGAAAGTGGTTTTTCAACACTAACACAAGTGCGAAAAGTGGTTTTTCAACACTATCACAAGTGCAAAAAGTGTTTTTCCACACTAATACAAGTGCAAAAGTGGTTTCCTGCACCAAGACAAGTGCGAAAAGTGGTTTTTCAACACTAACACAAGTGCGAAAAGTGGTTTTTCAACATTATCACAAGTGCAAAAAGTGTTTTTTCCACACTAATACAAGTGCAAAAGTGGTTTCCTGCACCAACACAAGTGCGAAAAGTGGTTTTTCAACACTAACACAAGTGCGAAAAGTGGTTTTTCAACACTAACACAAGTGCGAAAAGTGGTTTTTCCACACTAATACAAGTGCAAAAGTGGTTTCCTGCACCAACACAAGTGCGAAAAGTGGTTTTTCAACACTAACACAAGTGCGAAAAGTGGTTTTTCAACACTGACACAAGTGCGAAAAGTGGTTTTTCCACACTAATACAAGTGCAAAAGTGGTTTCCTGCACCAACACAAGTGCGAAAAGTGGTTTTTCAACACTAACACAAGTGCGGAAAGTGGTTTTTCAACACTAACACAAGTACGAAAAGTCGTTTTTCAACACTATCACAAGTGCAAAAAGTGTTTTTTCCACACTAATACAAGTGCAAAAGTGGTTTCCTGCACCAACACAAGTGCGAAAAGTGGTTTTTCAACACTAACACAAGTGCGAAAAGTGGTTTTTCAACACTAATACAAGTGCAAAAAGTGGGTTTTCCACACTAATACAAGTGCAAAAGTGGTTTCCTGCACCAACACAAGTGCGAAAAGTGGTTTTTCAATACTAACACAAGTGCCAAAAGTGGTTTTTCAACACTATCACAAGTGCAAAAAGTGTTTTTCCACACTAATACAAGTGCAAAAGTGGTTTCCTGCACTAACACAAGTGCGAAAAGTGGTTTTTCAACACTAACACAAGTGCGAAAAGTGGTTTTTCAACACTATCACAAGTGCAAAAAGTGTTTTTTCCACACTAATACAAGTGCGAAAAGTGGCTTTTCAACACTAACACAAGTGCGAAAAGTGGTTTTTCAACACTATCACAAGTGCAAAAAGTGTTTTTTCCACACTAATACAAGTGCAAAAGTGGTTTCCTGCACCAACACAAGTGCTAAAAGTGGTTTTTCAACACTAACACAAGTGCGAAAAGTGGTTTTTCAACACTATCACAAGTGCAAAAAGTGTTTTTTCCACACTAATACAAGTGCAAAAGTGGTTTCCTGCACCAACACAAGTGCGAAAAGTGGTTTTTCAACACTAACAGTCTAACACAAGTGCGAATAGTGGTTTTTCAACACTATCACAAGTGCAAAAGGTGTTTTTTCCACACTAAAAAAGTGCAAAAGTGGTTTCCTGCACCAACACAAGTGCGAAAAGTGGTTTTTCAACACGAACACAAGTGCGAAAAGTGGTTTTTCAACACTAACACAAGTGCGAAAAGTGGTTTTTCCACACTAATACAAGTGCAAAAGTGGTTTCCTGCACCAACACAAGTGCGAAAAGTGGTTTTTCAACACTAACACAAGTGCGAAAAGTGGTTTTTCAACACTATCACAAGTGCAAAAAGTGTTTTTTCCACACTAATACAAGCGCAAAAGTGGTTTACTGCACCAACACAAGTGCGAAAAGTGGTTTTTCAACACTAACACAAGTGCGAAAAGTGGTTTTTCCACACTAATACAAGTGCAAAAGTGGTTTCCTGCACCAACACAAGTGCGAAAAGTGGTTTTTCAACACTAACACAAGTGCGAAAAGTGGTTTTTCAACACTAACACAAGTGCCAAAAGTGGTTTTTCAACACTATCACAAGTGAAAAAAGTGTTTTTTCCACACTAATACAAGTGCAAAAGTGGTTTCCTGCACCAACACAAGTGCGAAAAGTGGTTTTTTAACACTAACACAAATGCGAAAAGTGGTTTTTCAACACTAACACAAGTGCGAAAAGTGTTTTTTCCACACTAATACAAGTGCAAAAGTGGTTTCCTGCACGAACACAAGTGCAAAAAGTGGTTTTTCAACACTAACACAAGTGCGAAAAATGGTTTTTCAACACTAACACAAGTGCGAAAAGTGGTTTTCCCACACTAATACAAGTGCAAAAGTGGTTTCCTGCACGAACACAAGTGTGAAAAGTGGTTTTTCAACACTAACACAAGTGCGAAAAGTGGTTTTTCAACACTATCACAAGTGCAAAAAGTGTTTTTTCCACACTAATACTAGTGCAAAAGTGGTTTCCTGCACCAACACAAGTGCGAAAAGTGGTTTTTCAACACTAACACAAGTGCGAAAAGTGTTTTTTCCACACTAATACAAGTGCAAAAGTGGTTTCCTGCACCAACACAAGTGCGAAAAGTGGTTTTTCAACAAAAACACAAGTGTGAAAAGTGGTTTTTCAATACTAACACAAGTGCGAAAAGTGGTTTTTCAACACTAACACAAGTGCGAAAAGTGGTTTTTCCACACTAATACAAGTGCAAAAGAGGTTGCCTGCACCAACACAAGTGCGAAAAGTGGTTTTTCAACACTAACACAAGTGCGGAAAGTGGTTTTTCAACACTAACACAAGTACG
Source organism: Myxine glutinosa (assembly GCF_964187855.1). NCBI lineage: Eukaryota > Metazoa > Chordata > Myxini > Myxiniformes > Myxinidae > Myxine > Myxine glutinosa. The sequence goes on along the minus strand of NW_027616392.1, from coordinate 266,805 downwards.
AAAAGTCGTTTTTCAACACTATCACAAGTGCAAAAAGTGTTTTTTCCACACTAATACAAGTGCAAAAGTGGTTTCCTGCACCAACACAAGTGCGAAAAGTGGTTTTTCAACACTAACACAAGTGCGAAAAGTGGTTTTTCAACACTAATACAAGTGCGAAAAGTGGGTTTTCCACACTAATACCACACACACAATTTCCTGTTCAGGCTGGAGTTCCCCAAGGTACTGTTCTGGACCCTGTGCTTTTCCTGGTCTTCATCAATGATCTCTCTGACTCTCTTGAAAATCCTCTCTATCTCTTTGCTGACGACTCTACTCTCTGTCGCTCCATTCCTCATCCCTCAGATCGGCAGACTGCAGCCTCCTCACTCTCTGCAGACCTGGACAAAATCACAGACTGGGCAAACAAATGGAACATGTCTTTCAATCCTGATAAATCTCACACTCTTACGATGTCTCTCCGAAAAGACCGACAGGAAAACCCTCCCATCCACTTTCTGAACAATCCTCTCCAAGAAGTTCTGTCACTCAAGCTTTTGGGTCTCACTATTTGCCATGATCTTTCCTGGGAAAACCACATTTCAAATCTGGCCTCCAAAGCCAGTCGCCGACTGGGCATCCTCCGTCGTGTGAAGTCCTTCCTTGACACACCTGAGCTCCTCACCACATACAAGGCTTTCATCCGCAGCTCTATGGAATACTGCTCTCCCCTCTGGTCTGGTGCTCCTGCCTCACACCTAGCCCGTCTTCACGCTGTTGAAACCAAAGCGTTCAGAATCATTGGAATCTCCCGCGATGAAGCTAACTCCAAGGGCCTTTCACTCACTCACCGCAGGCAGGTTGGTGGCCTTTCCGTCTTCTACCGACTTCTCTCTGGCCTTGCCCCCCCAGCCCTCTCTGGGCTCTGTCCCCCAAATATTCCTACAGGTCGCACAAGATCTGCCTGCAACCCTCTTATGGTTAAACTGCCAAAATCAAGACTTTCTGCTCACCTTCACTCCTTCATTCCTCTTTTCTCCCGCCTCTGGAACAAACTCCCTCACTCTCTTCAATCCCACTCTACCCTCCAGGTCTTGAAAACAGCTGTTCACCACCATCTCTTATCCTCCCCCATCCAAAACCTTGATCTTTTCTACCCCCACCAATTTCGGTCCCCATGTGTTTTATACCTCTCCCCCCCCCTCCCCTTCCCACGCCTCCTGCCCCCAAGCACTCTCCCTCCCACACTTCTCCCTGCTCTCAAATGTTGTGGTTGTGTGCTTCCCCTTCTCTCCCCATCTTGGCTTCCGCTCCCTCTTTTGTATATTTTGTTTGTCTGGTTGATTTGTTTGTGAAATAAATGTTAGCTCTTTCACGAGCCTCGATTCAGTATACAAAAAAAATAAAAAAAATAAATATATATATACAAGTGCAAAAGTGGTTTCCTGCACCAACACAAGTGCGAAAAGTGGTTTTTCAACACTAACACAAGTGCCAAAAGTGGTTTTTCAACACTATCACAAGTGCAAAAAGTGTTTTTTCCACACTAATACAAGTGCAAAAGTGGTTTCCTGCACCAACACAAGTGCGAAAAGTGGTTTTTCAACACTAACACAAGTGCGAAAAGTGGTTTTTCCATACTAATACAAGTGCAAAAGTGGTTTCCTGCACCAACACAAGTGCGAAAAGTGGTTTTTCAACACTAACACAAGTGCGAAAAGTGGTTTTTCAACACTAACACAAGTGCGAAAAGTGGTTTTTCAACACGATCACAAGTGCAAAAAGTGGTTTTTCCACACTAATACAAGTGCAAAAGTGGTTTCCTGCACCAACACAAGTGCGAAAAGTGGTTTTTCAACACTAACACAAGTGCGAAAAGTGGTTTTTCAACACTAACACAAGTGCGAAAAGTGGTTTTTCAACACTAACACAAGTGCGAAAAGTGGTTTTTCAACACAAACACAAGTGTGAAAAGTGGTTTTTCAACACTAACACAAGTGCGAAAAGTGGTTTTTCAACACTAACACAAGTGCGAAAAGTGGTTTTTCAACACGATCACAAGTGCAAAAAGTGGTTTTTTCCACACTAATACAAGTGCAAAAGTGGTTTCCTGCACCAACACAAGTGCGAAAAGTGGTTTTTCAACACTAACACAAGTGCGAAAAGTGTTTTTTCCACACTAATACAAGTGCAAAAGTGGTTTCCTGCACCAACACAAGTGCGAAAAGTGGTTTTTCAACACTAACACAAGTGCGAAAAGTGGTTTTTCAACACTAACACAAGTGCGAAAAGTGGTTTTTCAACACTAACACAAGTGCGAAAAGTGGTTTTTCAACACTATCACAAGTGCAAAAAGTGTTTTTTCAACACTAATACAAGTGCAAAAGTGGTTTCCTGCACCAACACAAGTGCGAAAAGTGGTTTTTCAACACTAACACAAGTGCGAAAAGTGGTTTTTCAACACTATCACAAATGCAAAAAGTGTTTTTTCCACACTAATACAAGTGCAAAAGGGGTTTCCTGCACCAACACAAGTGTGAAAAGTGGTTTTTCAACACTAACACAAGTGCGGAAAGTGGTTTTTCAACACTAACACAAGTGCGAAAAGTGGTTTTTCAACACTATCACAAGTGCAAAAAGTGTTTTTCCACACTAATCTAATACAAGTGCAAAAGTGGTTTCCTGCACCAAGACAAGTGCGAAAAGTGGTTTTTCAACACTAACACAAGTGCGAAAAGTGGTTTTTCAACACTATCACAAGTGCAAAAAGTGTTTTTTCCACACTAATACAAGTGCAAAAGTGGTTTCCTGCACCAACACAAGTGCGAAAAGTGGTTTTTCAACACTAACACAAGTGCGAAAAGTGGTTTTTCAACACTAACACAAGTGCGAAAAGTGGTTTTTCCACACTAATACAAGTGCAAAAGTGGTTTCCTGCACCAACACAAGTGCGAAAAGTGGTTTTTCAACACTAACACAAGTGCGAAAAGTGGTTTTTCAACACTAACACAAGTGCGAAAAGTGGTTTTTCCACACTAATACAAGTGCAAAAGTGGTTTCCTGCACCAACACAAGTGCGAAAAGTGGTTTTTCAACACTAACACAAGTGCGGAAAGTGGTTTTTCAACACTAACACAAGTACGAAAAGTCGTTTTTTCAACACTATCACAAGTGCAAAAAGTGTTTTTTCCACACTAATACAAGTGCAAAAGTGGTTTCCTGCACCAACACAAGTGCGAAAAGTGGTTTTCAACACTAACACAAGTGCGAAAAGTGGTTTTTCAACACTAATACAAGTGCAAAAAGTGGGTTTTCCACACTAATACAAGTGCAAAAGTGGTTTCCTGCACCAACACAAGTGCGAAAAGTGGTTTTTCAATACTAACACAAGTGCCAAAAGTGGGTTTTTCAACACTATCACAAGTGCAAAAAGTGTTTTTCCACACTAATACAAGTGCAAAAGTGGTTTCCTGCACCAACACAAGTGTGAAAAGTGGTTTTCAACACTAACACAAGTGCGAAAAGTGGTTTTTCAACACTAACACAAGTGCGAAAAGTGGTTTTTCAACACTATCACAAGTGCAAAAAGTGTTTTTTCCACACTAATACAAGTGCGAAAAGTGGCTTTTCAACACTAACACAAGTGCGAAAAGTGGTTTTTCAACACTATCACAAGTGCAAAAAGTGTTTTTTCCACACTAATACAAGTGCAAAAGTGGTTTCCTGCACCAACACAAGTGCTAAAAGTGTTTTTTCAACACTAACACAAGTGCGAAAAGTGGTTTTTCAACACTATCACAAGTGCAAAAAGTGTTTTTTCCACACTAATACAAGTGCAAAAGTGGTTTCCTGCACCAACACAAGTGCGAAAAGTGGTTTTTCAACACTAACAGTCTAACACAAGTGCGAATAGTGGTTTTTCAACACTATCACAAGTGCAAAAGGTGTTTTTTCCACACTAAAAAAGTGCAAAAGTGGTTTCCTGCACCAACACAAGTGCGAAAAGTGGTTTTTCAACATGAACACAAGTGCGAAAAGTGGTTTTTCAACACTAACACAAGTGCGAAAGTGGTTTTTCCACACTAATACAAGTGCAAAAGTGGTTTCCTGCACCAACACAAGTGCGAAAAGTGGTTTTTCAACACTAACACAAGTGCGAAAAGTGGTTTTTCAACACTATCACAAGTGCAAAAATTGTTTTTTCCACACTAATACAAGCGCAAAAGTGGTTTACTGCACCAACACAAGTGCGAAAAGTGGTTTTTCAACACTAACACAAGTGTGAAAAGTGGTTTTTCAACACTAACACAAGTGCGAAAAGTGGTTTTTCAACACTAATACAAGTGCAAAAGTGGTTTCCTGCACCAACACAAGTGCGAAAAGTGGTTTTTCAACACTAACACAAGTGCGAAAAGTGGTTTTTCAACACTAACACAAGTGCGAAAAGTGGTTTTTCCACACTAATACAAGTGCAAAAGTGGTTTCCTGCACCAACACAAGTGCGAAAAGTGGTTTTTCAACACTAACACAAGTGCGGAAAGTGGTTTTTCAACACTAATACAAGTACGAAAAGTCGTTTTTCAACACTATCACAAGTGCAAAAAGTGTTTTTTCCACACTAATACAAGTGCAAAAGTGGTTTCCTGCACCAACACAAGTGCGAAAAGTGGTTTTTCAATACTAACACAAGTGCCAAAATTGGTTTTTCAACACTATCACAAGTGCAAAAAGTGTTTTTTTCCACACTAATACAAGTGCGAAAGTGGTTTTTCAACACAAACACAAGTGTGAAAAGTGGTTTTTCAACACTAACACAAGTGCGAAAAGTGGTTTTTCAACACTAACACAAGTGCGAAAAGTGGTTTTTCAACACGATCACAAGTGCAAAAAGTGGTTTTTTCCACACTAATACAAGTGCAAAAGTGGTTTCCTGCACCAACACAAGTGCGAAAAGTGGTTTTTCAACACTAACACAAGTGCGAAAAGTGTTTTTTCCACACTAATACAAGTGCAAAAGTGGTTTCCTGCACCAACACAAGTGCGAAAAGTGGTTTTTCAACACTAACACAAGTGCGAAAAGTGGTTTTTCAACACTAACACAAGTGCGAAAAGTGGTTTTTCAACACTAACACAAGTGCGAAAAGTGGTTTTTCAACACTATCACAAGTGCAAAAAGTGTTTTTTCAACACTAATACAAGTGCAAAAGTGGTTTCCTGCACCAACACAAGTGCGAAAAGTGGTTTTTCAACACTAACACAAGTGCGAAAAGTGGTTTTTCAACACTATCACAAATGCAAAAAGTGTTTTTTCCACACTAATACAAGTGCAAAAGGGGTTTCCTGCACCAACACAAGTGTGAAAAGTGGTTTTTCAACACTAACACAAGTGCGGAAAGTGGTTTTTCAACACTAACACAAGTGCGAAAAGTGGTTTTTCAACACTATCACAAGTGCAAAAAGTGTTTTTCCACACTAATACAAGTGCAAAAGTGGTTTCCTGCACCAAGACAAGTGCGAAAAGTGGTTTTTCAACACTAACACAAGTGCGAAAAGTGGTTTTTCAACACTATCACAAGTGCAAAAAGTGTTTTTTCCACACTAATACAAGTGCAAAAGTGGTTTCCTGCACCAACACAAGTGCGAAAAGTGGTTTTTCAACACTAACACAAGTGCGAAAAGTGGTTTTTCAACACTAACACAAGTGCGAAAAGTGGTTTTTCCACACTAATACAAGTGCAAAAGTGGTTTCCTGCACCAACACAAGTGCGAAAAGTGGTTTTTCAACACTAACACAAGTGCGAAAAGTGGTTTTTCATCACTAACACAAGTGCGAAAAGTGGTTTTTCCACACTAATACAAGTGCAAAAGTGGTTTCCTGCACCAACACAAGTGCGAAAAGTGGTTTTTCAACACTAACACAAGTGCGGAAAGTGGTTCTTCAACACTAACACAAGTACGAAAAGTCGTTTTTCAACACTATCACAAGTGCAAAAAGTGTTTTTTCCACACTAATACAAGTGCAAAAGTGGTTTCCTGCACCAACACAAGTGCGAAAAGTGGTTTTTCAACACTAACACAAGTGCGAAAAGTGGTTTTTCAACACTAATACAAGTGCAAAAAGTGGGTTTTCCACACTAATACAAGTGCAAAAGTGGTTTCCTGCACCAACACAAGTGCGAAAAGTGGTTTTTCAATACTAACACAAGTGCCAAAAGTGGTTTTTCAACACTATCACAAGTGCAAAAAGTGTTTTTCCACACTAATACAAGTGCAAAAGTGGTTTCCTGCACCAACACAAGTGTGAAAAGTGGTTTTTCAACACTAACACAAGTGCGAAAAGTGGTTTTTCAACACTAACACAAGTGCGAAAAGTGGTTTTTCAACACTATCACAAGTGCAAAAAGTGTTTTTTCCACACTAATACAAGTGCGAAAAGTGGCTTTTCAACACTAACACAAGTGCAAAAAGTGGTTTTTCAACACTATCACAAGTGCAAAAAGTGTTTTTTCCACACTAATACAAGTGCAAAAGTGGTTTCCTGCACCAACACAAGTGCTAAAAGTGGTTTTTCAACACTAACACAAGTGCGAAAAGTGGTTTTTCAACACTATCACAAGTGCAAAAAGTGTTTTTTCCACACTAATACAAGTGCAAAAGTGGTTTCCTGCACCAACACAAGTGCGAAAAGTGGTTTTTCAACACTAACAGTCTAACACAAGTGCGAATAGTGGTTTTTCAACACTATCACAAGTGCAAAAGGTGTTTTTTCCACACTAAAAAAGTGCAAAAGTGGTTTCCTGCACCAACACAAGTGCGAAAAGTGGTTTTTCAACATGAACACAAGTGCGAAAAGTGGTTTTTCAACACTAACACAAGTGCGAAAAGTGGTTTTTCCACACTAATACAAGTGCAAAAGTGGTTTCCTGCACCAACACAAGTGCGAAAAGTGGTTTTTCAACACTAACACAAGTGCGAAAAGTGGTTTTTCAACACTATCACAAGTGCAAAAATTGTTTTTTCCACACTAATACAAGCGCAAAAGTGGTTTACTGCACCAACACAAGTGCGAAAAGTGGTTTTTCAACACTAACACAAGTGTGAAAAGTGGTTTTTCAACACTAACACAAGTGCGAAAAGTGGTTTTTCCACACTAATACAAGTGCAAAAGTGGTTTCCTGCACCAACACAAGTGCGAAAAGTGGTTTTTCAACACTAACACAAGTGCGAAAAGTGGTTTTTCAACACTAACACAAGTGCGAAAAGTGGTTTTTCCACACTAATACAAGTGCAAAAGTGGTTTCCTGCACCAACACAAGTGCGAAAAGTGGTTTTTCAACACTAACACAAGTGCGGAAAGTGGTTTTTCAACACTAATACAAGTACGAAAAGTCGTTTTTCAACACTATCACAAGTGCAAAAAGTGTTTTTTCCACACTAATACAAGTGCAAAAGTGGTTTCCTGCACCAACACAAGTGCGAAAAGTGGTTTTTCAATACTAACACAAGTGCCAAAAGTGGTTTTTCAACACTATCACAAGTGCAAAAAGTGTTTTTTCCACACTAATACAAGTGCAAAAGTGGTTTCCTGCACCAACACATGTGCGAAAAGTGGTTTTTCAACACTAACACAAGTGCGAAAAGTGGTTTTTCAACACTAACACAAGTGCGAAAAGTGGTTTTTCAACACTATCACAAGTGCAAAAAGTGTTTTTTCCACACTAATACAAGTGCAAAAGTGGTTTCCTGCACCAACACAAGTGCGAAAAGTGGTTTTTCAACACTAACACAAGTGCGAAAAGTGTTTTTTCCACACTAATACAAGTGCAAAAGTGGTTTCCTGCACCAACACAAGTGCGAAAAGTGGTTTTTCAACACTAACACAAGTGCGAAAAGTGGTTTTTCAACACTAACACAAGTGCGAAAAGTGGTTTTTCAACACTAACACAAGTGCGAGAAGTGGTTTTTCAACACTATCACAAGTGCAAAAAGTGTTTTTTCCACACTAATACAAGTGCAAAAGTGGTTTCCTGCACCAACACAAGTGCGAAAAGTGGTTTTTCAACACTAACACAAGTGCGAAAAGTGGTTTTTCAACACTATCACAAGTGCAAAAAGTGTTTTTTCCACACTAATACAAGTGCAAAAGTGGTTTCCTGCACCAACACAAGTGCGAAAAGTGGTTTTTCAACACTAACACAAGTGCGGAAAGTGGTTTTTCAACACTAACACAAGTGCGAAAAGTGGTTTTTCAACACTATCACAAGTGCAAAAAGTGTTTTTCCACACTAATACAAGTGCAAAAGTGGTTTCCTGCACCAAGACAAGTGCGAAAAGTGGTTTTTCAACACTAACACAAGTGCGAAAAGTGGTTTTTCAACACTATCACAAGTGCAAAAAGTGTTTTTTCCACACTAATACAAATGCAAAAGTGGTTTCCTGCACCAACACAAGTGCGAAAAGTGGTTTTTCAACACTAACACAAGTGCGAAAAGTGGTTTTTCAACACTAACACAAGTGCGAAAAGTGGTTTTTCCACACTAATACAAGTGCAAAAGTGGTTTCCTGCACCAACACAAGTGCGAAAAGTGGTTTTTCAACACTAACACAAGTGCGAAAAGTGGTTTTTCAACACTAACACAAGTGCGAAAAGTGGTTTTTCCACACTAATACAAGTGCAAAAGTGGTTTCCTGCACCAACACAAGTGCGAAAAGTGGTTTTTCAACACTAACACAAGTGCGGAAAGTGGTTTTTCAACACTAACACAAGTACGAAAAGTCGTTTTTCAACACTATCACAAGTGCAAAAAGTGTTTTTTCCACACTAATACAAGTGCAAAAGTGGTTTCCTGCACCAACACAAGTGCGAAAAGTGGTTTTTCAACACTAACACAAGTGCGAAAAGTGGTTTTTCAACACTAATACAAGTGCAAAAAGTGGGTTTTCCACACTAATACAAGTGCAAAAGTGGTTTCCTGCACCAACACAAGTGCGAAAAGTGGTTTTTCAATACTAACACAAGTGCCAAAAGTGGTTTTTCAACACTATCACAAGTGCAAAAAGTGTTTTTCCACACTAATACAAGTGCAAAAGTGGTTTCCTGCACCAACACAAGTGTGAAAAGTGGTTTTTCAACACTAACACAAGTGCGAAAAGTGGTTTTTCAACACTAACACAAGTGCGAAAAGTGGTTTTTCAACACTATCACAAGTGCAAAAAGTGTTTTTTCCACACTAATACAAGTGCGAAAAGTGGCTTTTCAACACTAACACAAGTGCGAAAAGTGGTTTTTCAACACTATCACAAGTGCAAAAAGTGTTTTTTCCACACTAATACAAGTGCAAAAGTGGTTTCCTGCACCAACACAAGTGCTAAAAGTGGTTTTTCAACACTAACACAAGTGCGAAAAGTGGTTTTTCAACACTATCACAAGTGCAAAAAGTGTTTTTTCCACACTAATACAAGTGCAAAAGTGGTTTCCTGCACCAACACAAGTGCGAAAAGTGGTTTTTCAACACTAACAGTCTAACACAAGTGCGAATAGTGGTTTTTCAACACTATCACAAGTGCAAAAGGTGTTTTTTCCACACTAAAAAAGTGCAAAACTGGTTTCCTGCACCAACACAAGTGCGAAAAGTGGTTTTTCAACACGAACACAAGTGCGAAAAGTGGTTTTTCAACACTAACACAAGTGCGAAAAGTGGTTTTTCCACACTAATACAAGTGCAAAAGTGGTTTCCTGCACCAACACAAGTGCGAAAAGTGGTTTTTCAACACTAACACAAGTGCGAAAAGTGGTTTTTCAACACTATCACAAGTGCAAAAAGTGTTTTTTCCACACTAATACAAGCGCAAAAGTGGTTTACTGCACCAACACAAGTGCGAAAAGTGGTTTTTCAACACTAACACAAGTGCGAAAAGTGGTTTTTCAACACTAACACAAGTGCCAAAAGTGGTTTTTCAACACTATCACAAGTGAAAAAAGTGTTTTTTCCACACTAATACAAGTGCAAAAGTGGTTTCCTGCACCAACACAAGTGCGAAAAGTGGTTTTTTAACACTAACACAAATGCGAAAAGTGGTTTTTCAACACTAACACAAGTGCGAAAAGTGTTTTTTCCACACTAATACAAGTGCAAAAGTGGTTTCCTGCACGAACACAAGTGCAAAAAGTGGTTTTTCAACACTAACACAAGTGCGAAAAATGGTTTTTCAACACTAACACAAGTGCGAAAAGTGGTTTTCCCACACTAATACAAGTGCAAAAGTGGTTTCCTGCACGAACACAAGTGTGAAAAGTGGTTTTTCAACACTAACACAAGTGCGAAAAGTGGTTTTTCCACACTATCACAAGTGCAAAAAGTGTTTTTTCCACACTAATACAAGTGCAAAAGTGGTTTCCTGCACCAACACAAGTGCGAAAAGTGGTTTTTCAACACTAACACAAGTGCGAAAAGTGTTTTTTCCACACTAATACAAGTGCAAAAGTGGTTTCCTGCACCAACACAAGTGCGAAAAGTGGTTTTTCAACACTAACACAAGTGCGGAAAGTGGTTTTTCAACACTAACACAAGTACGAAAAGTCGTTTTTCAACACTATCACAAGTGCAAAAAGTGTTTTTTCCACACTAATACAAGTGCGAAAAGTGGCTTTTCAACACTAACACAAGTGCGAAAAGTGGTTTTTCAACACTATCACAAGTGCAAAAAGTGTTTTTTCCACACTAATACAAGTGCAAAAGTGGTTTCCTGCACCAACACAAGTGCTAAAAGTGGTTTTTCAACACTAACACAAGTGCGAAAAGTGGTTTTTCAACACTATCACAAGTGCAAAAAGTGTTTTTTCCACACTAATACAAGTGCAAAAGTGGTTTCCTGCACCAACACAAGTGCGAAAAGTGGTTTTTCAACACTAACAGTCTAACACAAGTGCGAATAGTGGTTTTTCAACACTATCACAAGTGCAAAAGGTGTTTTTTCCACACTAAAAAAGTGCAAAACTGGTTTCCTGCACCAACACAAGTGCGAAAAGTGGTTTTTCAACACGAACACAAGTGCGAAAAGTGGTTTTTCAACACTAACACAAGTGCGAAAAGTGGTTTTTCCACACTAATACAAGTGCAAAAGTGGTTTCCTGCACCAACACAAGTGCGAAAAGTGGTTTTTCAACACTAACACAAGTGCGAAAAGTGGTTTTTCAACACTATCACAAGTGCAAAAAGTGTTTTTTCCACACTAATACAAGCGCAAAAGTGGTTTACTGCACCAACACAAGTGCGAAAAGTGGTTTTTCAACACTAACACAAGTGCGAAAAGTGGTTTTTCAACACTAACACAAGTGCCAAAAGTGGTTTTTCAACACTATCACAAGTGAAAAAAGTGTTTTTTCCACACTAATACAAGTGCAAAAGTGGTTTCCTGCACCAACACAAGTGCGAAAAGTGGTTTTTTAACACTAACACAAATGCGAAAAGTGGTTTTTCAACACTAACACAAGTGCGAAAAGTGTTTTTTCCACACTAATACAAGTGCAAAAGTGGTTTCCTGCACGAACACAAGTGCAAAAAGTGGTTTTTCAACACTAACACAAGTGCGAAAAATGGTTTTTCAACACTAACACAAGTGCGAAAAGTGGTTTTCCCACACTAATACAAGTGCAAAAGTGGTTTCCTGCACGAACACAAGTGTGAAAAGTGGTTTTTCAACACTAACACAAGTGCGAAAAGTGGTTTTTCCACACTATCACAAGTGCAAAAAGTGTTTTTTCCACACTAATACAAGTGCAAAAGTGGTTTCCTGCACCAACACAAGTGCGAAAAGTGGTTTTTCAACACTAACACAAGTGCGAAAAGTGTTTTTTCCACACTAATACAAGTGCAAAAGTGGTTTCCTGCACCAACACAAGTGCGAAAAGTGGTTTTTCAACAAAAACACAAGTGTGAAAAGTGGTTTTTCAATACTAACACAAGTGCGAAAAGTGGTTTTTCAACACTAACACAAGTGCGAAAAGTGGTTTTTCCACACTAATACAAGTGCAAAAGAGGTTGCCTGCACCAACACAAGTGCAAAAAGTGGTTTTTCAACACTAACACAAGTGCGGAAAGTGGTTTTTCAACACTAACACAAGTACGAAAAGTCGTTTTTCAACACTATCACAAGTGCAAAAAGTGTTTTTTCCACACTAATACAAGTGCAAAAGTGGTTTCCTGCACCAACACAAGTGCGAAAAGTGGTTTTTCAACACTAACACAAGTGCGAAAAGTGGTTTTTCAACACTAATACAAGTGCGAAAAGTGGGTTTTCCACACTAATACCACACACACAATTTCCTGTTCAGGCTGGAGTTCCCCAAGGTACTGTTCTGGACCCTGTGCTTTTCCTGGTCTTCATCAATGATCTCTCTGACTCTCTTGAAAATCCTCTCTATCGCTTTGCTGACGACTCTACTCTCTGTCGCTCCATTCCTCATCCCTCAGATCGGCAGACTGCAGCCTCCTCACTCTCTGCAGACCTGGACAAAATCACAGACTGGGCAAACAAATGGAACATGTCTTTCAATCCTGATAAATCTCACACTCTTACGATGTCTCTCCGAAAAGACCGACAGGAAAACCCTCCCATCCACTTTCTGAATAATCCTCTCCAAGAAGTTCTGTCACTCAAGCTTTTGGGTCTCACTATTTGCCATGATCTTTCCTGGGAAAACCACATTTCAAATCTGGCCTCCAAAGCCAGTCGCCGACTGGGCATCCTCCGTCGTGTGAAGTCCTTCCTTGACACACCTGAGCTCCTCACCACATACAAGGCTTTCATCCGCAGCTCTATGGAATACTGCTCTCCCCTCTGGTCTGGTGCTCCTGCCTCACACCTAGCCCGTCTTCACGCTGTTGAAACCAAAGCGTTCAGAATCATTGGAATCTCCCGCGATGAAGCTAACTCCAAGGGCCTTTCACTCACTCACCGCAGGCAGGTTGGTGGCCTTTCCGTCTTCTACCGACTCCTCTCTGGCCTTGCCCCCCCAGCCCTCTCTGGGCTCTGTCCCCCAAATATTCCTACAGGTCGCACAAGATCTGCCTGCAACCCTCTTATGGTTAAACTGCCAAAATCAAGACTTTCTGCTCACCTTCACTCCTTCATTCCTCTTTTCTCCCGCCTCTGGAACAAACTCCCTCACTCTCTTCAATCCCACTCTACCCTCCAGGTCTTGAAAACAGCTGTTCACCACCATCTCTTATCCTCCCCCATCCAAAACCTTGATCTTTTCTACCCCCACTAATTTCGGTCCCCATGTGTTTTATACCTCTCCCCCCCCCCTCCCCTTCCCACGCCTCCTGCCCCCAAGCACTCTCCCTCCCACACTTCTCCCTGCTCTCAAATGTTGTGGTTGTGTGCTTCCCCTTCTCTCCCCATCTTGGCCTCCGCTCCCTCTTTTGTATATTTTGTTTGTTTGGTTGATTTGTTTGTGAAATAAATGTTAGCTCTTTCACGAGCCTCGATTCAGTATACAAAAAAAATAAAAAATAAAAATATATATATACAAGTGCAAAAGTGGTTTCCTGCACCAACACAAGTGCGAAAAGTGGTTTTTCAACACTAACACAAGTGCCAAAAGTGGTTTTTCAACACTATCACAAGTGCAAAAAGTGTTTTTTCCACACTAATACAAGTGCAAAAGTGGTTTCCTGCACCAACACAAGTGCGAAAAGTGGTTTTTCAACACTAACACAAATGCGAAAAGTGGTTTTTCAACACTAACACAAGTGCGAAAAGTGTTTTTTCCACACTAATACAAGTGCAAAAGTGGTTTCCTGCACGAACACAAGTGCAAAAAGTGGTTTTTCAACACTAACACAAGTGCGAAAAATGGTTTTTCAACACTAACACAAGTGCGAAAAGTGGTTTTCCCACACTAATACAAGTGCAAAAGTGGTTTCCTGCACGAACACAAGTGTGAAAAGTGGTTTTTCAACACTAACACAAGTGCGAAAAGTGGTTTTTCCACACTATCACAAGTGCAAAAAGTGTTTTTTCCACACTAATACAAGTGCAAAAGTGGTTTCCTGCACCAACACAAGTGCGAAAAGTGGTTTTTCAACACTAACACAAGTGCGAAAAGTGTTTTTTCCACACTAATACAAGTGCAAAAGTGGTTTCCTGCACCAACACAAGTGCGAAAAGTGGTTTTTCAACAAAAACACAAGTGTGAAAAGTGGTTTTTCAATACTAACACAAGTGCGAAAAGTGGTTTTTCAACACTAACACAAGTGCGAAAAGTGGTTTTTCCACACTAATACAAGTGCAAAAGAGGTTGCCTGCACCAACACAAGTGCAAAAAGTGGTTTTTCAACACTAACACAAGTGCGGAAAGTGGTTTTTCAACACTAACACAAGTACGAAAAGTCGTTTTTCAACACTATCACAAGTGCAAAAAGTGTTTTTTCCACACTAATACAAGTGCAAAAGTGGTTTCCTGCACCAACACAAGTGCGAAAAGTGGTTTTTCAACACTAACACAAGTGCGAAAAGTGGTTTTTCAACACTAATACAAGTGCGAAAAGTGGGTTTTCCACACTAATACCACACACACAATTTCCTGTTCAGGCTGGAGTTCCCCAAGGTACTGTTCTGGACCCTGTGCTTTTCCTGGTCTTCATCAATGATCTCTCTGACTCTCTTGAAAATCCTCTCTATCGCTTTGCTGACGACTCTACTCTCTGTCGCTCCATTCCTCATCCCTCAGATCGGCAGACTGCAGCCTCCTCACTCTCTGCAGACCTGGACAAAATCACAGACTGGGCAAACAAATGGAACATGTCTTTCAATCCTGATAAATCTCACACTCTTACGATGTCTCTCCGAAAAGACCGACAGGAAAACCCTCCCATCCACTTTCTGAATAATCCTCTCCAAGAAGTTCTGTCACTCAAGCTTTTGGGTCTCACTATTTGCCATGATCTTTCCTGGGAAAACCACATTTCAAATCTGGCCTCCAAAGCCAGTCGCCGACTGGGCATCCTCCGTCGTGTGAAGTCCTTCCTTGACACACCTGAGCTCCTCACCACATACAAGGCTTTCATCCGCAGCTCTATGGAATACTGCTCTCCCCTCTGGTCTGGTGCTCCTGCCTCACACCTAGCCCGTCTTCACGCTGTTGAAACCAAAGCGTTCAGAATCATTGGAATCTCCCGCGATGAAGCTAACTCCAAGGGCCTTTCACTCACTCACCGCAGGCAGGTTGGTGGCCTTTCCGTCTTCTACCGACTCCTCTCTGGCCTTGCCCCCCCAGCCCTCTCTGGGCTCTGTCCCCCAAATATTCCTACAGGTCGCACAAGATCTGCCTGCAACCCTCTTATGGTTAAACTGCCAAAATCAAGACTTTCTGCTCACCTTCACTCCTTCATTCCTCTTTTCTCCCGCCTCTGGAACAAACTCCCTCACTCTCTTCAATCCCACTCTACCCTCCAGGTCTTGAAAACAGCTGTTCACCACCATCTCTTATCCTCCCCCATCCAAAACCTTGATCTTTTCTACCCCCACTAATTTCGGTCCCCATGTGTTTTATACCTCTCCCCCCCCCCCTCCCCTTCCCACGCCTCCTGCCCCCAAGCACTCTCCCTCCCACACTTCTCCCTGCTCTCAAATGTTGTGGTTGTGTGCTTCCCCTTCTCTCCCCATCTTGGCCTCCGCTCCCTCTTTTGTATATTTTGTTTGTTTGGTTGATTTGTTTGTGAAATAAATGTTAGCTCTTTCACGAGCCTCGATTCAGTATACAAAAAAAATAAAAAATAAAAATATATATATACAAGTGCAAAAGTGGTTTCCTGCACCAACACAAGTGCGAAAAGTGGTTTTTCAACACTAACACAAGTGCCAAAAGTGGTTTTTCAACACTATCACAAGTGCAAAAAGTGTTTTTTCCACACTAATACAAGTGCAAAAGTGGTTTCCTGCACCAACACAAGTGCGAAAAGTGGTTTTTCAACACTAACACAAGTGCGAAAAGTGGTTTTTCCATACTAATACAAGTGCAAAAGTGGTTTCCTGCACCAACACAAGTGCGAAAAGTGGTTTTTCAACACTAACACAAGTGCGAAAAGTGGTTTTTCAACACTAACACAAGTGCGAAAAGTGGTTTTTCAACACGATCACAAGTGCAAAAAGTGGTTTTTCCACACTAATACAAGTGCAAAAGTGGTTTCCTGCACCAACACAAGTGCGAAAAGTGGTTTTTCAACACTAACACAAGTGCGAAAAGTGGTTTTTCAACACTAACACAAGTGCGAAAAGTGGTTTTTCAACACTAACACAAGTGCGAAAAGTGGTTTTTCAACACAAACACAAGTGTGAAAAGTGGTTTTTCAACACTAACACAAGTGCGAAAAGTGGTTTTTCAACACTAACACAAGTGCGAAAAGTGGTTTTTCAACACGATCACAAGTGCAAAAAGTGGTTTTTCCACACTAATACAAGTGCAAAAGTGGTTTCCTGCACCAACACAAGTGCGAAAAGTGGTTTTTCAACACTAACACAAGTGCGAAAAGTAGTTTTTCAACACTATCACAAGTGCAAAAAGTGTTTTTCCGCACTAATCCAAGTGCAACAGTGGTTTCCTGCACCAACACAAGTGCGAAAAGTGGTTTTTCAACACTAACACAAGTGCGAAAAGTGGTTTTTCAACACTAACACAAGTGCGAAAAGTGTATTTTCCACACTAATACAAGTGCAAAAGTGGTTTCCTGCACCAACACAAGTGCGAAAAGTGGTTCTTCAACACTAACACAAGTGCGAAAAGTGGTTTTTCAACACTATCACAAGTGCAAAAATTGTTTTTTCCACACGAATACAAGTGCAAAAGTGGTTTCCTGCACCAACACAAGTGCGAAAAGTGGTTTTTCAACACTAACACAAGTGCGAAAAGTGGTTTTTCAACACTATCACAAGTGCAAAAAGTGTTTTTCCACACTAATACAAGTGCAAAAGTGGTTTCCTGCACCAACACAAGTGTGAAAAGTGGTTTTTCAACACTAACACAAGTGCGAAAAGTGGTTTTTAAACACAAACACAAGTGCGAAAAGTGGTTTTTCCACACTAATACAAGTGCAAAAGTGGTTTCCTGCACCAACACAAGTGCGAAAAGTGGTTTTTCAACACTAACACAAGTGCGAAAAGTGGTTTTTCAACACTATCACAAGTGCAACAAGTGTTTTTTCCACACTAATACAAGTGCAAAAGTGGTTTCCTGCACCAACACAAGTGCGAAAAGTGGTTTTTCAACACTAACACAAGTGCGAAAAGTGGTTTTTCCACACTAATACAAGTGCAAAAGTGGTTTCCTGCGCCAACACAAGTGCGAAAAGTGGTTTTTCAACACTAACACAAGTGCGAAAAGTGGTTTTTCAACACTATCACAAGTGCAAAAAGTGTTTTTTCCACACTAATACAAGTGCAAAAGTGGTTTCCCGCACTAACACAAGTTCGAAAAGTGGTTTTTCAACACTAACACAAATGCGAAAAGTGGTTTTTCAACACTAACACAAGTGCGAAAAGTGGTTTTTCCACACTAATACAAGTGCAAAAGTGGTTTCCTGCACCAACACAAGTGCGAAAAGTGGTTTTTCAACACTAACACAAGTGCGAAAAGTGGTTTTTCAACACTAACACAAGTGCGAAAAGTATTTTTTCCACACTAATACAAGTGCAAAAGTGGTTTCCTGCACCAACACAAGTGCGAAAAGTGGTTTTTCAACACTAACACAAGTGCGAAAAGTGGTTTTTCAACACTATCACAAGTGCAAAAAGTGTTTTTTCCACACTAATACAAGTGCAAAAGTGGTTTCCTGCACCAACACAAGTGCGAAAAGTGGTTTTTCAACACTAACACAAGTGCGGAAAGTGGTTTTTCAACACTAACACAAGTGCGAAAAGTGGTTTTCCAACACTATCACAAGTGCAAAAAGTGTTTTTTCCACACTAATACACGTGCAAAAGTGGTTTCCTGCACCAACACAAGTGCGAAAAGTGGTTTTTCAACACTAACACAAGTGCGAAAAGTGGTTTTTCAACACTAACACAAGTGCGAAAAGTGGTTTTTCAACACTAACACAAGTGCGAAAAGTGGTTTTTCAACACTAACACAAGTGCGAAAAGTGGTTTTTCAACACTAACACAAGTGCGAAAAGTGGTTTTTCAACACTAACACAAGTGCGAAAAGTGGTTTTTCAACACGATCACAAGTGCAAAAAGTGGTTTTTCCACACTAATACAAGTGCAAAAGTGGTTTCCTGCACCAACACAAGTGCGAAAAGTGGTTTTTCAACACTAACACAAGTGCGAAAAGTAGTTTTTCAACACTATCACAAGTGCAAAAAGTGTTTTTCCGCACTAATCCAAGTGCAAAAGTGGTTTCCTGCACCAACACAAGTGCGAAAAGTGGTTTTTCAACACTAACACAAGTGCGAAAAGTGGTTTTTCAACACTAACACAAGTGCGAAAAGTGTATTTTCCACACTAATACAAGTGCAAAAGTGGTTTCCTGCACCAACACAAGTGCGAAAAGTGGTTCTTCAACACTAGCACAAGTGCGAAAAGTGGTTTTTCAACACTATCACAAGTGCAAAAATTGTTTTTTCCACACTAATACAAGTGCAAAAGTGGTTTCCTGCACCAACACAAGTGCGAAAAGTGGTTTTTCAACACTAACACAAGTGCGAAAAGTGGTTTTTCAACAATATCACAAGTGCAAAAAGTGTTTTTCCACACTAATACAAGTGCAAAAGTGGTTTCCTGCACCAACACAAGTGTGAAAAGTGGTTTTTCAACACTAACACAAGTGCGAAAAGTGGTTTTTCAACACTAACACAAGTGCGAAAAGTGGTTTTTCCACACTAATACAAGTGCAAAAGTGGTTTCCTGCACCAACACAAGTGCGAAAAGTGGTTTTTCAACAGTAACACAAGTGCGAAAAGTGGTTTTTCAACACTATCACAAGTGGCAAAAATTGTTTTTTCCACACTAATACAAGTGCAAAAGTGGTTTCCTGCACCAACACAGGGGCGAAAGGTGGTTTTTCAACACTAACACAAGTGCGAAAAGTGGTTTTTCAACACTAACACAAGTGCGAAAAGTGGTTTTTCAACACTATCACAAGTGCAAAAAGTGTTTTTTCCACACTAATACAAGTGCAAAAGTGGTTTCCTGCACCAACACAAGTGTGAAAAGTGGTTTTTCAACACGAACACAAGCACGAAAAGTGGTTTTTCAACACTAACACAAGTACGAAAAGTGTTTTTTCCACACTAATACAAGTGCAAAAGTGGTTTCCTGCACCAACACAAGTGCGAAAAGTGGTTTTTCAACACTATCACAAGTGCGAAAAGTGGTTTTTCCACACTAATACAAGTGCAAAAGTGGTTTCCTGCACCAACACAAGTGCGAAAAGTGGTTTTTCAACACTAACACAAGTGCGAAAAGTGGTTTTTCAACACTAACACAAGTGCGAAAAGTGGTTTTTCAACACTAACACAAGTGCGAAAAATGGTTTTACCACAGTAATACAAGTGCAAAAGTGGTTTCCTGCACCAACACAAGTGCGAAAAGTGGTTTTTCAACACTAACACAAGTGCGAAAAGTGGTTTTTCAACACTAACACAAGTGCGAAAAGTGGTTTTTCCACACTAATACAAGTGCAAAAGTGGTTTCCTGCACCAACACAAGTGCGAAAAGTGGTTTTTCAACACCAGCACAAGTGCGAAAAGTGGTTTTTCAACACTATCACAAGTGCAAAAAGTGTTTTTTCCACACTAATACAAGTGCAAAAGTGGTTTCCTGCACCAACACAAGTGCGAAAAGTGGTTTTTCAACACTAACACAAGTGCGAAAAGTGGTTTTTCAACACTATGACAAGTGCAAAAAGTGTTTTTTCCACACTAATACAAGTGCAAAAGTGGTTTCCTGCACCAACACAAGTGCGAAAAGTGGTTTTTCAACACTAACACAAGTGCGAAAAGTGGTTTTTCAACACTAACACAAGTGCGAAAAGTGGTTTTTCCACACTAATACAAGTGCAAAAGTGGTTTCCTGCACCAACACAAGTGCGAAAAGTGGTTTTTCAACACTAACACAAGTGCGAAAAGTGGTTTTTCCACACTAATACAAGTGCAAAAGTGGTTTCCTGCACCAACACAAGTGCGAAAAGTGGTTTTTCAACACTAACACAAGTGCGAAAAGTGGTATTTCAACACTATCACAAGTGCAAAAAGTGTTTTTCCACACTAATACAAGTGCAAAAGTGGTTTCCTGCACCAACACAAGTGCGAAAAGTGGTTTGTCAACACTAACACAAGTGCGAAAAGTGCTTTTTCAACACTATCACAAGTGCAAAAAGTGTTTTTTCCCACACTAATACAAGTGCAAAAGTGGTTTCCTGCACCAACACAAGTGCGAAAAGTGGTTTTTCAACACTAACACAAGTGCGAAAAGTGGTTTTTCAACACTAACACAAGTGCGAAAAGTGGTTTTTCCACACTTAAACCAATCAAGTGCAAAAGTGGTTTCCTGCACCAACACAAGTGCGAAAAGTGGTTTTTCAACACTAACACAAGTGCGAAAAGTGGTTTTTCAACACTATCACAAGTGCAAAAAGTGTTTTTTCCACACTAATACAAGTGCAAAAGTGGTTTCCTGCACCAACACAAGTGCGAAAAGTGGTTTTTCAACACTAACACAAGTGCGAAAAGTGGTTTTTCAACACTAACACAAGTGCGAAAAGTGGTTTTTCCACACTAATACAAGTGCAAAAGTGGTTTCCTGCACCAACACAAGTGCGAAAAGTGGTTTTTCAACACTAACACAAGTGCGAAAAGTGGTTTTTCCACACTAATACAAGTGCAAAAGTGGTTTCCTGCACCAACACAAGTGCGAAAAGTGGTTTTTCAACACTAACACAAGTGCGAAAAGTGGTATTTCAACACTATCACAAGTGCAAAAAGTGTTTTTCCACACTAATACAAGTGCAAAAGTGGTTTCCTGCACCAACACAAGTGCGAAAAGTGGTTTTTCAACACTAACACAAGTGCGAAAAGTGGTTTTTCAACACTATCACAAGTGCAAAAAGTGTTTTTTCCCACACTAATACAAGTGCAAAAGTGGTTTCCTGCACCAACACAAGTGCGAAAAGTGGTTTTTCAACACTAACACAAGTGCGAAAAGTGGTTTTTCAACACTAACACAAGTGCGAAAAGTGGTTTTTCCACACTAAAACAAGTGCAAAAGTGGTTTCCTGCACCAACACAAGTGCGAAAAGTGGTTTTTCAACACTAACACAAGTGCGAAAAGTGGTTTTTCAACACTATCACAAGTGCAAAAAATGTTTTTTCCACACTAATACAAGTGCAAAAGTGGTTTCCTGCACCAACACAATTGCGAAAAGTGGTTTTTCAACACCAACACAATTGCGAAAAGTGGTTTTTCAACACTAACACAAGTGCGAAAAGTGTTTTTTCAACACTAACACAAGTGCGAAAAGTGGTTTTTCAACACTAACACAAGTGCGAAAAGTGGTTTTTCCACACTAATACAAGTGCAAAAGTGGTTTCCTGCACCAACACAAGTGCGAAAAGTGGTTTTTCAACACTAACACAAGTGCGAAAAGTGGTTTTTCAACACTAACACAAGTGCAAAAAGTGGTTTTTCCACACTAATACAAGTGCAAAAGTGGTTTCCTGCACCAACATAAGTGCGAAAAGTGGTTTTTCAACACTAACACAAGTGCGAAAAGTGGTTTTTCAACACTAACACAAGTGCGAAAAGTGGTTTTTCCACACTAATACAAGTGCAAAAGTGGTTTCCTGCACCAACACAAGTGCGAAAAGTGGTTTTTCAACACTAGCACAAGTGCGAAAAGTGTTTTTTCAACACTATCACAAGTGCAAAAAGTGTTTTTTCCACACTAATACAAGTGCAAAAGTGGTTTCCTGCACCAACACAAGTGCGAAAAGTGGTTTTTCAACACTAACACAAGTGCGAAAAGTGGTTTTTCAACACTATCACAAGTGCAAAAAGTGTTTTTTCCATACTAATAGAAGTGCAAAAGTGGTTTCCTGCACCAACACAAGTGCGAAAAGTGGTTTTTCAACACGAACACAAGTGCGAAACGTGGTTTTTCAACACTAACACAAGTGCTAAAAGTGGTTTTTCCACACTAATACAAGTGCAAAAGTGGTTTCCTGCACCAACACATGTGCGAAAAGTGGTTTTTCAACACTAACACAAGTGCGAAAAGTGGTTTTTCAACACTATCACAAGTGCAAAAATTGTTTTTTCCACACTAATACAAGTGCAAAAGTGGTTTCCTGCACCAACACAGGGGCGAAAGGTGGTTTTTCAACACTAACACAAGTGCGAAAAGTGGTTTTTCAACACTAACACAAGTGCGAAAAGTGGTTTTTCAACACTATCACAAGTGCAAAAAGTGTTTTTTCCACACTAATACAAGTGCAAAAGTGGTTTCCTGCACCAACACAAGTGTGAAAAGTGGTTTTTCAACACGAACACAAGCACGAAAAGTGGTTTTTCAACACTAACACAAGTACGAAAAGTGTTTTTTCCACACTAATACAAGTGCAAAAGTGGTTTCCTGCACCAACACAAGTGCGAAAAGTGGTTTTTCAACACTATCACAAGTGCGAAAAGTGGTTTTTCCACACTAATACAAGTGCAAAAGTGGTTTCCTGCACCAACACAAGTGCGAAAAGTGGTTTTTCAACACTAACACAAGTGCGAAAAGTGGTTTTTCAACACTAACACAAGTGCGAAAAGTGGTTTTTCAACACTAACACAAGTGCGAAAAATGGTTTTACCACAGTAATACAAGTGCAAAAGTGGTTTCCTGCACCAACACAAGTGCGAAAAGTGGTTTTTCAACACTAACACAAGTGCGAAAAGTGGTTTTTCAACACTAACACAAGTGCGAAAAGTGGTTTTTCCACACTAATACAAGTGCAAAAGTGGTTTCCTGCACCAACACAAGTGCGAAAAGTGGTTTTTCAACACTAACACAAGTGCGAAAAGTGGTTTTTCAACACTATCACAAGTGCATAAAGTGTTTTTTCCACACTAATACAAGTGCAAAAGTGGTTTCCTGCACCAACACAAGTGCGTAAAGTGTTTTTTCAACACTAACACAAGTGCGAAAAGTGGTTTTTCAACACTAACACAAGTGCGAAAAGTGGTTTTTCAACACTAACACAAGTGCGAAAAGTGGTTTTTCAACACTAACACAAGTGCGAAAAGTGGTTTTTCAACACTAACACAAACGCGAAAAGTGGTTTTTCCACACTAATACAAGTGCAAAAGTGGTTTCCTGCACCAACACAAGTTCGAAAATTGGTTTTTCAACACTAACACAAGTGCGAAAAGTGGTTTTTCAACACTATCACAAGTGCAAAAAGTGTTTTTTCCACACTAATACAAGTGCAAAAGTGGTTTCCTGCACCAACACAAGTGCGAAAAGTGGTTTTTCAACACTAACACATGTGCGAAAAGTGGATTTCAACACTAACACAAGTGTGAAAAGTGGTTTTTCAACACGAACACAAGTGCGAAAAGTGGTTTTTCACCACTAACACAAGTGCGAAAAGTGTTTTTTCCACACCAATACAAGTGCAAAAGTGGTTTCCTGCACCAACACAAGTGCGAAAAGTGGTTTTTCAACACTAACACAAGTGCGATAAGTGGTTTTTCAACACTAACACAAGTGCGAAAAGTGGTTTTTCAACACTAACACAAGTGCGAAAAGTGGTTTTTCCACACTAATACAAGTGCAAAAGTGGTTTCCTGCACCAACACAAGTGCGAAAAGTGGTATTTCAACACTAACACAAGAGCGAAAAGTGGTTTTTCAACACTAACACAAGTGCGAAAAGTGGTTTTTCAACACTAACACAAGTGCGAAAAGTGGTTTTTCCACACTAATACAAGTGCAAAAGTGGTTTCCTGCACCAACACAAGTGCGAAAAGTGGTTTTTCAACACTAACACAAGTGCGAAAAGTGGTTTTTCAACACTAACACAATTGCGAAAAGTGGTTTTTCAACACTAACACAAGTGCGAAAAGTGTTTTTCCACACTAATTCAAGTGCAAAAGTGGTTTCCTGCACCAACACAAGTGCGAAAAGTGGTTTTTCAACACTAACACAAGAGCGAAAAGTGGTTATTAAACACTAACACAAGTGCGAAAAGTGGTTTTTCAACACTAACACAAGTGCATAAAGTGTTTTTTCCACACTAATACAAGTGCAAAAGTGGTTTCCTGCACCAACACAAGTGCGTAAAGTGTTTTTTCAACACTAACACAAGTGCGAAAAGTGGTTTTTCAACACTATCACAAGTGCATAAAGTGTTTTTTCCACACTAATACAAGTGCAAAAGTGGTTTCCTGCACCAACACAAGTGCGTAAAGTGTTTTTTCAACACTAACACAAGTGCGAAAAGTGGTTTTTCAACACTAACACAAGTGCGAAAAGTGGTTTTTCAACACTAACACAAGTGCGATAAGTGGTTTTTCAACACTAACACAAGTGCGAAAAGTGGTTTTTCAACACTAACACAAGTGCGAAAAGTGGTTTTCCACACTAATACAAGTGCAAAAGTGGTGTCCTGCACCAACACAAGTGCGAAAAGTGGTTTTTCAACACTAACACAAGTGCGAAAAGTGTTTTTCCACACTAACTCAAGTGCAAAAGTGGTTTCCTGCACCAACACAAGTGCGAAAAGTGGTTTTTCAACACTAACACAAGAGCGAAAAGTGGTTATTAAACACTAACACAAGTGCGAAAAGTGGTTTTTCAACACTAACACAAGTGCATAAAGTGTTTTTTCCACACTAATACAAGTGCAAAAGTGGTTTCCTGCACCAACACAAGTGCGTAAAGTGTTTTTTCAACACTAACACAAGTGCGAAAAGTGGTTTTTCAACACTATCACAAGTGCATAAAGTGTTTTTTCCACACTAATACAAGTGCAAAAGTGGTTTCCTGCACCAACACAAGTGCGTAAAGTGTTTTTTCAACACTAACACAAGTGCGAAAAGTGGTTTTTCAACACTAACACAAGTGCGAAAAGTGGTTTTTCAACACTAACACAAGTGCGAAAAGTGGTTTTTCAACACTATCACAAGTGCAAAAAGTGTTTTTTCCACACTAACACAAGTGCAAAAGTGGTTTTTCAACACGAACACAAGTGCAAAAAGTGGTTTTTCAACACTAACACAAGTGCGAAAAGTGTTTTTCCCACACTAATACAAGTGCAAAAGTGGTTTCCTGCACCAACACAAGTGCGAAAAGTGGTTTTTCAACACTAACACAAGTGCGATAAGTGGTTTTTCAACACTAACACAAGTGCGAAAAGTGGTTTTTCAACACTAACACAAGTGCGAAAAGTGGTTTTCCACACTAATACAAGTGCAAAAGTGGTGTCCTGCACCAACACAAGTGCGAAAAGTGGTTTTTCAACACTAACACAAGTGCGAAAAGTGTTTTTCCACACTAATTCAAGTGCAAAAGTGGTTTCCTGCACCAACACAAGTGCGAAAAGTGGTTTTTCAACACTAACACAAGAGCGAAAAGTGGTTATTAAACACTAACACAAGTGCGAAAAGTGGTTTTTCAACACTAACACAAGTGCGAAAAGTGGTTTTTCCACACTAATACAAGTGCAAAAGTGGTTTCCTGTACCAACACAAGTGCGAAAATTGGTTTTTCAACACTAACACAAGTGCGAAAAGTGGTTTTCAACACTATCACAAGTGCGAAAAGTGTTTTTTCCACACTAATACAAGTGCAAAAGTGGTTTCCTGCACCAACACAAGTGCGAAAAGTGGTTTTTCAACACTATCACAAGTGCGAAAAGTGGTTTTTCCACACTAATACAAGTGCAAAAGTGGTTTCCTGCACCAACACAAGTGCGAAAAGTGGTTTTTCAACACTAACACAAGTGCGAAAAGTGGTTTTTCAACACTAACACAAGTGCGAAAAGTGGTTTTTCAACACTAACACAAGTGCGAAAAGTGGTTTTTCCACAGTAATACAAGTGCAAAAGTGGTTTCCTGCACCAACACAAGTGCGAAAAGTGGTTTTTCAACACTAACACAAGTGCGAAAAGTGGTTTTTCAACACTATCACAAGTGCATAAAGTGTTTTTTCCACACTAATACAAGTGCAAAAGTGGTTTCCTGCACCAACACAAGTGCGTAAAGTGTTTTTTCAACACTAACACAAGTGCGAAAAGTGGTTTTTCAACACTAACACAAGTGCGAAAAGTGGTTTTTCAACACTAACACAAGTGCGAAAAGTGGTTTTTCAACACTAACACAAGTGCGAAAAGTGGTTTTTCAACACTAACACAAACGCGAAAAGTGGTTTTTCCACACTAATACAAGTGCAAAAGTGGTTTCCTGCACCAACACAAGTTCGAAAATTGGTTTTTCAACACTAACACAAGTGCGAAAAGTGGTTTTTCAACACTATCACAAGTGCAAAAAGTGTTTTTTCCACACTAATACAAGTGCAAAAGTGGTTTCCTGCACCAACACAAGTGCGAAAAGTGGTTTTTCAACACTAACACATGTGCGAAAAGTGGATTTCAACACTAACACAAGTGTGAAAAGTGGTTTTTCAACACGAACACAAGTGCGAAAAGTGGTTTTTCACCACTAACACAAGTGCGAAAAGTGTTTTTTCCACACCAATACAAGTGCAAAAGTGGTTTCCTGCACCAACACAAGTGCGAAAAGTGGTTTTTCAACACTAACACAAGTGCGATAAGTGGTTTTTCAACACTAACACAAGTGCGAAAAGTGGTTTTCAACACTAACACAAGTGCGAAAAGTGGTTTTTCCACACTAATACAATTGCAAAAGTGGTTTCCTGCACCAACACAAGTGCGAAAAGTGGTATTTCAACACTAACACAAGAGCGAAAAGTGGTTTTTCAACACTAACACAAGTGCGAAAAGTGGTTTTTCAACACTAACACAAGTGCGAAAAGTGGTTTTTCCACACTAATACAAGTGCAAAAGTGGTTTCCTGCACCAACACAAGTGCGAAAAGTGGTTTTTCAACACTAACACAAGTGCGAAAAGTGGTTTTTCAACACTAACACAATTGCGAAAAGTGGTTTTTCAAAACTAACACAAGTGCGAAAAGTGGATTTCCACACTAATACAAGTGCAAAAGTGGTTTCCTGCACCAACACAAGTGCGAAAAGTGGTTTTTCGACACCAGCACAAGTGTGAAAAGTGGTGTTTCAACACTATCACAAGTGCAAAAAGTGTTTTTTCCACACTAATACAAGTGCAAAAGTGGTTTCCTGCACCAACACAAGTGCGAAAAGTGGTTTTTCAACACTAACACAAGTGCGAAAAGTGGTTTTTCAACACGAACACAAGTGCGAAAAGTGGTTTTTCAACACTAACACAAGTGCGAAAAGTGTTTTTCCCACACTAATACAAGTGCAAAAGTGGTTTCCTGCACCAACACAAGTGCGAAAAGTGGTTTTTCAACACTAACACAAGTGCGATAAGTGGTTTTTCAACACTAACACAAGTGCGAAAAGTGGTTTTTCAACACTAACACAAGTGCGAAAAGTGGTTTTCCACACTAATACAAGTGCAAAAGTGGTGTCCTGCACCAACACAAGTGCGAAAAGTGGTTTTTCAACACTAACACAAGTGCGAAAAGTGTTTTTCCACACTAATTCAAGTGCAAAAGTGGTTTCCTGCACCAACACAAGTGCGAAAAGTGGTTTTTCAACACTAACACAAGAGCGAAAAGTGGTTATTAAACACTAACACAAGTGCGAAAAGTGGTTTTTCAACACTAACACAAGTGCGAAAAGTGGTTTTTCCACACTAATACAAGTGCAAAAGTGGTTTCCTGTACCAACACAAGTGCGAAAATTGGTTTTTCAACACTAACACAAGTGCGAAAAGTGGTTTTCAACACTATCACAAGTGCGAAAAGTGTTTTTTCCACACTAATACAAGTGCAAAAGTGGTTTCCTGCACCAACACAAGTGCGAAAAGTGGTTTTTCAACACTATCACAAGTGCGAAAAGTGGTTTTTCCACACTAATACAAGTGCAAAAGTGGTTTCCTGCACCAACACAAGTGCGAAAAGTGGTTTTTCAACACTAACACAAGTGCGAAAAGTGGTTTTTCAACACTAACACAAGTGCGAAAAGTGGTTTTTCAACACTAACACAAGTGCGAAAAGTGGTTTTTCCACAGTAATACAAGTGCAAAAGTGGTTTCCTGCACCAACACAAGTGCGAAAAGTGGTTTTTCAACACTAACACAAGTGCGAAAAGTGGTTTTTCAACACTAACACAAGTGCGAAAAGTGGTTTTTCCACACTAATACAAGTGCAAAAGTGGTTTCCTGCACCAACACAAGTGCGAAAAGTGGTTTTTCAACACTAACACAAGTGCGAAAAGTGGTTTTTCAACACTATCACAAGTGCATAAAGTGTTTTTTCCACACTAATACAAGTGCAAAAGTGGTTTCCTGCACCAACACAAGTGCGTAAAGTGTTTTTTCAACACTAACACAAGTGCGAAAAGTGGTTTTTCAACACTAACACAAGTGCGAAAAGTGGTTTTTCAACACTAACACAAGTGCGAAAAGTGGTTTTTCAACACTAACACAAGTGCGAAAAGTGGTTTTTCAACACTAACACAAACGCGAAAAGTGGTTTTTCCACACTAATACAAGTGCAAAAGTGGTTTCCTGCACCAACACAAGTTCGAAAATTGGTTTTTCAACACTAACACAAGTGCGAAAAGTGGTTTTTCAACACTATCACAAGTGCAAAAAGTGTTTTTTCCACACTAATACAAGTGCAAAAGTGGTTTCCTGCACCAACACAAGTACGAAAAGTGGTTTTTCAACACTAACACAAGTGCGAAAAGTGGTTTTTCAACACTAACACAAGTGCGATAAGTGGTTTTTCAACACTAACACAAGTGCGAAAAGTGGTTTTTCAACACTAACACAAGTGCGAAAAGTGGTTTTTCCACACTAATACAAGTGCAAAAGTGGTTTCCTGCACCAACACAAGTGCGAAAAGTGGTTTTTCAACACTAACACAAGAGCGAAAAGTGGTTTTTCAACACTAACACAAGTGCGAAAAGTGGTTTTTCAACACTAACACAAGTGCGAAAAGTGGTTTTTCCACACTAATACAAGTGCAAAAGTGGTTTCCTGCACCAACACAAGTGCGAAAAGTGGTTTTTCAACACTAACACAAGTGCGAAAAGTGGTTTTTCAACACTAACACAATTGCGAAAAGTGGTTTTTCAACACTAACACAAGTGCGAAAAGTGGATTTCCACACTAATACAAGTGCAAAAGTGGTTTCCTGCACCAACACAAGTGCGAAAAGTGGTTTTTCGACACCAGCACAAGTGTGAAAAGTGGTGTTTCAACACTATCACAAGTGCAAAAAGTGTTTTTTCCACACTAATACAAGTGCAAAAGTGGTTTCCTGCACCAACACAAGTGCGAAAAGTGGTTTTTCAACACTAACACAAGTGCGAAAAGTGGTTTTTCAACACTAACACAAGTGCGAAAAGTGGTTTTTCAACACGAACACAAGTGCGAAAAGTGGTTTTTCAACACTAACACAAGTGCAAAAAGTGGTTTTTCCACACTAATACAAGTGCAAAAGTGGTTTCCTGCACCAACATAAGTGCGAAAAGTGGTTTTTCAACACTAACACAAGTGCGAAAAGTGGTTTTTCAACACTAACACAAGTGCGAAAAGTGGTTTTTCCACACTAATACAAGTGCAAAAGTGGTTTCCTGCACCAACACAAGTGCGAAAAGTGGTTTTTCAACACTAGCACAAGTGCGAAAAGTGTTTTTTCAACACTATCACAAGTGCAAAAAGTGTTTTTTCCACACTAATACAAGTGCAAAAGTGGTTTCCTGCACCAACACAAGTGCGAAAAGTGGTTTTTCAACACTAACACAAGTGCGAAAAGTGGTTTTTCAACACTATCACAAGTGCAAAAAGTGTTTTTTCCATACTAATAGAAGTGCAAAAGTGGTTTCCTGCACCAACACAAGTGCGAAAAGTGGTTTTTCAACACGAACACAAGTGCGAAACGTGGTTTTTCAACACTAACACAAGTGCTAAAAGTGGTTTTTCCACACTAATACAAGTGCAAAAGTGGTTTCCTGCACCAACACATGTGCGAAAAGTGGTTTTTCAACACTAACACAAGTGCGAAAAGTGGTTTTTCAACACTATCACGAGTGCAAAAATTGTTTTTTCCACACTAATACAAGTGCAAAAGTGGTTTCCTGCACCAACACAGGGGCGAAAGGTGGTTTTTCAACACTAACACAAGTGCGAAAAGTGGTTTTTCAACACTAACACAAGTGCGAAAAGTGGTTTTTCAACACTATCACAAGTGCAAAAAGTGTTTTTTCCACACTAATACAAGTGCAAAAGTGGTTTCCTGCACCAACACAAGTGTGAAAAGTGGTTTTTCAACACGAACACAAGCACGAAAAGTGGTTTTTCAACACTAACACAAGTACGAAAAGTGTTTTTTCCACACTAATACAAGTGCAAAAGTGGTTTCCTGCACCAACACAAGTGCGAAAAGTGGTTTTTCAACACTATCACAAGTGCGAAAAGTGGTTTTTCCACACTAATACAAGTGCAAAAGTGGTTTCCTGCACCAACACAAGTGCGAAAAGTGGTTTTTCAACACTAACACAAGTGCGAAAAGTGGTTTTTCAACACTAACACAAGTGCGAAAAGTGGTTTTTCAACACTAACACAAGTGCGAAAAATGGTTTTACCACAGTAATACAAGTGCAAAAGTGGTTTCCTGCACCAACACAAGTGCGAAAAGTGGTTTTTCAACACTAACACAAGTGCGAAAAGTGGTTTTTCAACACTAACACAAGTGCGAAAAGTGGTTTTTCCACACTAATACAAGTGCAAAAGTGGTTTCCTGCACCAACACAAGTGCGAAAAGTGGTTTTTCAACACTAACACAAGTGCGAAAAGTGGTTTTTCAACACTATCACAAGTGCATAAAGTGTTTTTTCCACACTAATACAAGTGCAAAAGTGGTTTCCTGCACCAACACAAGTGCGTAAAGTGTTTTTTCAACACTAACACAAGTGCGAAAAGTGGTTTTTCAACACTAACACAAGTGCGAAAAGTGGTTTTTCAACACTAACACAAGTGCGAAAAGTGGTTTTTCAACACTAACACAAGTGCGAAAAGTGGTTTTTCAACACTAACACAAACGCGAAAAGTGGTTTTTCCACACTAATACAAGTGCAAAAGTGGTTTCCTGCACCAACACAAGTTCGAAAATTGGTTTTTCAACACTAACACAAGTGCGAAAAGTGGTTTTTCAACACTATCACAAGTGCAAAAAGTGTTTTTTCCACACTAATACAAGTGCAAAAGTGGTTTCCTGCACCAACACAAGTGCGAAAAGTGGTTTTTCAACACTAACACATGTGCGAAAAGTGGATTTCAACACTAACACAAGTGTGAAAAGTGGTTTTTCAACACGAACACAAGTGCGAAAAGTGGTTTTTCACCACTAACACAAGTGCGAAAAGTGTTTTTTCCACACCAATACAAGTGCAAAAGTGGTTTCCTGCACAAACACAAGTGCGAAAAGTGGTTTTTCAACACTAACACAAGTGCGATAAGTGGTTTTTCAACACTAACACAAGTGCGAAAAGTGGTTTTTCAACACTAACACAAGTGCGAAAAGTGGTTTTTCCACACTAATACAAGTGCAAAAGTGGTTTCCTGCACCAACACAAGTGCGAAAAGTGGTATTTCAACACTAACACAAGAGCGAAAAGTGGTTTTTCAACACTAACACAAGTGCGAAAAGTGGTTTTTCAACACTAACACAAGTGCGAAAAGTGGTTTTTCCACACTAATACAAGTGCAAAAGTGGTTTCCTGCACCAACACAAGTGCGAAAAGTGGTTTTTCAACACTAACACAAGTGCGAAAAGTGGTTTTTCAACACTAACACAATTGCGAAAAGTGGTTTTTCAACACTAACACAAGTGCGAAAAGTGTTTTTCCACACTAATTCAAGTGCAAAAGTGGTTTCCTGCACCAACACAAGTGCGAAAAGTGGTTTTTCAACACTAACACAAGAGCGAAAAGTGGTTATTAAACACTAACACAAGTGCGAAAAGTGGTTTTTCAACACTAACACAAGTGCATAAAGTGTTTTTTCCACACTAATACAAGTGCAAAAGTGGTTTCCTGCACCAACACAAGTGCGTAAAGTGTTTTTTCAACACTAACACAAGTGCGAAAAGTGGTTTTTCAACACTATCACAAGTGCATAAAGTGTTTTTTCCACACTAATACAAGTGCAAAAGTGGTTTCCTGCACCAACACAAGTGCGTAAAGTGTTTTTTCAACACTAACACAAGTGCGAAAAGTGGTTTTTCAACACTAACACAAGTGCGAAAAGTGGTTTTTCAACACTAACACAAGTGCGAAAAGTGGTTTTTCAACACTAACACAAGTGCGAAAAGTGGTTTTCCACACTAATACAAGTGCAAAAGTGGTGTCCTGCACCAACACAAGTGCGAAAAGTGGTTTTTCAACACTAACACAAGTGCGAAAAGTGTTTTTCCACACTAACTCAAGTGCAAAAGTGGTTTCCTGCACCAACACAAGTGCGAAAAGTGGTTTTTCAACACTAACACAAGAGCGAAAAGTGGTTATTAAACACTAACACAAGTGCGAAAAGTGGTTTTTCAACACTAACACAAGTGCATAAAGTGTTTTTTCCACACTAATACAAGTGCAAAAGTGGTTTCCTGCACCAACACAAGTGCGTAAAGTGTTTTTTCAACACTAACACAAGTGCGAAAAGTGGTTTTTCAACACTATCACAAGTGCATAAAGTGTTTTTTCCACACTAATACAAGTGCAAAAGTGGTTTCCTGCACCAACACAAGTGCGTAAAGTGTTTTTTCAACACTAACACAAGTGCGAAAAGTGGTTTTTCAACACTAACACAAGTGCGAAAAGTGGTTTTTCAACACTAACACAAGTGCGAAAAGTGGTTTTTCAACACTATCACAAGTGCAAAAAGTGTTTTTTCCACACTAACACAAGTGCAAAAGTGGTTTTTCAACACGAACACAAGTGCGAAAAGTGGTTTTTCAACACTAACACAAGTGCGAAAAGTGTTTTTCCCACACTAATACAAGTGCAAAAGTGGTTTCCTGCACCAACACAAGTGCGAAAAGTGGTTTTTCAACACTAACACAAGTGCGATAAGTGGTTTTTCAACACTAACACAAGTGCGAAAAGTGGTTTTTCAACACTAACACAAGTGCGAAAAGTGGTTTTCCACACTAATACAAGTGCAAAAGTGGTGTCCTGCACCAACACAAGTGCGAAAAGTGGTTTTTCAACACTAACACAAGTGCGAAAAGTGTTTTTCCACACTAATTCAAGTGCAAAAGTGGTTTCCTGCACCAACACAAGTGCGAAAAGTGGTTTTTCAACACTAACACAAGAGCGAAAAGTGGTTATTAAACACTAACACAAGTGCGAAAAGTGGTTTTTCAACACTAACACAAGTGCGAAAAGTGGTTTTTCCACACTAATACAAGTGCAAAAGTGGTTTCCTGTACCAACACAAGTGCGAAAATTGGTTTTTCAACACTAACACAAGTGCGAAAAGTGGTTTTCAACACTATCACAAGTGCGAAAAGTGTTTTTTCCACACTAATACAAGTGCAAAAGTGGTTTCCTGCACCAACACAAGTGCGAAAAGTGGTTTTTCAACACTATCACAAGTGCGAAAAGTGGTTTTTCCACACTAATACAAGTGCAAAAGTGGTTTCCTGCACCAACACAAGTGCGAAAAGTGGTTTTTCAACACTAACACAAGTGCGAAAAGTGGTTTTTCAACACTAACACAAGTGCGAAAAGTGGTTTTTCAACACTAACACAAGTGCGAAAAGTGGTTTTTCCACAGTAATATAAGTGCAAAAGTGGTTTCCTGCACCAACACAAGTGCGAAAAGTGGTTTTTCAACACTAACACAAGTGCGAAAAGTGGTTTTTCAACACTATCACAAGTGCATAAAGTGTTTTTTCCACACTAATACAAGTGCAAAAGTGGTTTCCTGCACCAACACAAGTGCGTAAAGTGTTTTTTCAACACTAACACAAGTGCGAAAAGTGGTTTTTCAACACTAACACAAGTGCGAAAAGTGGTTTTTCAACACTAACACAAGTGCGAAAAGTGGTTTTTCAACACTAACACAAGTGCGAAAAGTGGTTTTTCAACACTAACACAAACGCAAAAAGTGGTTTTTCCACACTAATACAAGTGCAAAAGTGGTTTCCTGCACCAACACAAGTTCGAAAATTGGTTTTTCAACACTAACACAAGTGCGAAAAGTGGTTTTTCAACACTATCACAAGTGCAAAAAGTGTTTTTTCCACACTAATACAAGTGCAAAAGTGGTTTCCTGCACCAACACAAGTGCGAAAAGTGGTTTTTCAACACTAACACATGTGCGAAAAGTGGATTTCAACACTAACACAAGTGTGAAAAGTGGTTTTTCAACACGAACACAAGTGCGAAAAGTGGTTTTTCACCACTAACACAAGTGCGAAAAGTGTTTTTTCCACACCAATACAAGTGCAAAAGTGGTTTCCTGCACCAACACAAGTGCGAAAAGTGGTTTTTCAACACTAACACAAGTGCGATAAGTGGTTTTTCAACACTAACACAAGTGCGAAAAGTGGTTTTTCAACACTAACACAAGTGCGAAAAGTGGTTTTTCCACACTAATACAAGTGCAAAAGTGGTTTCCTGCACCAACACAAGTGCGAAAAGTGGTATTTCAACACTAACACAAGAGCGAAAAGTGGTTTTTCAACACTAACACAAGTGCGAAAAGTGGTTTTTCAACACTAACACAAGTGCGAAAAGTGGTTTTTCCACACTAATACAAGTGCAAAAGTGGTTTCCTGCACCAACACAAGTGCGAAAAGTGGTTTTTCAACACTAACACAAGTGCGAAAAGTGGTTTTTCAACACTAACACAATTGCGAAAAGTGGTTTTTCAACACTAACACAAGTGCGAAAAGTGGATTTCCACACTAATACAAGTGCAAAAGTGGTTTCCTGCACCAACACAAGTGCGAAAAGTGGTTTTTCGACACCAGCACAAGTGTGAAAAGTGGTGTTTCAACACTATCACAAGTGCAAAAAGTGTTTTTTCCACACTAATACAAGTGCAAAAGTGGTTTCCTGCACCAACACAAGTGCGAAAAGTGGTTTTTCAACACTAACACAAGTGCGAAAAGTGGTTTTTCAACACTAACACAAGTGCGAAAAGTGGTTTTTCAACACGAACACAAGTGCGAAAAGTGGTTTTTCAACACTAACACAAGTGCGAAAAGTGTTTTTCCCACACTAATACAAGTGCAAAAGTGGTTTCCTGCACCAACACAAGTGCGAAAAGTGGTTTTTCAACACTAACACAAGTGCGATAAGTGGTTTTTCAACACTAACACAAGTGCGAAAAGTGGTTTTTCAACACTAACACAAGTGCGAAAAGTGGTTTTCCACACTAATACAAGTGCAAAAGTGGTGTCCTGCACCAACACAAGTGCGAAAAGTGGTTTTTCAACACTAACACAAGTGCGAAAAGTGTTTTTCCACACTAATTCAAGTGCAAAAGTGGTTTCCTGCACCAACACAAGTGCGAAAAGTGGTTTTTCAACACTAACACAAGAGCGAAAAGTGGTTATTAAACACTAACACAAGTGCGAAAAGTGGTTTTTCAACACTAACACAAGTGCGAAAAGTGGTTTTTCCACACTAATACAAGTGCAAAAGTGGTTTCCTGTACCAACACAAGTGCGAAAATTGGTTTTTCAACACTAACACAAGTGCGAAAAGTGGTTTTCAACACTATCACAAGTGCGAAAAGTGTTTTTTCCACACTAATACAAGTGCAAAAGTGGTTTCCTGCACCAACACAAGTGCGAAAAGTGGTTTTTCAACACTATCACAAGTGCGAAAAGTGGTTTTTCCACACTAATACAAGTGCAAAAGTGGTTTCCTGCACCAACACAAGTGCGAAAAGTGGTTTTTCAACACTAACACAAGTGCGAAAAGTGGTTTTTCAACACTAACACAAGTGCGAAAAGTGGTTTTTCAACACTAACACAAGTGCGAAAAGTGGTTTTTCCACAGTAATACAAGTGCAAAAGTGGTTTCCTGCACCAACACAAGTGCGAAAAGTGGTTTTTCAACACTAACACAAGTGCGAAAAGTGGTTTTTCAACACTAACACAAGTGCGAAAAGTGGTTTTTCCACACTAATACAAGTGCAAAAGTGGTTTCCTGCACCAACACAAGTGCGAAAAGTGGTTTTTCAACACTAACACAAGTGCGAAAAGTGGTTTTTCAACACTATCACAAGTGCATAAAGTGTTTTTTCCACACTAATACAAGTGCAAAAGTGGTTTCCTGCACCAACACAAGTGCGTAAAGTGTTTTTTCAACACTAACACAAGTGCGAAAAGTGGTTTTTCAACACTAACACAAGTGCGAAAAGTGGTTTTTCAACACTAACACAAGTGCGAAAAGTGGTTTTTCAACACTAACACAAGTGCGAAAAGTGGTTTTTCAACACTAACACAAACGCGAAAAGTGGTTTTTCCACACTAATACAAGTGCAAAAGTGGTTTCCTGCACCAACACAAGTTCGAAAATTGGTTTTTCAACACTAACACAAGTGCGAAAAGTGGTTTTTCAACACTATCACAAGTGCAAAAAGTGTTTTTTCCACACTAATACAAGTGCAAAAGTGGTTTCCTGCACCAACACAAGTACGAAAAGTGGTTTTTCAACACTAACACATGTGCGAAAAGTGGATTTCAACACTAACACAAGTGTGAAAAGTGGTTTTTCAACACGAACACAAGTGCGAAAAGTGGTTTTTCACCACTAACACAAGTGCGAAAAGTGTTTTTTCCACACCAATACAAGTGCAAAAGTGGTTTCCTGCACCAACACAAGTGCGAAAAGTGGTTTTTCAACACTAACACAAGTGCGATAAGTGGTTTTTCAACACTAACACAAGTGCGAAAAGTGGTTTTTCAACACTAACACAAGTGCGAAAAGTGGTTTTTCCACACTAATACAAGTGCAAAAGTGGTTTCCTGCACCAACACAAGTGCGAAAAGTGGTTTTTCAACACTAACACAAGAGCGAAAAGTGGTTTTTCAACACTAACACAAGTGCGAAAAGTGGTTTTTCAACACTAACACAAGTGCGAAAAGTGGTTTTTCCACACTAATACAAGTGCAAAAGTGGTTTCCTGCACCAACACAAGTGCGAAAAGTGGTTTTTCAACACTAACACAAGTGCGAAAAGTGGTTTTTCAACACTAACACAATTGCGAAAAGTGGTTTTTCAACACTAACACAAGTGCGAAAAGTGGATTTCCACACTAATACAAGTGCAAAAGTGGTTTCCTGCACCAACACAAGTGCGAAAAGTGGTTTTTCGACACCAGCACAAGTGTGAAAAGTGGTGTTTCAACACTATCACAAGTGCAAAAAGTGTTTTTTTCCACACTAATACAAGTGCAAAAGTGGTTTCCTGCACCAACACAAGTGCGAAAAGTGGTTTTTCAACACTAACACAAGTGCGAAAAGTGGTTTTTCAACACTAACACAAGTGCGAAAAGTGGTTTTTCAACACGAACACAAGTGCGAAAAGTGGTTTTTCAACACTAACACAAGTGCGAAAAGTGTTTTTCCCACACTAATACAAGTGCAAAAGTGGTTTCCTGCACCAACACAAGTGCGAAAAGTGGTTTTTCAACACTAACACAAGTGCGATAAGTGGTTTTTCAACACTAACACAAGTGCGAAAAGTGGTTTTTCAACACTAACACAAGTGCGAAAAGTGGTTTTCCACACTAATACAAGTGCAAAAGTGGTGTCCTGCACCAACACAAGTGCGAAAAGTGGTTTTTCAACACTAACACAAGTGCGAAAAGTGTTTTTTCCACACTAATTCAAGTGCAAAAGTGGTTTCCTGCACCAACACAAGTGCGAAAAGTGGTTTTTCAACACTAACACAAGAGCGAAAAGTGGTTATTAAACACTAACACAAGTGCGAAAAGTGGTTTTTCAACACTAACACAAGTGCGAAAAGTGGTTTTTCCACACTAATACAAGTGCAAAAGTGGTTTCCTGCACCAACACAAGTGCGAAAAGTGGTTTTTCAACACTAACACAAGTGCGAAAAGTGGTTTTTCAACACTAACACAAGTGTGAAAAGTGGTTTTTTAACACTAACACAAGTGCGAAAAGTGGTTTTTCCACACTAATACAAGTGCAAAAGTGGTTTCCTGCACCAACACAAGTGCGAAAAGTGGTTTTTCAACACTAACACAAGTGCGAAAAGTGGTTTTTCAACACTAACACAAGTGCGAAAAGTGGTTTTTCCACACTAATACAAGTGCAAAAGTGGTTTCCTGCACCAACACAAGTGCGAAAAGTGGTTTTTCAACACTAACACAAGTGCGAAAAGTGGTTTTTCAACACTAACACAAGTGCGAAAAGTGGTTTTTCCACACTAATACAAGTGCAAAAGTAGTTTTCCTGCACCAAGACAAGTGCGAAAAGTGGTTTTTCAACACTAGCACAAGTGCGAAAAGTGGTTTTTCAACACTATCACAAGTGCAAAAAGTGTTTTTTCCACACTAATACAAGTGCAAAAGTGGTTTCCTGCACCAACACATGTGCAAAAAGTTGTTTTTCAACACTAACACAAGTGCGAAAAGTGGTTTTTCAACACTATCACAAGTGCAAAAAGTGTTTTTTCCACACTAATACAAGTGCATAAGTGGTTTCCTGCACCAACACAAGTGCGAAAAGTGGTTTTTCAACACTAACACAAGTGCGAAAAGTGGTTTTTCAACACTAACACAAGTGCGAAAAGTGGTTTTTCAACACTAACACAAGTGCGAAAAGTGGTTTTTCAACACTAACACAAGTGCGAAAAGTGGTTTTTCCACACTAAACAAAGTGCAAAAGTGGTTTCCTGCACCAACACAAGTGCGAAAAGTGGTTTTTCAACACTAACACAAGTGCGGAAAGTGGTTTTTCAACACTAACACAAGTGCGAAAAGTGGTTTTCCACACTAATACAAGTGCAAAAGTAGTTTCCTGCACCAACACAAGTGAGAAAAGTGGTTTTTCAACACTAACACAAGTGCGAAAAGTGGTTTTTCAACACTAACACAAGTGCAAAAAGTGGTTTTTCCACACTAATACAAGTGCAAAAGTGGTTTCCTGCACCAACACAAGTGCGAAAAGTGGTTTTTCAACACTAGCACAAGTGCGAAAAGTGGTTTTTCAACACTATCACAAGTGCAAAAAGTGTTTTTTCCACACTAATACAAGTGCAAAAGTGGTTTCCTGCACCAACACAAGTGCGAAAAGTGGTTTTTCAACACTAACACAAGTGCGAAAAGTGGTTTTTCTACACTATCACAAGTGCAAAAAGTGTTTTTTCCACACTAATACAAGTGCAAAAGTGGTTTCCTGCACCAACACAAGTGCGAAAAGTGGTTTTTCAACACTAACACAAGTGCGAAAAGTGGTTTTTCAACACTAACACAAGTGCGAAAAGTGGTTTTTCCACACTAATACAAGTGCAAAAGTGGTTTCCTGCACCAACACAAGTGCGAAAAGTGGTTTTTCAACACTAACACAAGTGCGAAAAGTGGTTTTTCCACACTAATACAAGTGCAAAAGTGGTTTCCTGCACCAACACAAGTGTGAAAAGTGGTTTTTCAACACTAATGCAAGTGCGAAAAGTGGTATTTCAACACTATCACAAGTGCAAAAAGTGTTTTTCCACACTAATACAAGTGCAAAAGTGGTTTCCTGCACCAACACAAGTGCGAAAAGTGGTTTTTCAACACTAACACAAGTGCGAAAAGTGGTTTTTCAACACTATCACAAGTGCAAAAAGTGTTTTTTCCCACACTAATACAAGTGCAAAAGTGGTTTCCTGCACCAACACAAGTGCGAAAAGTGGTTTTTC
Source organism: Myxine glutinosa (assembly GCF_964187855.1). Classification (NCBI taxonomy): domain Eukaryota; kingdom Metazoa; phylum Chordata; class Myxini; order Myxiniformes; family Myxinidae; genus Myxine; species Myxine glutinosa. The sequence continues at coordinate 226,671 of NW_027616392.1, read as the reverse complement.
AACACTAACACAAGTGCGAAAAGTGGTTTTTCAACACTAACACAAGTGCGAAAAGTGGTTTTTCCACACTAAAACAAGTGCAAAAGTGGTTTCCTGCACCAACACAAGTGCGAAAAGTGGTTTTTCAACACTAACACAAGTGCGAAAAGTGGTTTTTCTACACTATCACAAGTGCAAAAAGTGTTTTTTCCACACTAATACAAGTGCAAAAGTGGTTTCCTGCACCAACACAAGTGCGAAAAGTGGTTTTTCAACACTAACACAAGTGCGAAAAGTGGTTTTTCAACACTAACACAAGTGCGAAAAGTGGTTTTTCCACACTAATACAAGTGCAAAAGTGGTTTTTCCACACTAATACAAGTGCAAAAGTGGTTTCCTGCACCAACACAAGTGCGAAAAGTGGTTTTTCAACACTAACACAAGTGCGAAAAGTGGTTTTTCCACACTAATACAAGTGCAAAAGTGGTTTCCTGCACCAACACAAGTGTGAAAAGTGGTTTTTCAACACTAACGCAAGTGCGAAAAGTGGTATTTCAACACTATCACAAGTGCAAAAAGTGTTTTTCCACACTAATACAAGTGCAAAAGTGGTTTCCTGCACCAACACAAGTGCGAAAAGTGGTTTTTCAACACTAACACAAGTGCGAAAAGTGGTTTTTCAACACTATCACAAGTGCAAAAAGTGTTTTTTCCCACACTAATACAAGTGCAAAAGTGGTTTCCTGCACCAACACAAGTGCGAAAAGTGGTTTTTCAACACTAACACAAGTGCGAAAAGTGGTTTTTCAACACTAACACAAGTGCAAAAAGTGTTTTTTCCACACTAATACAAGTGCAAAAGTGGTTTCCTGCACCAACACAAGTGCGAAAAGTGGTTTTTCAACACTAACACAAGTGCGAAAAGTGGTTTTTCTACACTATCACAAGTGCAAAAAGTGTTTTTTCCACACTAATACAAGTGCAAAAGTGGTTTCCTGCACCAACACAAGTGCGAAAAGTGGTTTTTCAACACTAACACAAGTGCGAAAAGTGGTTTTTCAACACTAACACAAGTGCGAAAAGTGGTTTTTCCACACTAATACAAGTGCAAAAGTGGTTTCCTGCACCAACACAAGTGCGAAAAGTGGTTTTTCAACACTAACACAAGTGCGAAAAGTGGTTTTTCCACACTAATACAAGTGCAAAAGTGGTTTCCTGCACCAACACAAGTGTGAAAAGTGGTTTTTCAACACTAACGCAAGTGCGAAAAGTGGTATTTCAACACTATCACAAGTGCAAAAAGTGTTTTTCCACACTAATACAAGTGCAAAAGTGGTTTCCTGCACCAACACAAGTGCGAAAAGTGGTTTTTCAACACTAACACAAGTGCGAAAAGTGGTTTTTCAACACTATCACAAGTGCAAAAAGTGTTTTTTCCCACACTAATACAAGTGCAAAAGTGGTTTCCTGCACCAACACAAGTGCGAAAAGTGGTTTTTCAACACTAACACAAGTGCGAAAAGTGGTTTTTCAACACTAACACAAGTGCGAAAAGTGGTTTTTCCACACTAAAACAAGTGCAAAAGTGGTTTCCTACACCAACACAAGTGCGAAAAGTGGTTTTTCAACACTAACACAAGTGCGAAAAGTGGTTTTTCAACACTATCACAAGTGCAAAAAGTGTTTTTTCCACACTAATACAAGTGCAAAAGTGGTTTCCTGCACCAACACAAGTGCGAAAAGTGGTTTTTCAACACTAACACAAGTGCGAAAAGTGGTTTTTCAACACTAACACAAGTGCGAAAAGTGGTTTTTCCACACTAATACAAGTGCAAAAGTGGTTTCCTGCACTAACACAAGTGCGAAAAGTGGTTTTTCAACACTAACACAAGTGCGAAAAGTGGTTTTTCCACACTAATACAAGTGCAAAAGTGGTTTCCTGCACCAACACAAGTGCGAAAAGTGGTTTTTCAACACTAACACAAGTGCGAAAAGTGGTATTTCAACACTATCACAAGTGCAAAAAGTGTTTTTCCACACTAATACAAGTGCAAAAGTGGTTTCCTGCACCAACACAAGTGCGAAAAGTGGTTTTTCAACACTAACACAAGTGCGAAAAGTGGTTTTTCAACACTATCACAAGTGCAAAAAGTGTTTTTTCCCACACTAATACAAGTGCAAAAGTGGTTTCCTGCACCAACACAAGTGCGAAAAGTGGTTTTTCAACACTAACACAAGTGCGAAAAGTGGTTTTTCAACACTAATACAAGTGCGAAAAGTGGTTTTTCCACACTTAAACAAGTGCAAAAGTGGTTTCCTGCACCAACACAAGTGCGAAAAGTGGTTTTTCAACACTAACACAAGTGCGAAAAGTGGTTTTTCAACACTATCACAAGTGCAAAAAATGTTTTTTCCACACTAATACAAGTGCAAAAGTGGTTTCCTGCACCAACACAATTGCGAAATGTGGTTTTTCAACACCAACACAATTGCGAAAAGTGGTTTTTCAACACTAACACAAGTGCGAAAAGTGTTTTTTCAACACTAACACAAGTGCGAAAAGTGGTTTTTCAACACTAACACAAGTGCGAAAAGTGGTTTTTCCACACTAATACAAGTGCAAAAGTGGTTTCCTGCACCAACACAAGTGCGAAAAGTGGTTTTTCAACACTAACACAAGTGCGAAAAGTGGTTTTTCAACACTAACACAAGTGCAAAAAGTGGTTTTTCCACACTAATACAAGTGCAAAAGTGGTTTCCTGCACCAACATAAGTGCGAAAAGTGGTTTTTCAACACTAACACAAGTGCGAAAAGTGGTTTTTCAACACTAACACAAGTGCGAAAAGTGGTTTTTCCACACTAATACAAGTGCAAAAGTGGTTTCCTGCACCAACACAAGTGCGAAAAGTGGTTTTTCAACACTAACACAAGTGCGAAAAGTGGTTTTTCAACACTAACACAAGTGCGAAAAGTGGTTTTTCCACACTAAAACAAGTGCAAAAGTGGTTTCCTGCAACAACACAAGTGCGAAAAGTGGTTTTTCAACACTAACACAAGTGCGAAAAGTGGTTTTTCTACACTATCACAAGTGCAAAAAGTGTTTTTTCCACACTAATACAAGTGCAAAAGTGGTTTCCTGCACCAACACAAGTGCGAAAAGTGGTTTTTCAACACTAACACAAGTGCGAAAAGTGGTTTTTCAACACTAACACAAGTGCGAAAAGTGGTTTTTCCACACTAATACAAGTGCAAAAGTGGTTTTTCCACACTAATACAAGTGCAAAAGTGGTTTCCTGCACCAACACAAGTGCGAAAAGTGGTTTTTCAACACTAACACAAGTGCGAAAAGTGGTTTTTCCACACTAATACAAGTGCAAAAGTGGTTTCCTGCACCAACACAAGTGTGAAAAGTGGTTTTTCAACACTAACGCAAGTGCGAAAAGTGGTATTTCAACACTATCACAAGTGCAAAAAGTGTTTTTCCACACTAATACAAGTGCAAAAGTGGTTTCCTGCACCAACACAAGTGCGAAAAGTGGTTTTTCAACACTAACACAAGTGCGAAAAGTGGTTTTTCAACACTATCACAAGTGCAAAAAGTGTTTTTTCCCACACTAATACAAGTGCAAAAGTGGTTTCCTGCACCAACACAAGTGCGAAAAGTGGTTTTTCAACACTAACACAAGTGCGAAAAGTGGTTTTTCAACACTAACACAAGTGCAAAAAGTGTTTTTTCCACACTAATACAAGTGCAAAAGTGGTTTCCTGCACCAACACAAGTGCGAAAAGTGGTTTTTCAACACTAACACAAGTGCGAAAAGTGGTTTTTCTACACTATCACAAGTGCAAAAAGTGTTTTTTCCACACTAATACAAGTGCAAAAGTGGTTTCCTGCACCAACACAAGTGCGAAAAGTGGTTTTTCAACACTAACACAAGTGCGAAAAGTGGTTTTTCAACACTAACACAAGTGCGAAAAGTGGTTTTTCCACACTAATACAAGTGCAAAAGTGGTTTCCTGCACCAACACAAGTGCGAAAAGTGGTTTTTCAACACTAACACAATTGCGAAAAGTGGTTTTTCCACACTAATACAAGTGCAAAAGTGGTTTCCTGCACCAACACAAGTGTGAAAAGTGGTTTTTCAACACTAACGCAAGTGCGAAAAGTGGTATTTCAACACTATCACAAGTGCAAAAAGTGTTTTTCCACACTACTACAAGTGCAAAAGTGGTTTCCTGCACCAACACAAGTGCGAAAAGTGGTTTTTCAACACTAACACAAGTGCGAAAAGTGGTTTTTCCACACTAATACAAGTGCAAAAGTGGTTTCCTGCACCAACACAAGTGCGAAAAGTGGTTTTTCAACACTAACACAAGTGCGAAAAGTGGTTTTTCCACACTAATACAAGTGCAAAAGTGGTTTCCTGCACCAACACAAGTGTGAAAAGTGGTTTTTCAACACTAACGCAAGTGCGAAAAGTGGTATTTCAACACTATCACAAGTGCAAAAAGTGTTTTTCCACACTAATACAAGTGCAAAAGTGGTTTCCTGCACCAACACAAGTGCGAAAAGTGGTTTTTCAACACTAACACAAGTGCGAAAAGTGGTTTTTCAACACTATCACAAGTGCAAAAAGTGTTTTTTCCCACACTAATACAAGTGCAAAAGTGGTTTCCTGCACCAACACAAGTGCGAAAAGTGGTTTTTCAACACTAACACAAGTGCGAAAAGTGGTTTTTCAACACTAACACAAGTGCGAAAAGTGGTTTTTCCACACTAAAACAAGTGCAAAAGTGGTTTCCTGCACCAACACAAGTGCGAAAAGTGGTTTTTCAACACTAACACAAGTGCGAAAAGTGGTTTTTCAACACTATCACAAGTGCAAAAAGTGTTTTTTCCACACTAATACAAGTGCAAAAGTGGTTTCCTGCACCAACACAAGTGCGAAAAGTGGTTTTTCAACACTAACACAAGTGCGAAAAGTGGTTTTTCAACATTAACACAAGTGCGAAAAGTGGTTTTTCCACACTAATACAAGTGCAAAAGTGGTTTCCTGCACCAACACAAGTGCGAAAAGTGGTTTTTCAACACTAACACAAGTGCGAAAAGTGGTTTTTCCACACTAATACAAGTGCAAAAGTGGTTTCCTGCACCAACACAAGTGCGAAAAGTGGTTTTTCAACACTAACACAAGTGCGAAAAGTGGTATTTCAACACTATCACAAGTGCAAAAAGTGTTTTTCCACACTAATACAAGTGCAAAAGTGGTTTCCTGCACCAACACAAGTGCGAAAAGTGGTTTTTCAACACTAACACAAGTGCGAAAAGTGGTTTTTCAACACTATCACAAGTGCAAAAAGTGTTTTTTCCCACACTAATACAAGTGCAAAAGTGGTTTCCTGCACCAACACAAGTGCGAAAAGTGGTTTTTCAACACTAACACAAGTGCGAAAAGTGGTTTTTCAACACTAATACAAGTGCGAAAAGTGGTTTTTCCACACTTAAACAAGTGCAAAAGTGGTTTCCTGCACCAACACAAGTGCGAAAAGTGGTTTTTCAACACTAACACAAGTGCGAAAAGTGGTTTTTCAACACTAACACAAGTGCGAAAAGTGGTTTTTCCACACTAAGACAAGTGCAAAAGTGGTTTCCTGCACCAACACAAGTGCGAAAAGTGGTTTTTCAACACTAACACAAGTGCGAAAAGTGGTTTTTCAACACTAACACAAGTGCAAAAAGTGGTTTTTCCACACTAATACAAGTGCAAAAGTGGTTTCCTGCACCAACATAAGTGCGAAAAGTGGTTTTTCAACACTAACACAAGTGCGAAAAGTGGTTTTTCAACACTAACACAAGTGCGAAAAGTGGTTTTTCAACACTAATACAAGTGCAAAAGTGGTTTCCTGCACCAACACAAGTGCGAAAAGTGGTTTTTCAACACCAGCACAAGTGCGAAAAGTGTTTTTTCAACACTATCACAAGTGCAAAAAGTGTTTTTTCCACACTAATACAAGTGCAAAAGTGGTTTCCTGCACCAACACAAGTGCGAAAAGTGGTTTTTCAACACTAACACAAGTGCGAAAAGTGGTTTTTCAACACTATCACAAGTGCAAAAAGTGTTTTTTCCATACTAATAGAAGTGCAAAAGTGGTTTCCTGCACAAACACAAGTGCGAAAAGTGGTTTTTCAACACGAACACAAGTGCGAAACTTGGTTTTTCAACACTAACACAAGTGCTAAAAGTGGTTTTTCCACACTAATACAAGTGCAAAAGTGGTTTCCTGCACCAACACATGTGCGAAAAGTGGTTTTTCAACACTAACACAAGTGCGAAAAGTGATTTTTCAACACTATCACAAGTGCAAAAATTGTTTTTTCCACACTAATACAAGTGCAAAAGTGGTTTCCTGCACCAACACAGGGGCGAAAGGTGGTTTTTCAACACTAACACAAGTGCGAAAAGTGGTTTTTCCACACTAATACAAGTGCAAAAGTGGTTTCCTGCACCAACACAAGTGCGAAAAGTGGTTTTTCAACACTAACACATGTGCGAAAAGTGGTTTTTCAACACTAACACAAGTGTGAAAAGTGGTTTTTCAACACGAACACAAGTGCGAAAAGTGGTTTTTCACCACTAACACAAGTGCGAAAAGTGTTTTTTCCACACCAATACAAGTGCAAAAGTGGTTTCCTGCACCAACACAAGTGCGAAAAGTGGTTTTTCAACACTAACACAAGTGCGATAAGTGGTTTTTCAACACTAACACAAGTGCGAAAAGTGGTTTTTCAACACTAACACAAGTGCGAAAAGTGGTTTTTCCACACTAATACAAGTGCAAAAGTGGTTTCCTGCACCAACACAAGTGCGAAAAGTGGTTTTTCAACACTAACACAAGAGCGAAAAGTGGTTTTTCAACACTAACACAAGTGCGAAAAGTGGTTTTTCAACACTAACACAAGTGCGAAAAGTGGTTTTTCCACACTAATACAAGTGCAAAAGTGGTTTCCTGCAACAACACAAGTGCGAAAAGTGGTTTTTCAACACTAACACAAGTGCGAAAAGTGGTTTTTCAACACTAACACAAGTGCGAAAAGTGGTTTTTCAACACTAACACAAGTGCGAAAAGTGGATTTCCACACTAATACAAGTGCAAAAGTGGTTTCCTGCACCAACACAAGTGCGAAAAGTGGTTTTTCGACACCAGCACAAGTGTGAAAAGTGGTGTTTCAACACTATCACAAGTGCAAAAAGTGTTTTTTCCACACTAATACAAGTGCAAAAGTGGTTTCCTGCACCAACACAAGTGCGAAAAGTGGTTTTTCAACACTAACACAAGTGCGAAAAGTGGTTTTTCAACACTAACACAAGTGCGAAAAGTGGTTTTTCAACACGAACACAAGTGCGAAAAGTGGTTTTTCAACACTAACACAAGTGCGAAAAGTGTTTTTCCCACACTAATACAAGTGCAAAAGTGGTTTCCTGCACCAACACAAGTGCGAAAAGTGGTTTTTCAACACTAACACAAGTGCGATAAGTGGTTTTTCAACACTAACACAAGTGCGAAAAGTGGTTTTTCAACACTAACACAAGTGCGAAAAGTGGTTTTCCACACTAATACAAGTGCAAAAGTGGTGTCCTGCACCAACACAAGTGCGAAAAGTGGTTTTTCAACACTAACACAAGTGCGAAAAGTGTTTTTTCCACACTAATTCAAGTGCAAAAGTGGTTTCCTGCACCAACACAAGTGCGAAAAGTGGTTTTTCAACACTAACACAAGAGCGAAAAGTGGTTATTAAACACTAACACAAGTGCGAAAAGTGGTTTTTCAACACTAACACAAGTGCGAAAAGTGGTTTTTCCACACTAATACAAGTGCAAAAGTGGTTTCCTGCACCAACACAAGTGCGAAAAGTGGTTTTTCAACACTAATACAAGTGCGAAAAGTGGTTTTTCCACACTTAAACAAGTGCAAAAGTGGTTTCCTGCACCAACACAAGTGCGAAAAGTGGTTTTTCAACACTAATACAAGTGCGAAAAGTGGTTTTTCCACACTTAAACAAGTGCAAAAGTGGTTTCCTGCACCAACACAAGTGCGAAAAGTGGTTTTTCAACACTAACACAAGTGCGAAAAGTGGTTTTTCAACACTATCACAAGTGCAAAAAATGTTTTTTCCAACCTAATACAAGTGCAAAAGTGGTTTCCTGCACCAACACAATTGCGAAATGTGGTTTTTCAACACCAACACAATTGCGAAAAGTGGTTTTTCAACACTAACACAAGTGCGAAAAGTGTTTTTTCAACACTAACACAAGTGCGAAAAGTGGTTTTTCAACACTAACACAAGTGCGAAAAGTGGTTTTTCCACACTAATACAAGTGCAAAAGTGGTTTCCTGCACCAACACAAGTGCGAAAAGTGGTTTTTCAACACTAACACAAGTGCGAAAAGTGGTTTTTCAACACTAACACAAGTGCAAAAAGTGGTTTTTCCACACTAATACAAGTGCAAAAGTGGTTTCCTGCACCAACATAAGTGCGAAAAGTGGTTTTTCAACACTAACACAAGTGCGAAAAGTGGTTTTTCAACACTAACACAAGTGCGAAAAGTGGTTTTTCCACACTAATACAAGTGCAAAAGTGGTTTCCTGCACCAACACAAGTGCGAAAAGTGGTTTTTCAACACTAGCACAAGTGCGAAAAGTGTTTTTTCAACACTATCACAAGTGCAAAAAGTGTTTTTTCCACACTAATACAAGTGCAAAAGTGGTTTCCTGCACCAACACAAGTGCGAAAAGTGGTTTTTCAACACTAACACAAGTGCGAAAAGTGGTTTTTCAACACTATCACAAGTGCAAAAAGTGTTTTTTCCATACTAATAGAAGTGCAAAAGTGGTTTCCTGCACAAACACAAGTGCGAAAAGTGGTTTTTCAACACGAACACAAGTGCGAAACTTGGTTTTTCAACACTAACACAAGTGCTAAAAGTGGTTTTTCCACACTAATACAAGTGCAAAAGTGGTTTCCTGCACCAACACAAGTGCGAAAAGTGGTTTTTCAACACTAACACATGTGCGAAAAGTGGTTTTTCAACACCAACACAGGGGCGAAAGGTGGTTTTTCAACACTAACACAAGTGCGAAAAGTGGTTTTTCCACACTAATACAAGTGCAAAAGTGGTTTCCTGCACCAACACAAGTGCGAAAAGTGGTTTTTCAACACTAACACATGTGCGAAAAGTGGTTTTTCAACACTAACACAAGTGTGAAAAGTGGTTTTTCAACACGAACACAAGTGCGAAAAGTGGTTTTTCACCACTAACACAAGTGCGAAAAGTGTTTTTTCCACACCAATACAAGTGCAAAAGTGGTTTCCTGCACCAACACAAGTGCGAAAAGTGGTTTTTCAACACTAACACAAGTGCGATAAGTGGTTTTTCAACACTAACACAAGTGCGAAAAGTGGTTTTTCAACACTAACACAAGTGCGAAAAGTGGTTTTTCCACACTAATACAAGTGCAAAAGTGGTTTCCTGCACCAACACAAGTGCGAAAAGTGGTTTTTCAACACTAACACAAGAGCGAAAAGTGGTTTTTCAACACTAACACAAGTGCGAAAAGTGGTTTTTCAACACTAACACAAGTGCGAAAAGTGGTTTTTCCACACTAATACAAGTGCAAAAGTGGTTTCCTGCAACAACACAAGTGCGAAAAGTGGTTTTTCAACACTAACACAAGTGCGAAAAGTGGTTTTTCAACACTAACACAAGTGCGAAAAGTGGTTTTTCAACACTAACACAAGTGCGAAAAGTGGATTTCCACACTAATACAAGTGCAAAAGTGGTTTCCTGCACCAACACAAGTGCGAAAAGTGGTTTTTCGACACCAGCACAAGTGTGAAAAGTGGTGTTTCAACACTATCACAAGTGCAAAAAGTGTTTTTTCCACACTAATACAAGTGCAAAAGTGGTTTCCTGCACCAACACAAGTGCGAAAAGTGGTTTTTCAACACTAACACAAGTGCGAAAAGTGGTTTTTCAACACTAACACAAGTGCGAAAAGTGGTTTTTCAACACGAACACAAGTGCGAAAAGTGGTTTTTCAACACTAACACAAGTGCGAAAAGTGTTTTTCCCACACTAATACAAGTGCAAAAGTGGTTTCCTGCACCAACACAAGTGCGAAAAGTGGTTTTTCAACACTAACACAAGTGCGATAAGTGGTTTTTCAACACTAACACAAGTGCGAAAAGTGGTTTTTCAACACTAACACAAGTGCGAAAAGTGGTTTTCCACACTAATACAAGTGCAAAAGTGGTGTCCTGCACCAACACAAGTGCGAAAAGTGGTTTTTCAACACTAACACAAGTGCGAAAAGTGTTTTTTCCACACTAATTCAAGTGCAAAAGTGGTTTCCTGCACCAACACAAGTGCGAAAAGTGGTTTTTCAACACTAACACAAGAGCGAAAAGTGGTTATTAAACACTAACACAAGTGCGAAAAGTGGTTTTTCAACACTAACACAAGTGCGAAAAGTGGTTTTTCCACACTAATACAAGTGCAAAAGTGGTTTCCTGCACCAACACAAGTGCGAAAAGTGGTTTTTCAACACTAATACAAGTGCGAAAAGTGGTTTTTCCACACTTAAACAAGTGCAAAAGTGGTTTCCTGCACCAACACAAGTGCGAAAAGTGGTTTTTCAACACTAATACAAGTGCGAAAAGTGGTTTTTCCACACTTAAACAAGTGCAAAAGTGGTTTCCTGCACCAACACAAGTGCGAAAAGTGGTTTTTCAACACTAACACAAGTGCGAAAAGTGGTTTTTCAACACTATCACAAGTGCAAAAAATGTTTTTTCCAACCTAATACAAGTGCAAAAGTGGTTTCCTGCACCAACACAATTGCGAAATGTGGTTTTTCAACACCAACACAATTGCGAAAAGTGGTTTTTCAACACTAACACAAGTGCGAAAAGTGTTTTTTCAACACTAACACAAGTGCGAAAAGTGGTTTTTCAACACTAACACAAGTGCGAAAAGTGGTTTTTCCACACTAATACAAGTGCAAAAGTGGTTTCCTGCACCAACACAAGTGCGAAAAGTGGTTTTTCAACACTAACACAAGTGCGAAAAGTGGTTTTTCAACACTAACACAAGTGCAAAAAGTGGTTTTTCCACACTAATACAAGTGCAAAAGTGGTTTCCTGCACCAACATAAGTGCGAAAAGTGGTTTTTCAACACTAACACAAGTGCGAAAAGTGGTTTTTCAACACTAACACAAGTGCGAAAAGTGGTTTTTCCACACTAATACAAGTGCAAAAGTGGTTTCCTGCACCAACACAAGTGCGAAAAGTGGTTTTTCAACACTAGCACAAGTGCGAAAAGTGTTTTTTCAACACTATCACAAGTGCAAAAAGTGTTTTTTCCACACTAATACAAGTGCAAAAGTGGTTTCCTGCACCAACACAAGTGCGAAAAGTGGTTTTTCAACACTAACACAAGTGCGAAAAGTGGTTTTTCAACACTATCACAAGTGCAAAAAGTGTTTTTTCCATACTAATAGAAGTGCAAAAGTGGTTTCCTGCACAAACACAAGTGCGAAAAGTGGTTTTTCAACACGAACACAAGTGCGAAACTTGGTTTTTCAACACTAACACAAGTGCTAAAAGTGGTTTTTCCACACTAATACAAGTGCAAAAGTGGTTTCCTGCACCAACACAAGTGCGAAAAGTGGTTTTTCAACACTAACACATGTGCGAAAAGTGGTTTTTCAACACCAACACAGGGGCGAAAGGTGGTTTTTCAACACTAACACAAGTGCGAAAAGTGGTTTTTCCACACTAATACAAGTGCAAAAGTGGTTTCCTGCACCAACACAAGTGCGAAAAGTGGTTTTTCAACACTAACACATGTGCGAAAAGTGGTTTTTCAACACTAACACAAGTGTGAAAAGTGGTTTTTCAACACGAACACAAGTGCGAAAAGTGGTTTTTCACCACTAACACAAGTGCGAAAAGTGTTTTTTCCACACCAATACAAGTGCAAAAGTGGTTTCCTGCACCAACACAAGTGCGAAAAGTGGTTTTTCAACACTAACACAAGTGCGATAAGTGGTTTTTCAACACTAACACAAGTGCGAAAAGTGGTTTTTCAACACTAACACAAGTGCGAAAAGTGGTTTTTCCACACTAATACAAGTGCAAAAGTGGTTTCCTGCACCAACACAAGTGCGAAAAGTGGTTTTTCAACACTAACACAAGAGCGAAAAGTGGTTTTTCAACACTAACACAAGTGCGAAAAGTGGTTTTTCAACACTAACACAAGTGCGAAAAGTGGTTTTTCCACACTAATACAAGTGCAAAAGTGGTTTCCTGCACCAACACAAGTGCGAAAAGTGGTTTTTCAACACTAACACAAGTGCGAAAAGTGGTTTTTCAACACTAACACAAGTGCGAAAAGTGGTTTTTCAACACTAACACAAGTGCGAAAAGTGGATTTCCACACTAATACAAGTGCAAAAGTGGTTTCCTGCACCAACACAAGTGCGAAAAGTGGTTTTTCGACACCAGCACAAGTGTGAAAAGTGGTGTTTCAACACTATCACAAGTGCAAAAAGTGTTTTTTCCACACTAATACAAGTGCAAAAGTGGTTTCCTGCACCAACACAAGTGCGAAAAGTGGTTTTTCAACACTAACACAAGTGCGAAAAGTGGTTTTTCAACACTAACACAAGTGCGAAAAGTGGTTTTTCAACACGAACACAAGTGCGAAAAGTGGTTTTTCAACACTAACACAAGTGCGAAAAGTGTTTTTCCCACACTAATACAAGTGCAAAAGTGGTTTCCTGCACCAACACAAGTGCGAAAAGTGGTTTTTCAACACTAACACAAGTGCGATAAGTGGTTTTTCAACACTAACACAAGTGCGAAAAGTGGTTTTTCAACACTAACACAAGTGCGAAAAGTGGTTTTCCACACTAATACAAGTGCAAAAGTGGTGTCCTGCACCAACACAAGTGCGAAAAGTGGTTTTTCAACACTAACACAAGTGCGAAAAGTGTTTTTTCCACACTAATTCAAGTGCAAAAGTGGTTTCCTGCACCAACACAAGTGCGAAAAGTGGTTTTTCAACACTAACACAAGAGCGAAAAGTGGTTATTAAACACTAACACAAGTGCGAAAAGTGGTTTTTCAACACTAACACAAGTGCGAAAAGTGGTTTTTCCACACTAATACAAGTGCAAAAGTGGTTTCCTGCACCAACACAAGTGCGAAAAGTGGTTTTTCAACACTAACACAAGTGCGAAAAGTGGTTTTTCAACACTAACACAAGTGTGAAAAGTGGTTTTTTAACACTAACACAAGTGCGAAAAGTGGTTTTTCCACACTAATACAAGTGCAAAAGTGGTTTCCTGCACCAACACAAGTGCGAAAAGTGGTTTTTCAACACTAACACAAGTGCGAAAAGTGGTTTTTCAACACTAATACAAGTGCGAAAAGTGGTTTTTCCACACTAATACAAGTGCAAAAGTGGTTTCCTGCACCAACACAAGTGCGAAAAGTGGTTTTTCAACACTAACACAAGTGCGAAAAGTGGTTTTTCAACACTAACACAAGTGCGAAAAGTGGTTTTTCCACACTAATACAAGTGCAAAAGTAGTTTTCCTGCACCAAGACAAGTGCGAAAAGTGGTTTTTCAACACTAGCACAAGTGCGAAAAGTGGTTTTTCAACACTATCACAAGTGCAAAAAGTGTTTTTTCCACACTAATACAAGTGCAAAAGTGGTTTCCTGCACCAACACATGTGCAAAAAGTGGCTTTTCAACACTAACACAAGTGCGAAAAGTGGTTTTTCAACACTATCACAAGTGCAAAAAGTGTTTTTTCCACACTAATACAAGTGCATAAGTGGTTTCCTGCACCAACACAAGTGCGAAAAGTGTTTTTTCAACACTAACACAAGTGCGAAAAGTGGTTTTTCAACACTAACACAAGTGCGAAAAGTGGTTTTTCAACACTAACACAAGCGCGAAAAGTGGTTTTTCAACACTAACACAAGTGCGAAAAGTGGTTTTTCCACACTAAACGAAGTGCAAAAGTGGTTTCCTGCACCAACACAAGTGCGAAAAGTGGTTTTTCAACACTAACACAAGTGCGGAAAGTGGTTTTTCAACACTAACACAAGTGCGAAAAGTGGTTTTTCCACACTAATACAAGTGCAAAAGTAGTTTCCTGCACCAACACAAGTGAGAAAAGTGGTTTTTCAACAATAACACAAGTGCGAAAAGTGGTTTTTCAACACTAACACAAGTGCAAAAAGTGGTTTTCCACACTAATACAAGTGCAAAAGTGGTTTCCTGCACCAACACAAGTGCGAAAAGTGGTTTTTCAACACTAGCACAAGTGCGAAAAGTGGTTTTTCAACACTATCAAAAGTGCAAAAAGTGTTTTTTCCACACTAATACAAGTGCAAAAGTGGTTTCCTGCACCAACACAAGTGCGAAAAGTGGTTTTTCAACACTAACACAAGTGCGAAAAGTGGTTTTTCTACACTATCACAAGTGCAAAAAGTGTTTTTTCCACACTAATACAAGTGCAAAAGTGGTTTCCTGCACCAACACAAGTGCGAAAAGTGGTTTTTCAACACTAACACAAGTGCGAAAAGTGGTTTTTCAACACTAACACAAGTGCGAAAAGTGGTTTTTCCACACTAATACAAGTGCAAAAGTGGTTTCCTGCACCAACACAAGTGCGAAAAGTGGTTTTTCAACACTAACACAAGTGCGAAAAGTGGTTTTTCCACACTAATACAAGTGCAAAAGTGGTTTCCTGCACCAACACAAGTGTGAAAAGTGGTTTTTCAACACTAACGCAAATGCGAAAAGTGGTATTTCAACACTATCACAAGTGCAAAAAGTGTTTTTCCACACTAATACAAGTGCAAAAGTGGTTTCCTGCACCAACACAAGTGCGAAAAGTGGTTTTTCAACACTAACACAAGTGCGAAAAGTGGTTTTTCAACACTATCACAAGTGCAAAAAGTGTTTTTTCCCACACTAATACAAGTGCAAAAGTGGTTTCCTGCACCAACACAAGTGCGAAAAGTGGTTTTTCAACACTAACACAAGTGCGAAAAGTGGTTTTTCAACACTAACACAAGTGCGAAAAGTGGTTTTTCCACACTAAAACAAGTGCAAAAGTGGTTTCCTGCACCAACACAAGTGCGAAAAGTGGTTTTTCAACACTAACACAAGTGCGAAAAGTGGTTTTTCAACACTATCACAAGTGCAAAAAGTGTTTTTTCCACACTAATACAAGTGCAAAAGTGGTTTCCTGCACCAACACAAGTGCGAAAAGTGGTTTTTCAACACTAACACAAGTGCGAAAAGTGGTTTTTCAACACTAACACAAGTGCGAAAAGTGGTTTTTCCACACTAATACAAGTGCAAAAGTGGTTTCCTGCACCAACACAAGTGCGAAAAGTGGTTTTTCAACACTAACACAAGTGCGAAAAGTGGTTTTTCCACACTAATACAAGTGCAAAAGTGGTTTCCTGCACAAACACAAGTGCGAAAAGTGGTTTTTCAACACGAACACAAGTGCGAAACTTGGTTTTTCAACACTAACACAAGTGCTAAAAGTGGTTTTTCCACACTAATACAAGTGCAAAAGTGGTTTCCTGCACCAACACATGTGCGAAAAGTGGTTTTTCAACACTAACACAAGTGCGAAAAGTGGTTTTTCAACACTATCACAAGTGCAAAAATTGTTTTTTCCACACTAATACAAGTGCAAAAGTGGTTTCCTGCACCAACACAGGGGCGAAAGGTGGTTTTTCAACACTAACACAAGTGCGAAAAGTGGTTTTTCCACACTAATACAAGTGCAAAAGTGGTTTCCTGCACCAACACAAGTGCGAAAAGTGGTTTTTCAACACTAACACATGTGCGAAAAGTGGTTTTTCAACACTAACACAAGTGTGAAAAGTGGTTTTTCAACACGAACACAAGTGCGAAAAGTGGTTTTTCACCACTAACACAAGTGCGAAAAGTGTTTTTTCCACACCAATACAAGTGCAAAAGTGGTTTCCTGCACCAACACAAGTGCGAAAAGTGGTTTTTCAACACTAACACAAGTGCGATAAGTGGTTTTTCAACACTAACACAAGTGCGAAAAGTGGTTTTTCAACACTAACACAAGTGCGAAAAGTGGTTTTTCCACACTAATACAAGTGCAAAAGTGGTTTCCTGCACCAACACAAGTGCGAAAAGTGGTTTTTCAACACTAACACAAGAGCGAAAAGTGGTTTTTCAACACTAACACAAGTGCGAAAAGTGGTTTTTCAACACTAACACAAGTGCGAAAAGTGGTTTTTCCACACTATTACAAGTGCAAAAGTGGTTTCCTGCACCAACACAAGTGCGAAAAGTGGTTTTTCAACACTAACACAAGTGCGAAAAGTGGTTTTTCAACACTAACACAAGTGCGAAAAGTGGTTTTTCAACATAACACAAGTGCGAAAAGTGGATTTCCACACTAATACAAGTGCAAAAGTGGTTTCCTGCACCAACACAAGTGCAAAAAGTGGTTTTTCGACACCAGCACAAGTGTGAAAAGTGGTGTTTCAACACTATCACAAGTGCAAAAAGTGTTTTTTCCACACTAATACAAGTGCAAAAGTGGTTTCCTGCACCAACACAAGTGCGAAAAGTGGTTTTTCAACACTAACACAAGTGCGAAAAGTGGTTTTTCAACACTAACACAAGTGCGAAAAGTGGTTTTTCAACACGAACACAAGTGCGAAAAGTGGTTTTTCAACACTAACACAAGTGCGAAAAGTGTTTTTCCCACACTAATACAAATGCAAAAGTGGTTTCCTGCACCAACACAAGTGCAAAAAGTGGTTTTTCAACACTAACACAAGTTCGATAAGTGGTTTTTCAACACTAACACAAGTGCGAAAAGTGGTTTTTCAACACTAACACAAGTGCGAAAAGTGGTTTTCCACACTAATACAAGTGCAAAAGTGGTGTCCTGCACCAACACAAGAGCGAAAAGTGGTTTTTCAACACTAACACAAGTGCGAAAAGTGTTTTTTCCACACTAATTCAAGTGCAAAAGTGGTTTCCTGCACCAACACAAGTGCGAAAAGTGGTTTTTCAACACTAACACAAGAGCGAAAAGTGGTTATTAAACACTAACACAAGTGTGAAAAGTGGTTTTTCAACACTAACACAAGTGCGAAAAGTGGTTTTTCCACACTAATACAAGTGCAAAAGTGGTTTCCTGCACCAACACAAGTGCGAAAAGTGGTTTTTCAACACTAACACAAGTGCGAAAAGTGGTTTTTCAACACTAACACAAGTGTGAAAAGTGGTTTTTTAACACTAACACAAGTGCGAAAAGTGGTTTTTCCACACTAATACAAGTGCAAAAGTGGTTTCCTGCACCAACACAAGTGCGAAAAGTGGTTTTTCAACACTAACACAAGTGCGAAAAGTGGTTTTTCAACATTAATACAAGTGCGAAAAGTGGTTTTTCCACACTAATACAAGTGCAAAAGTGGTTTCCTGCACCAACACAAGTGCGAAAAGTGGTTTTTCAACACTAACACAAGTGCGAAAAGTGGTTTTTCAACACTAACACAAGAGCGAAAAGTGGTTTTTCCACACTAATACAAGTGCAAAAGTAGTTTTCCTGCACCAAGACAAGTGCGAAAAGTGGTTTTTCAACACTAGCACAAGTGCGAAAAGTGGTTTTTCAACACTATCACAAGTGCAAAAAGTGTTTTTTCCACACTAATACAAGTGCAAAAGTGGTTTCCTGCACCAACACATGTGCAAAAAGTGGTTTTTCAACACTAACACAAGTGCGAAAAGTGGTTTTTCAACACTATCACAAGTGCAAAAAGTGTTTTTTCCACACTAATACAAGTGCATAAGTGGTTTCCTGCACCAACACAAGTGCGAAAAGTGGTTTTTCAACACTAACACAAGTGCGAAAAGTGGTTTTTCAACACTAACACAAGTGCGAAAAGTGGTTTTTCAACACTAACACAAGCGCGAAAAGTGGTTTTTCAACACTAACACAAGTGTGCAAAAGTGGTTTTTCCACACTAAACAAAGTGCAAAAGTGGTTTCCTGCACCAACACAAGTGCGAAAAGTGGTTTTTCAACACTAACACAAGTGCGGAAAGTGGTTTTTCAACACTAACACAAGTGCGAAAAGTGGTTTTTCCACACTAATACAAGTGCAAAAGTAGTTTCCTGCACCAACACAAGTGAGAAAAGTGGTTTTTCAACAATAACACAAGTGCGAAAAGTGGTTTTTCAACACTAACACAAGTGCAAAAAGTGGTTTTTCCACACTAATACAAGTGCAAAAGTGGTTTCCTGCACCAACACAAGTGCGAAAAGTGGTTTTTCAACACTAGCACAAGTGCGAAAAGTGGTTTTTCAACACTATCACAAGTGCAAAAAGTGGTTTTTCCACACTAATACAAGTGCAAAAGTGGTTTCCTGCACCAACACATGTGCAAAAAGTGGTTTTTCAACACTAACACAAGTGCGAAAAGTGGTTTTTCAACACTATCACAAGTGCAAAAAGTGTTTTTTCCACACTAATACAAGTGCATAAGTGGTTTCCTGCACCAACACAAGTGCGAAAAGTGTTTTTTCAACACTAACACAAGTACGAAAAGTGGTTTTTCAACACTAACACAAGTGCGAAAAGTGGTTTTTCAACACTAACACAAGCGCGAAAAGTGGTTTTTCAACACTAACACAAGTGCGAAAAGTGGTTTTTCCACACTAAACGAAGTGCAAAAGTGGTTTCCTGCACCAACACAAGTGCGAAAAGTGGTTTTTCAACACTAACACAAGTGCGGAAAGTGGTTTTTCAACACTAACACAAGTGCGAAAAGTGGTTTTTCCACACTAATACAAGTGCAAAAGTAGTTTCCTGCACCAACACAAGTGAGAAAAGTGGTTTTTCAACAATAACACAAGTGCGAAAAGTGGTTTTTCAACACTAACACAAGTGCAAAAAGTGGTTTTTCCACACTAATACAAGTGCAAAAGTGGTTTCCTGCACCAACACAAGTGCGAAAAGTGGTTTTTCAACACTAGCACAAGTGCGAAAAGTGGTTTTTCAACACTATCAAAAGTGCAAAAAGTGTTTTTTCCACACTAATACAAGTGCAAAAGTGGTTTCCTGCACCAACACAAGTGCGAAAAGTGGTTTTTCAACACTAACACAAGTGCGAAAAGTGGTTTTTCTACACTATCACAAGTGCAAAAAGTGTTTTTTCCACACTAATACAAGTGCAAAAGTGGTTTCCTACACCAACACAAGTGCGAAAAGTGGTTTTTCAACACTAACACAAGTGCGAAAACTGGTTTTTCAACACTAACACAAGTGCGAAAAGTGGTTTTTCCACACTAATACAAGTGCAAAAGTGGTTTCCTGCACCAACACAAGTGCGAAAAGTGGTTTTTCAACACTAACACAAGTGCGAAAAGTGGTTTTTCCACACTAATACAAGTGCAAAAGTGGTTTCCTGCACCAACACAAGTGTGAAAAGTGGTTTTTCAACACTAACGCAAATGCGAAAAGTGGTATTTCAACACTATCACAAGTGCAAAAAGTGTTTTTCCACACTAATACAAGTGCAAAAGTGGTTTCCTGCACCAACACAAGTGCGAAAAGTGGTTTTTCAACACTAACACAAGTGTGAAAAGTGGTTTTTCAACACTATCACAAGTGCAAAAAGTGTTTTTTCCCACACTAATACAAGTGCAAAAGTGGTTTCCTGCACCAACACAAGTGCGAAAAGTGGTTTTTCAACACTAACACAAGTGCGAAAAGTGGTTTTTCAACACTAACACAAGTGCGAAAAGTGGTTTTTCCACACTAAAACAAGTGCAAAAGTGGTTTCCTGCACCAACACAAGTGCGAAAAGTGGTTTTTCAACACTAACACAAGTGCGAAAAGTGGTTTTCAACACTATCACAAGTGCAAAAAGTGTTTTTTCCACACTAATACAAGTGCAAAAGTGGTTTCCTGCACCAACACAAGTGCGAAAAGTGGTTTTTCAACACTAACACAAGTGCGAAAAGTGGTTTTTCAACACTAACACAAGTGCGAAAAGTGGTTTTTCCACACTAATACAAGTGCAAAAATGGTTTCCTGCACCAACACAAGTGCGAAAAGTGGTTTTTCAACACTAACACAAGTGCGAAAAGTGGTTTTTCCACACTAATACAAGTGCAAAAGTGGTTTCCTGCACAAACACAAGTGCGAAAAGTGGTTTTTCAACATGAACACAAGTGCGAAACTTGGTTTTTCAACACTAACACAAGTGCTAAAAGTGGTTTTTCCACACTAATACAAGTGCAAAAGTGGTTTCCTGCACCAACACATGTGCGAAAAGTGGTTTTTCAACACTAACACAAGTGCGAAAAGTGGTTTTTCAACACTATCACAAGTGCAAAAATTGTTTTTTCCACACTAATACAAGTGCAAAAGTGGTTTCCTGCACCAACACAGGGGCGAAAGGTGGTTTTTCAACACTAACACAAGTGCGAAAAGTGGTTTTTCCACACTAATACAAGTGCAAAAGTGGTTTCCTGCACCAACACAAGTGCGAAAAGTGGTTTTTCAACACTAACACATGTGCGAAAAGTGGTTTTTCAACACTAACACAAGTGTGAAAAGTGGTTTTTCAACACGAACACAAGTGCGAAAAGTGGTTTTTCACCACTAACACAAGTGCGAAAAGTGTTTTTTCCACACCAATACAAGTGCAAAAGTGGTTTCCTGCACCAACACAAGTGCGAAAAGTGGTTTTTCAACACTAACACAAGTGCGATAAGTGGTTTTTCAACACTAACACAAGTGCGAAAAGTGGTTTTTCAACACTAACACAAGTGCGAAAAGTGGTTTTTCCACACTAATACAAGTGCAAAAGTGGTTTCCTGCACCAACACAAGTGCGAAAAGTGGTTTTTCAACACTAACACAAGAGCGAAAAGTGGTTTTTCAACACTAACACAAGTGCGAAAAGTGGTTTTTCAACACTAACACAAGTGCGAAAAGTGGTTTTTCCACACTACTACAAGTGCAAAAGTGGTTTCCTGCACCAACACAAGTGCGAAAAGTGGTTTTTCAACACTAACACAAGTGCGAAAAGTGGTTTTTCAACACTAACACAAGTGCGAAAAGTGGTTTTTCAACATAACACAACTGCGAAAAGTGGATTTCCACACTAATACAAGTGCAAAAGTGGTTTCCTGCACCAACACAAGTGCGAAAAGTGGTTTTTCGACACCAGCACAAGTGTGAAAAGTGGTGTTTCAACACTATCACAAGTGCAAAAAGTGTTTTTTCCACACTAATACAAGTGCAAAAGTGGTTTCCTGCACCAACACAAGTGCGAAAAGTGGTTTTTCAACACTAACACAAGTGCGAAAAGTGGTTTTTCAACACTAACACAAGTGCGAAAAGTGGTTTTTCAACACGAACACAAGTGCGAAAAGTGGTTTTTCAACACTAACACAAGTGCGAAAAGTGTTTTTCCCACACTAATACAAATGCAAAAGTGGTTTCCTGCACCAACACAAGTGCAAAAAGTGGTTTTTCAACACTAACACAAGTTCGATAAGTGGTTTTTCAACACTAACACAAGTGCGAAAAGTGGTTTTTCAACACTAACACAAGTGCGAAAAGTGGTTTTCCACACTAATACAAGTGCAAAAGTGGTGTCCTGCACCAACACAAGAGCGAAAAGTGGTTTTTCAACACTAACACAAGTGCGAAAAGTGTTTTTTCCACACTAATTCAAGTGCAAAAGTGGTTTCCTGCACCAACACAAGTGCGAAAAGTGGTTTTTCAACACTAACACAAGAGCGAAAAGTGGTTATTAAACACTAACACAAGTGCGAAAAGTGGTTTTTCAACACTAACACAAGTGCGAAAAGTGGTTTTTCCACACTAATACAAGTGCAAAAGTGGTTTCCTGCACCAACACAAGTGCGAAAAGTGGTTTTTCAACACTAACACAAGTGCGAAAAGTGGTTTTTCAACACTAACACAAGTGTGAAAAGTGGTTTTTTAACACTAACACAAGTGCGAAAAGTGGTTTTTCCACACTAATACAAGTGCAAAAGTGGTTTCCTGCACCAACACAAGTGCGAAAAGTGGTTTTTCAACACTAACACAAGTGCGAAAAGTGGTTTTTCAACATTAATACAAGTGCGAAAAGTGGTTTTTCCACACTAATACAAGTGCAAAAGTGGTTTCCTGCACCAACACAAGTGCGAAAAGTGGTTTTTCAACACTAACACAAGTGCGAAAAGTGGTTTTTCAACACTAACACAAGAGCGAAAAGTGGTTTTTCCACACTAATACAAGTGCAAAAGTAGTTTTCCTGCACCAAGACAAGTGCGAAAAGTGGTTTTTCAACACTAGCACAAGTGCGAAAAGTGGTTTTTCAACACTATCACAAGTGCAAAAAGTGTTTTTTCCACACTAATACAAGTGCAAAAGTGGTTTCCTGCACGAACACATGTGCAAAAAGTGGTTTTTCAACACTAGCACAAGTGCGAAAAGTGGTTTTTCAACACTATCAAAAGTGCAAAAAGTGTTTTTTCCACACTAATACAAGTGCAAAAGTGGTTTCCTGCACCAACACAAGTGCGAAAAGTGGTTTTTCAACACTAACACAAGTGCGAAAAGTGGTTTTTCTACACTATCACAAGTGCAAAAAGTGTTTTTTCCACACTAATACAAGTGCAAAAGTGGTTTCCTGCACCAACACAAGTGCGAAAAGTGGTTTTTCAACACTAACACAAGTGCGAAAAGTGGTTTTTCAACACTAACACAAGTGCGAAAAGTGGTTTTTCCACACTAATACAAGTGCAAAAGTGGTTTCCTGCACCAACACAAGTGCGAAAAGTGGTTTTTCAACACTAACACAAGTGCGAAAAGTGGTTTTTCCACACTAATACAAGTGCAAAAGTGGTTTCCTGCACCAACACAAGTGTGAAAAGTGGTTTTTCAACACTAACGCAAATGCGAAAAGTGGTATTTCAACACTATCACAAGTGCAAAAAGTGTTTTTCCACACTAATACAAGTGCAAAAGTGGTTTCCTGCACCAACACAAGTGCGAAAAGTGGTTTTTCAACACTAACACAAGTGCGAAAAGTGGTTTTTCAACACTATCACAAGTGCAAAAAGTGTTTTTTCCCACACTAATACAAGTGCAAAAGTGGTTTCCTGCACCAACACAAGTGCGAAAAGTGGTTTTTCAACACTAACACAAGTGCGAAAAGTGGTTTTTCAACACTAACACAAGTGCGAAAAGTGGTTTTTCCACACTAAAACAAGTGCAAAAGTGGTTTCCTGCACCAACACAAGTGCGAAAAGTGGTTTTTCAACACTAACACAAGTGCGAAAAGTGGTTTTTCAACACTATCACAAGTGCAAAAAGTGTTTTTTCCACACTAATACAAGTGCAAAAGTGGTTTCCTGCACCAACACAAGTGCGAAAAGTGGTTTTTCAACACTAACACAAGTGGGAAAAGTGGTTTTTCAACACTAACACAAGTGCGAAAAGTGGTTTTTCCACACTAATACAAGTGCAAAAGTGGTTTCCTGCACCAACACAAGTGCGAGAAGTGGTTTTTCAACACTAACACAAGTGCGAAAAGTGGTTTTTCCACACTAATACAAGTGCAAAAGTGGTTTCCTGCACAAACACAAGTGCGAAAAGTGGTTTTTCAACACGAACACAAGTGCGAAACTTGGTTTTTCAACACTAACACAAGTGCTAAAAGTGGTTTTTCCACACTAATACAAGTGCAAAAGTGGTTTCCTGCACCAACACATGTGCGAAAAGTGGTTTTTCAACACTAACACAAGTGCGAAAAGTGGTTTTTCAACACTATCACAAGTGCAAAAATTGTTTTTTCCACACTAATACAAGTGCAAAAGTGGTTTCCTGCACCAACACAGGGGCGAAAGGTGGTTTTTCAACACTAACACAAGTGCGAAAAGTGGTTTTTCCACACTAATACAAGTGCAAAAGTGGTTTCCTGCACCAACACAAGTGCGAAAAGTGGTTTTTCAACACTAACACATGTGCGAAAAGTGGTTTTTCAACACTAACACAAGTGTGAAAAGTGGTTTTTCAACACGAACACAAGTGCGAAAAGTGGTTTTTCACCACTAACACAAGTGCGAAAAGTGTTTTTTCCACACCAATACAAGTGCAAAAGTGGTTTCCTGCACCAACACAAGTGCGAAAAGTGGTTTTTCAACACTAACACAAGTGCGATAAGTGGTTTTTCAACACTAACACAAGTGCGAAAAGTGGTTTTTCAACACTAACACAAGTGCGAAAAGTGGTTTTTCCACACTAATACAAGTGCAAAAGTGGTTTCCTGCACCAACACAAGTGCGAAAAGTGGTTTTTCAACACTAACACAAGAGCGAAAAGTGGTTTTTCAACACTAACACAAGTGCGAAAAGTGGTTTTTCAACACTAACACAAGTGCGAAAAGTGGTTTTTCCACACTATTACAAGTGCAAAAGTGGTTTCCTGCACCAACACAAGTGCGAAAAGTGGTTTTTCAACACTAACACAAGTGCGAAAAGTGGTTTTTCAACACTAACACAAGTGCGAAAAGTGGTTTTTCAACATAACACAAGTGCGAAAAGTGGATTTCCACACTAATACAAGTGCAAAAGTGGTTTCCTGCACCAACACAAGTGCGAAAAGTGGTTTTTCGACACCAGCACAAGTGTGAAAAGTGGTGTTTCAACACTATCACAAGTGCAAAAAGTGTTTTTTCCACACTAATACAAGTGCAAAAGTGGTTTCCTGCACCAACACAAGTGCGAAAAGTGGTTTTTCAACACTAACACAAGTGCGAAAAGTGGTTTTTCAACACTAACACAAGTGCGAAAAGTGGTTTTTCAACACGAACACAAGTGCGAAAAGTGGTTTTTCAACACTAACACAAGTGCGAAAAGTGTTTTTCCCACACTAATACAAATGCAAAAGTGGTTTCCTGCACCAACACAAGTGCAAAAAGTGGTTTTTCAACACTAACACAAGTTCGATAAGTGGTTTTTCAACACTAACACAAGTGCGAAAAGTGGTTTTTCAACACTAACACAAGTGCGAAAAGTGGTTTTCCACACTAATACAAGTGCAAAAGTGGTGTCCTGCACCAACACAAGAGCGAAAAGTGGTTTTTCAACACTAACACAAGTGCGAAAAGTGTTTTTTCCACACTAATTCAAGTGCAAAAGTGGTTTCCTGCACCAACACAAGTGCGAAAAGTGGTTTTTCAACACTAACACAAGAGCGAAAAGTGGTTATTAAACACTAACACAAGTGCGAAAAGTGGTTTTTCAACACTAACACAAGTGCGAAAAGTGGTTTTTCCACACTAATACAAGTGCAAAAGTGGTTTCCTGCACCAACACAAGTGCGAAAAGTGGTTTTTCAACACTAACACAAGTGCGAAAAGTGGTTTTTCAACACTAACACAAGTGTGAAAAGTGGTTTTTTAACACTAACACAAGTGCGAAAAGTGGTTTTTCCACACTAATACAAGTGCAAAAGTGGTTTCCTGCACCAACACAAGTGCGAAAAGTGGTTTTTCAACACTAACACAAGTGCGAAAAGTGGTTTTTCAACATTAATACAAGTGCGAAAAGTGGTTTTTCCACACTAATACAAGTGCAAAAGTGGTTTCCTGCACCAACACAAGTGCGAAAAGTGGTTTTTCAACACTAACACAAGTGCGAAAAGTGGTTTTTCAACACTAACACAAGAGCGAAAAGTGGTTTTTCCACACTAATACAAGTGCAAAAGTAGTTTTCCTGCACCAAGACAAGTGCGAAAAGTGGTTTTTCAACACTAGCACAAGTGCGAAAAGTGGTTTTTCAACACTATCACAAGTGCAAAAAGTGTTTTTTCCACACTAATACAAGTGCATAAGTGGTTTCCTGCACCAACACAAGTGCGAAAAGTGGTTTTTCAACACTAACACAAGTGCGAAAAGTGGTTTTTCAACACTAACACAAGTGCGAAAAGTGGTTTTTCAACACTAACACAAGCGCGAAAAGTGGTTTTTCAACACTAACACAAGTGTGCAAAAGTGGTTTTTCCACACTAAACAAAGTGCAAAAGTGGTTTCCTGCACCAACACAAGTGCGAAAAGTGGTTTTTCAACACTAACACAAGTGCGGAAAGTGGTTTTTCAACACTAACACAAGTGCGAAAAGTGGTTTTTCCACACTAATACAAGTGCAAAAGTAGTTTCCTGCACCAACACAAGTGAGAAAAGTGGTTTTTCAACAATAACACAAGTGCGAAAAGTGGTTTTTCAACACTAACACAAGTGCAAAAAGTGGTTTTTCCACACTAATACAAGTGCAAAAGTGGTTTCCTGCACCAACACAAGTGCGAAAAGTGGTTTTTCAACACTAGCACAAGTGCGAAAAGTGGTTTTTCAACACTATCACAAGTGCAAAAAGTGGTTTTTCCACACTAATACAAGTGCAAAAGTGGTTTCCTGCACCAACACATGTGCAAAAAGTGGTTTTTCAACACTAACACAAGTGCGAAAAGTGGTTTTTCAACACTATCACAAGTGCAAAAAGTGTTTTTTCCACACTAATACAAGTGCATAAGTGGTTTCCTGCACCAACACAAGTGCGAAAAGTGTTTTTTCAACACTAACACAAGTACGAAAAGTGGTTTTTCAACACTAACACAAGTGCGAAAAGTGGTTTTTCAACACTAACACAAGCGCGAAAAGTGGTTTTTCAACACTAACACAAGTGCGAAAAGTGGTTTTTCCACACTAAACGAAGTGCAAAAGTGGTTTCCTGCACCAACACAAGTGCGAAAAGTGGTTTTTCAACACTAACACAAGTGCGGAAAGTGGTTTTTCAACACTAACACAAGTGCGAAAAGTGGTTTTTCCACACTAATACAAGTGCAAAAGTAGTTTCCTGCACCAACACAAGTGAGAAAAGTGGTTTTTCAACAATAACACAAGTGCGAAAAGTGGTTTTTCAACACTAACACAAGTGCAAAAAGTGGTTTTTCCACACTAATACAAGTGCAAAAGTGGTTTCCTGCACCAACACAAGT
This sequence comes from Myxine glutinosa, assembly GCF_964187855.1. Classification (NCBI taxonomy): domain Eukaryota; kingdom Metazoa; phylum Chordata; class Myxini; order Myxiniformes; family Myxinidae; genus Myxine; species Myxine glutinosa. Next base: position 199,524 of record NW_027616392.1, on the reverse strand, counting down.
GCGAAAAGTGGTTTTTCAACACTAGCACAAGTGCGAAAAGTGGTTTTTCAACACTATCAAAAGTGCAAAAAGTGTTTTTTCCACACTAATACAAGTGCAAAAGTGGTTTCCTGCACCAACACAAGTGCGAAAAGTGGTTTTTCAACACTAACACAAGTGCGAAAAGTGGTTTTTCTACACTATCACAAGTGCAAAAAGTGTTTTTTCCACACTAATACAAGTGCAAAAGTGGTTTCCTGCACCAACACAAGTGCGAAAAGTGGTTTTTCAACACTAACACAAGTGCGAAAAGTGGTTTTTCAACACTAACACAAGTGCGAAAAGTGGTTTTTCCACACTAATACAAGTGCAAAAGTGGTTTCCTGCACCAACACAAGTGCGAAAAGTGGTTTTTCAACACTAACACAAGTGCGAAAAGTGGTTTTTCCACACTAATACAAGTGCAAAAGTGGTTTCCTACACCAACACAAGTGTGAAAAGTGGTTTTTCAACACTAACGCAAATGCGAAAAGTGGTATTTCAACACTATCACAAGTGCAAAAAGTGTTTTTCCACACTAATACAAGTGCAAAAGTGGTTTCCTGCACCAACACAAGTGCGAAAAGTGGTTTTTCAACACTAACACAAGTGTGAAAAGTGGTTTTTCAACACTATCACAAGTGCAAAAAGTGTTTTTTCCCACACTAATACAAGTGCAAAAGTGGTTTCCTGCACCAACACAAGTGCGAAAAGTGGTTTTTCAACACTAACACAAGTGCGAAAAGTGGTTTTTCAACACTAACACAAGTGCGAAAAGTGGTTTTTCCACACTAAAACAAGTGCAAAAGTGGTTTCCTGCACCAACACAAGTGCGAAAAGTGGTTTTTCAACACTAACACAAGTGCGAAAAGTGGTTTTTCAACACTATCACAAGTGCAAAAAGTGTTTTTTCCACACTAATACAAGTGCAAAAGTGGTTTCCTGCACCAACACAAGTGCGAAAAGTGGTTTTTCAACACTAACACAAGTGCGAAAAGTGGTTTTTCAACACTAACACAAGTGCGAAAAGTGGTTTTTCCACACTAATACAAGTGCAAAAGTGGTTTCCTGCACCAACACAAGTGCGAAAAGTGGTTTTTCAACACTAACACAAGTGCGAAAAGTGGTTTTTCCACACTAATACAAGTGCAAAAGTGGTTTCCTGCACAAACACAAGTGCGAAAAGTGGTTTTTCAACATGAACACAAGTGCGAAACTTGGTTTTTCAACACTAACACAAGTGCTAAAAGTGGTTTTTCCACACTAATACAAGTGCAAAAGTGGTTTCCTGCACCAACACATGTGCGAAAAGTGGTTTTTCAACACTAACACAAGTGCGAAAAGTGGTTTTTCAACACTATCACAAGTGCAAAAATTGTTTTTTCCACACTAATACAAGTGCAAAAGTGGTTTCCTGCACCAACACAGGGGCGAAAGGTGGTTTTTCAACACTAACACAAGTGCGAAAAGTGGTTTTTCCACACTAATACAAGTGCAAAAGTGGTTTCCTGCACCAACACAAGTGCGAAAAGTGGTTTTTCAACACTAACACATGTGCGAAAAGTGGTTTTTCAACACTAACACAAGTGTGAAAAGTGGTTTTTCAACACGAACACAAGTGCGAAAAGTGGTTTTTCACCACTAACACAAGTGCGAAAAGTGTTTTTTCCACACCAATACAAGTGCAAAAGTGGTTTCCTGCACCAACACAAGTGCGAAAAGTGGTTTTTCAACACTAACACAAGTGCGATAAGTGGTTTTTCAACACTAACACAAGTGCGAAAAGTGGTTTTTCAACACTAACACAAGTGCGAAAAGTGGTTTTTCCACACTAATACAAGTGCAAAAGTGGTTTCCTGCACCAACACAAGTGCGAAAAGTGGTTTTTCAACACTAACACAAGAGCGAAAAGTGGTTTTTCAACACTAACACAAGTGCGAAAAGTGGTTTTTCAACACTAACACAAGTGCGAAAAGTGGTTTTTCCACACTACTACAAGTGCAAAAGTGGTTTCCTGCACCAACACAAGTGCGAAAAGTGGTTTTTCAACACTAACACAAGTGCGAAAAGTGGTTTTTCAACACTAACACAAGTGCGAAAAGTGGTTTTTCAACATAACACAACTGCGAAAAGTGGATTTCCACACTAATACAAGTGCAAAAGTGGTTTCCTGCACCAACACAAGTGCGAAAAGTGGTTTTTCGACACCAGCACAAGTGTGAAAAGTGGTGTTTCAACACTATCACAAGTGCAAAAAGTGTTTTTTCCACACTAATACAAGTGCAAAAGTGGTTTCCTGCACCAACACAAGTGCGAAAAGTGGTTTTTCAACACTAACACAAGTGCGAAAAGTGGTTTTTCAACACTAACACAAGTGCGAAAAGTGGTTTTTCAACACGAACACAAGTGCGAAAAGTGGTTTTTCAACACTAACACAAGTGCGAAAAGTGTTTTTCCCACACTAATACAAATGCAAAAGTGGTTTCCTGCACCAACACAAGTGCAAAAAGTGGTTTTTCAACACTAACACAAGTTCGATAAGTGGTTTTTCAACACTAACACAAGTGCGAAAAGTGGTTTTTCAACACTAACACAAGTGCGAAAAGTGGTTTTCCACACTAATACAAGTGCAAAAGTGGTGTCCTGCACCAACACAAGAGCGAAAAGTGGTTTTTCAACACTAACACAAGTGCGAAAAGTGTTTTTTCCACACTAATTCAAGTGCAAAAGTGGTTTCCTGCACCAACACAAGTGCGAAAAGTGGTTTTTCAACACTAACACAAGAGCGAAAAGTGGTTATTAAACACTAACACAAGTGCGAAAAGTGGTTTTTCAACACTAACACAAGTGCGAAAAGTGGTTTTTCCACACTAATACAAGTGCAAAAGTGGTTTCCTGCACCAACACAAGTGCGAAAAGTGGTTTTTCAACACTAACACAAGTGCGAAAAGTGGTTTTTCAACACTAACACAAGTGTGAAAAGTGGTTTTTTAACACTAACACAAGTGCGAAAAGTGGTTTTTCCACACTAATACAAGTGCAAAAGTGGTTTCCTGCACCAACACAAGTGCGAAAAGTGGTTTTTCAACACTAACACAAGTGCGAAAAGTGGTTTTTCAACATTAATACAAGTGCGAAAAGTGGTTTTTCCACACTAATACAAGTGCAAAAGTGGTTTCCTGCACCAACACAAGTGCGAAAAGTGGTTTTTCAACACTAACACAAGTGCGAAAAGTGGTTTTTCAACACTAACACAAGAGCGAAAAGTGGTTTTTCCACACTAATACAAGTGCAAAAGTAGTTTTCCTGCACCAAGACAAGTGCGAAAAGTGGTTTTTCAACACTAGCACAAGTGCGAAAAGTGGTTTTTCAACACTATCACAAGTGCAAAAAGTGTTTTTTCCACACTAATACAAGTGCAAAAGTGGTTTCCTGCACCAACACATGTGCAAAAAGTGGTTTTTCAACACTAACACAAGTGCGAAAAGTGGTTTTTCAACACTATCACAAGTGCAAAAAGTGTTTTTTCCACACTAATACAAGTGCATAAGTGGTTTCCTGCACCAACACAAGTGCGAAAAGTGGTTTTTCAACACTAACACAAGTGCAAAAAGTGGTTTTTCAACACTAACACAAGTGCGAAAAGTGGTTTTTCAACACTAACACAAGCGCGAAAAGTGGTTTTTCAACACTAACACAGGTGTGAAAAGTGGTTTTTCCACACTAAACAAAGTGCAAAAGTGGTTTCCTGCACCAACACAAGTGCGAAAAGTGGTTTTTCAACACTAACACAAGTGCGGAAAGTGGTTTTTCAACACTAACACAAGTGCGAAAAGTGGTTTTTCCACACTAATACAAGTGCAAAAGTAGTTTCCTGCACCAACACAAGTGAGAAAAGTGGTTTTTCAACAATAACACAAGTGCGAAAAGTGGTTTTTCAACACTAACACAAGTGCAAAAAGTGGTTTTTCCACACTAATACAAGTGCAAAAGTGGTTTCCTGCACCAACACAAGTGCGAAAAGTGGTTTTTCAACACTAGCACAAGTGCGAAAAGTGGTTTTTCAACACTATCAAAAGTGCAAAAAGTGTTTTTTCCACACTAATACAAGTGCAAAAGTGGTTTCCTGCACCAACACAAGTGCGAAAAGTGGTTTTTCAACACTAACACAAGTGCGAAAAGTGGTTTTTCTACACTATCACAAGTGCAAAAAGTGTTTTTTCCACACTAATACAAGTGCAAAAGTGGTTTCCTGCACCAACACAAGTGCGAAAAGTGGTTTTTCAACACTAACACAAGTGCGAAAAGTGGTTTTTCCACACTAATACAAGTGCAAAAGTGGTTTCCTGCACCAACACAAGTGCGAAAAGTGGTTTTTCAACACTAACACAAGTGCGAAAAGTGGTTTTTCCACACTAATACAAGTGCAAAAGTGGTTTCCTGCACCAACACAAGTGTGAAAAGTGGTTTTTCAACACTAACGCAAATGCGAAAAGTGGTATTTCAACACTATCACAAGTGCAAAAAGTGTTTTTCCACACTAATACAAGTGCAAAAGTGGTTTCCTGCACCAACACAAGTGCGAAAAGTGGTTTTTCAACACTAACACAAGTGCGAAAAGTGGTTTTTCAACACTATCACAAGTGCAAAAAGTGTTTTTTCCCACACTAATACAAGTGCAAAAGTGGTTTCCTGCACCAACACAAGTGCGAAAAGTGGTTTTTCAACACTAACACAAGTGCGAAAAGTGGTTTTTCAACACTAACACAAGTGCGAAAAGTGGTTTTTCCACACTAAAACAAGTGCAAAAGTGGTTTCCTGCACCAACACAAGTGCGAAAAGTGGTTTTTCAACACTAACACAAGTGCGAAAAGTGGTTTTTCAACACTATCACAAGTGCAAAAAGTGTTTTTTCCACACTAATACAAGTGCAAAAGTGGTTTCCTGCACCAACACAAGTGCGAAAAGTGGTTTTTCAACACTAACACAAGTGCGAAAAGTGGTTTTTCAACACTAACACAAGTGCGAAAAGTGGTTTTTCCACACTAATACAAGTGCAAAAGTGGTTTCCTGCACCAACACAAGTGCGAAAAGTGGTTTTTCAACACTAACACAAGTGCGAAAAGTGGTTTTTCCACACTAATACAAGTGCAAAAGTGGTTTCCTGCACCAACACAAGTGCGAAAAGTGGTTTTTCAACACTAACACAAGTGCGAAAAGTGGTATTTCAACACTATCACAAGTGCAAAAAGTGTTTTTCCACACTAATACAAGTGCAAAAGTGGTTTCCTGCACCAACACAAGTGCGAAAAGTGGTTTTTCAACACTAACACAAGTGCGAAAAGTGGTTTTTCAACACTATCACAAGTGCAAAAAGTGTTTTTTCCCACACTAATACAAGTGCAAAAGTGGTTTCCTGCACCAACACAAGTGCGAAAAGTGGTTTTTCAACACTAACACAAGTGCGAAAAGTGGTTTTTCAACACTAATACAAGTGCGAAAAGTGGTTTTTCCACACTAAAACAAGTGCAAAAGTGGTTTCCTGCACCAACACAAGTGCGAAAAGTGGTTTTTCAACACTAACACAAGTGCGAAAAGTGGTTTTTCAACACTATCACAAGTGCAAAAAATGTTTTTTCCACACTAATACAAGTGCAAAAGTGGTTTCCTGCACCAACACAATTGCGAAATGTGGTTTTTCAACACCAACACAATTGTGAAAAGTGGTTTTTCAACACTAACACAAGTGCGAAAAGTGTTTTTTCAACACTAACACAAGTGCGAAAAGTGGTTTTTCAACACTAACACAAGTGCGAAAAGTGGTTTTTCCACACTAATGCAAGTGCAAAAGTGGTTTCCTGCACCAACACAAGTGCGAAAAGTGGTTTTTCAACACTAACACAAGTGCGAAAAGTGGTTTTTCAACACTAACACAAGTGCAAAAAGTGCTTTTCCACACTAATACAAGTGCAAAAGTGGTTTCCTGCACCAACATAAGTGCGAAAAGTGGTTTTTCAACACTAACACAAGTGCGAAAAGTGGTTTTTCAACACTAACACAAGTGCGAAAAGTAGTTTTTCCACACTAATACAAGTGCAAAAGTGGTTTCCTGCACCAACACAAGTGCGAAAAGTGGTTTTTCAACACTAGCACAAGTGCGAAAAGTGTTTTTTCAACACTATCACAAGTGCAAAAAGTGTTTTTTCCACACTAATACAAGTGCAAAAGTGGTTTCCTGCACCAACACAAGTGCGAAAAGTGGTTTTTCAACACTAACACAAGTGCGAAAAGTGGTTTTTCAACACTATCACAAGTGCAAAAAGTGTTTTTTCCATACTAATAGAAGTGCAAAAGTGGTTTCCTGCACCAACACAAGTGCGAAAAGTGGTTTTTCAACACGAACACAAGTGCGAAACTTGGTTTTTCAACACTAACACAAGTGCTAAAAGTGGTTTTTCCACACTAATACAAGTGCAAAAGTGGTTTCCTGCACCAACACATGTGCGAAAAGTGGTTTTTCAACACTAACACAAGTGCGAAAAGTGGTTTTTCAACACTATCACAAGTGCAAAAATTGTTTTTTCCACACTAATATAATACAAGTGCAAAAGTGGTTTCCTGCACCAACACAGGGGCGAAAGGTGGTTTTTCAACACTAACACAAGTGCGAAAAGTGGTTTTTCAACACTAACACAAGTGCGAAAAGTGGTTTTTCAACACTATCACAAGTGCAAAAAGTGTTTTTTCCACACTAATACAAGTGCAAAAGTGGTTTCCTGCACCAACACAAATGTGAAAAGTGGTTTTTCAACACGAACACAGCGCGAAAAGTGGTTTTTCAACACTAACACAAGTGCGAAAAGTGTTTTTTCCACACTAATACAAGTGCAAAAGTGGTTTCCTGCACCAACACAAGTGCGAAAAGTGGTTTTTCAACACTATCACAAGTGCGAAAAGTGGTTTTTCCACACTAATACAAGTGCAAAAGTGGTTTCCTGCACCAACACAAGTGCGAAAAGTGGTTTTTCAACACTAACACAAGTGCGAAAAGTGGTTTTTCAACACTATCACAAGTGCAAAAAGTGTTTTTTCCACACTAATACAAGTGCAAAAGTGGTTTCCTGCACCAACACAAGTGCGAAAAGTGGTTTTTCAACACTAACACAAGTGCGAAAAGTGGTTTTTCAACACTAACACAAGTGCGAAAAGTGGTTTTTCCACACTAATACAAGTGCAAAAGTGGTTTCCTGCACCAACACAAGTGCGAAAAGTGGTTTTTCAACACTAACACAAGTGCGAAAAGTGGTTTTTCCACACTAATACAAGTGCAAAAGTGGTTTCCTGCACCAACACAAGTGCGAAAAGTGGTTTTTCAACACTAACACAAGTGCGAAAAGTGGTATTTCAACACTATCACAAGTGCAAAAAGTGTTTTTCCACACTAATACAAGTGCAAAAGTGGTTTCCTGCACCAACACAAGTGCGAAAAGTGGTTTTTCAACACTAACACAAGTGCGAAAAGTGGTTTTTCAACACTATCACAAGTGCAAAAAGTGTTTTTTCCCACACTAATACAAGTGCAAAAGTGGTTTCCTGCACCAACACAAGTGCGAAAAGTGGTTTTTCAACACTAACACAAGTGCGAAAAGTGGTTTTTCAACACTAATACAAGTGCGAAAAGTGGTTTTTCCACACTAAAACAAGTGCAAAAGTGGTTTCCTGCACCAACACAAGTGCGAAAAGTGGTTTTTCAACACTAACACAAGTGCGAAAAGTGGTTTTTCAACACTAACACAAGTGCGAAAAGTGGTTTTTCCACACTAATACAAGTGCAAAAGTGGTTTCCTGCACCAACACAAGTGCGAAAAGTGGTTTTTCAACACTAACACAAGTGCGAAAAGTGGTTTTTCCACACTAATACAAGTGCAAAAGTGGTTTCCTGCACCAACACAAGTGCGAAAAGTGGTTTTTCAACACTAACACAAGTGCGAAAAGTGGTTTTTCAACACTAACACAAGTGCAAAAAGTGGTTTTTCCACACTAATACAAGTGCAAAAGTGGTTTCCTGCACCAACATAAGTGCGAAAAGTGGTTTTTCAACACTAACACAAGTGCGAAAAGTGGTTTTTCAACACTAACACAAGTGCGAAAAGTGGTTTTTCCACACTAATACAAGTGCAAAAGTGGTTTCCTGCACCAACACAAGTGCGAAAAGTGGTTTTTCAACACTAGCACAAGTGCGAAAAGTGTTTTTCAACACTATCACATGTGCAAAAAGTGTTTTTTCCACACTAATACAAGTGCAAAAGTGGTTTCCTGCACCAACACAAGTGCGAAAAGTGGTTTTTCAACACTAACACAAGTGCGAAAAGTGGTTTTTCAACACTATCACAAGTGCAAAAAGTGTTTTTTCCATACTAATAGAAGTGCAAAAGTGGTTTCCTGCACCAACACAAGTGCGAAAAGTGGTTTTTCAACACGAACACAAGTGCGAAACTTGGTTTTTCAACACTAACACAAGGGCTAAAAGTGGTTTTTCCACACTAATACAAGTGCAAAAGTGGTTTCCTGCACCAACACATGTGCGAAAAGTGGTTTTTCAACACTAACACAAGTGCGAAAAGTGGTTTTTCAACACTATCACAAGTGCAAAAATTGTTTTTTCCACACTAATACAAGTGCAAAAGTGGTTTCCTGCACCAACACAGGGGCGAAAGGTGGTTTTTCAACACTAACACAAGTGCGAAAAGTGGTTTTTCAACACTAACACAAGTGCGAAAAGTGGTTTTTCAACACTATCACAAGTGCAAAAAGTGTTTTTTCCACACTAATACAAGTGCAAAAGTGGTTTCCTGCACCAACACAAGTGTGAAAAGTGGTTTTTCAACACGAACACAAGCGCGAAAAGTGGTTTTTCAACACTAACACAAGTGCGAAAAGTGTTTTTTCCACACTAATACAAGTGCAAAAGTGGTTTCCTGCACCAACACAAGTGCGAAAAGTGGTTTTTCAACACTATCACAAGTGCGAAAAGTGGTTTTTCCACACTAATACAAGTGCAAAAGTGGTTTCCTGCACCAACACAAGTGCGAAAAGTGGTTTTTCAACACTAACACAAGTGCGAAAAGTGGTTTTTCAACACTAACACAAGTGCGAAAAGTGGTTTTTCAACACTAACACAAGTGCGAAAAGTGGTTTTTCCACAGTAATACAAGTGCAAAAGTGGTTTCCTGCACCAACACAAGTGCGAAAAGTGGTTTTTCAACACTAACACAAGTGCGAAAAGTGGTTTTTCAACACTAACACAAGTGCGAAAAGTGGTTTTTCCACACTAATACAAGTGCAAAAGTGGTTTCCTGCACCAACACAAGTGCGAAAAGTGGTTTTTCAACACTAACACAAGTGCGAAAAGTGGTTTTTCAACACTATCACAAGTGCATGAAGTGTTTTTTCCACACTAATACAAGTGCAAAAGTGGTTTCCTGCACCAACACAAGTGCGTAAAGTGTTTTTTCAACACTAACACAAGTGCGAAAAGTGGTTTTTCAACACTAACACAAGTGCGAAAAGTGGTTTTTCAACACTAACACAAGTGCGAAAAGTGGTTTTTCAACACTAACACAAGTGCGAAAAGTGGTTTTTCAACACTAACACAAACGCGAAAAGTGGTTTTTCCACACTAATACAAGTGCAAAAGTGGTTTCCTGCACCAACACAAGTGCGAAAATTGGTTTTTCAACACTAACACAAGTGCGAAAAGTGGTTTTTCAACACTATCACAAGTGCAAAAAGTGTTTTTTCCACACTAATACAAGTGCAAAAGTGGTTTCCTGCACCAACACAAGTGCGAAAAGTGGTTTTTCAACACTAACACATGTGCGAAAAGTGGTTTTTCAACACTAACACAAGTGTGAAAAGTGGTTTTTCAACACGAACACAAGTGCGAAAAGTGGTTTTTCACCACTAACACAAGTGCGAAAAGTGTTTTTTCCACACCAATACAAGTGCAAAAGTGGTTTCCTGCACCAACACAAGTGCGAAAAGTGGTTTTTCAACACTAACACAAGTGCGAAAAGTGGTTTTTCTACACTATCACAAGTGCAAAAAGTGTTTTTTCCACACTAATACAAGTGCAAAAGTGGTTTCCTGCACCAACACAAGTGCGAAAAGTGGTTTTTCAACACTAACACAAGTGCGAAAAGTGGTTTTTCAACACTAACACAAGTGCGAAAAGTGGTTTTTCCACACTAATACAAGTGCAAAAGTGGTTTCCTGCACCAACACAAGTGCGAAAAGTGGTTTTTCAACACTAACACAAGTGCGAAAAGTGGTTTTTCCACACTAATACAAGTGTAAAAGTGGTTTCCTGCACCAACACAAGTGTGAAAAGTGGTTTTTCAACACTAACGCAAATGCGAAAAGTGGTATTTCAACACTATCACAAGTGCAAAAAGTGTTTTTCCACACTAATACAAGTGCAAAAGTGGTTTCCTGCACCAACACAAGTGCGAAAAGTGGTTTTTCAACACTAACACAAGTGCGAAAAGTGGTTTTTCAACACTATCACAAGTGCAAAAAGTGTTTTTTCCCACACTAATACAAGTGCAAAAGTGGTTTCCTGCACCAACACAAGTGCGAAAAGTGGTTTTTCAACACTAACACAAGTGCGAAAAGTGGTTTTTCCACACTAATACAAGTGCAAAAGTGGTTTCCTGCACCAACACAAGTGCGAAAAGTGGTTTTTCAACACTAACACAAGTGCGAAAAGTGGTATTTCAACACTATCACAAGTGCAAAAAGTGTTTTTCCACACTAATACAAGTGCAAAAGTGGTTTCCTGCACCAACACAAGTGCGAAAAGTGGTTTTTCAACACTAACACAAGTGCGAAAAGTGGTTTTTCAACACTATCACAAGTGCAAAAAGTGTTTTTTCCCACACTAATACAAGTGCAAAAGTGGTTTCCTGCACCAACACAAGTGCGAAAAGTGGTTTTTCAACACTAACACAAGTGCGAAAAGTGGTTTTTCAACACTAATACAAGTGCGAAAAGTGGTTTTTCCACACTAAAACAAGTGCAAAAGTGGTTTCCTGCACCAACACAAGTGCGAAAAGTGGTTTTTCAACACTAACACAAGTGCGAAAAGTGGTTTTTCAACACTATCACAAGTGCAAAAATTGTTTTTTCCACACTAATACAAGTGCAAAAGTGGTTTCCTGCACCAACACAATTGCGAAATGTGGTTTTTCAACACCAACACAATTGCGAAAAGTGGTTTTTCAACACTAACACAAGTGCGAAAAGTGTTTTTTCAACACTAACACAAGTGCGAAAAGTGGTTTTTCAACACTAACACAAGTGCGAAAAGTGGTTTTTCCACACTAATACAAGTGCAAAAGTGATTTCCTGCACCAACACAAGTGCGAAAAGTGGTTTTTCAACACTAACACAAGTGCGAAAAGTGGTTTTTCAACACTAACACAAGTGCAAAAAGTGGTTTTTCCACACTAATACAAGTGCAAAAGTGGTTTCCTGCACCAACATAAGTGCGAAAAGTGGTTTTTCAACACTAACACAAGTGCGAAAAGTGGTTTTTCAACACTAACACAAGTGCGAAAAGTGGTTTTTCCACACTCATACAAGTGCAAAAGTGGTTTCCTGCACCAACACAAGTGCGAAAAGTGGTTTTTCAACACTAGCACAAGTGCGAAAAGTGTTTTTTCAACACTATCACAAGTGCAAAAAGTGTTTTTTCCACACTAATACAAGTGCAAAAGTGGTTTCCTGCACCAACACAAGTGCGAAAAGTGGTTTTTCAACACTAACACAAGTGCGAAAAGTGGTTTTTCAACACTATCACAAGTGCAAAAAGTGTTTTTTCCATACTAATAGAAGTGCAAAAGTGGTTTCCTGCACCAACACAAGTGCGAAAAGTGGTTTTTCAACACGAACACAAGTGCGAAACTTGGTTTTTCAACACTAACACAAGTGCTAAAAGTGGTTTTTCCACACTAATACAAGTGCAAAAGTGGTTTCCTGCACCAACACATGTGCGAAAAGTGGTTTTTCAACACTAACACAAGTGCGAAAAGTGGTTTTTCAACACTATCACAAGTGCAAAAATTGTTTTTTCCACACTATTACAAGTGCAAAAGTGGTTTCCTGCACCAACACAGGGGCGAAAGGTGGTTTTTCAACACTAACACAAGTGCGAAAAGTGGTTTTTCAACACTAACACAAGTGCGAAAAGTGGTTTTTCAACACTATCACAAGTGCAAAAAGTGTTTTTTCCACACTAATACAAGTGCAAAAGTGGTTTCCTGCACCAACACAAGTGTGAAAAGTGGTTTTTCAACACGAACACAAGCGCGAAAAGTGGTTTTTCAACACTAACACAAGTGCGAAAAGTGTTTTTTCCACACTAATACAAGTGCAAAAGTGGTTTCCTGCACCAACACAAGTGCGAAAAGTGGTTTTTCAACACTATCACAAGTGCGAAAAGTGGTTTTTCCACACTAATACAAGTGCAAAAGTGGTTTCCTGCACCAACACAAGTGCGAAAAGTGGTTTTTCAACACTAACACAAGTGCGAAAAGTGGTTTTTCAACACTAACACAAGTGCGAAAAGTGGTTTTTCAACACTAACACAAGTGCGAAAAGTGGTTTTTCCACACTAATACAAGTGCAAAAGTGGTTTCCTGCACCAACACAAGTGCGAAAAGTGGTTTTTCAACACTAACACAAGTGCGAAAAGTGGTTTTTCAACACTAACACAAGTGCGAAAAGTGGTTTTTCCACACTAATACAAGTGCAAAAGTGGTTTCCTGCACCAACACAAGTGCGAAAAGTGGTTTTTCAACACTAACACAAGTGCGAAAAGTGGTTTTTCAACACTATCACAAGTGCATAAAGTGTTTTTTCCACACTAATACAAGTGCAAAAGTGGTTTCCTGCACCAACACAAGTGCGTAAAGTGTTTTTTCAACACTAACACAAGTGCGAAAAGTGGTTTTTCAACACTAACACAAGTGCGAAAAGTGGTTTTTCAACACTAACACAAGTGCGAAAAGTGGTTTTTCAACACTAACACAAGTGCGAAAAGTGGTTTTTCAACACTAACACAAGCGCGAAAAGTGGTTTTTCAACACTAACACAAGTGCGAAAAGTGTTTTTTCCACACTAATACAAGTGCAAAAGTGGTTTCCTGCACCAACACAAGTGCGAAAAGTGGTTTTTCAACACTATCAGAAGTGCGAAAAGTGGTTTTTCCACACTAATACAAGTGCAAAAGTGGTTTCCTGCACCAACACAAGTGCGAAAAGTGGTTTTTCAACACTAACACAAGTGCGAAAAGTGGTTTTTCAACACTAACACAAGTGCGAAAAGTGGTTTTTCAACACTAACACAAGTGCGAAAAGTGGTTTTTCCACAGTAATACAAGTGCAAAAGTGGTTTCCTGCACCAACACAAGTGCGAAAAGTGGTTTTTCAACACTAACACAAGTGCGAAAAGTGGTTTTTCAACACTAACACAAGTGCGAAAAGTGGTTTTTCCACACTAATACAAGTGCAAAAGTGGTTTCCTGCACCAACACAAGTGCGAAAAGTGGTTTTTCAACACTAACACAAGTGCGAAAAGTGGTTTTTCAACACTATCACAAGTGCATAAAGTGTTTTTTCCACACTAATACAAGTGCAAAAGTGGTTTCCTGCACCAACACAAGTGCGTAAAGTGTTTTTTCAACACTAACACAAGTGCGAAAAGTGGTTTTTCAACACTAACACAAGTGCGAAAAGTGGTTTTTCAACACTAACACAAGTGCGAAAAGTGGTTTTTCAACACTAACACAAGTACGAAAAGTGGTTTTTCAACACTAACACAAATGCGAAAAGTGGTTTTTCCACACTAATACAAGTGCAAAAGTGGTTTCCTGCACCAACACAAGTGCGAAAATTGGTTTTTCAACACTAACACAAGTGCGAAAAGTGGTTTTTCAACACTATCACAAGTGCAAAAAGTGTTTTTTTCCACACTAATACAAGTGCAAAAGTGGTTTCCTGCACCAACACAAGTGCGAAAAGTGGTTTTTCAACACTAACACATGTGCGAAAAGTGGTTTTTCAACACTAACACAAGTGTGAAAAGTGGTTTTTCAACACGAACACAAGTGCGAAAAGTGGTTTTTCACCACTAACACAAGTGCGAAAAGTGTTTTTTCCACACCAATACAAGTGCAAAAGTGGTTTCCTGCACCAACACAAGTGCGAAAAGTGGTTTTTCAACACTAACACAAGTGCGAAAAGTGGTTTTTCTACACTATCACAAGTGCAAAAAGTGTTTTTTCCACACTAATACAAGTGCAAAAGTGGTTTCCTGCACCAACACAAGTGCGAAAAGTGGTTTTTCAACACTAACACAAGTGCGAAAAGTGGTTTTTCAACACTAACACAAGTGCGAAAAGTGGTTTTTCCACACTAATACAAGTGCAAAAGTGGTTTCCTGCACCAACACAAGTGCGAAAAGTGGTTTTTCAACACTAACACAAGTGCGAAAAGTGGTTTTTCCACACTAATACAAGTGCAAAAGTGGTTTCCTGCACCAACACAAGTGCGAAAAGTGGTTTTTCAACACTAACACAAGTGCGAAAAGTGGTATTTCAACACTATCACAAGTGCAAAAAGTGTTTTTTCCACACTAATACAAGTGCAAAAGTGGTTTCCTGCACCAACACAAGTGCGAAAAGTGGTTTTTCAACACTAACACAAGTGCGAAAAGTGGTTTTTCAACACTATCACAAGTGCAAAAAGTGTTTTTTCCCACACTAATACAAGTGCAAAAGTGGTTTCCTGCACCAACACAAGTGCGAAAAGTGGTTTTTCAACACTAACACAAGTGCGAAAAGTGGTTTTTCAACACTAACACAAGTGCGAAAAGTGGTTTTTCCACACTAAAACAAGTGCAAAAGTGGTTTCCTGCACCAACACAAGTGCGAAAAGTGGTTTTTCAACACTAACACAAGTGCGAAAAGTGGTTTTTCAACACTATCACAAGTGCAAAAAGTGTTTTTTCCACACTAATACAAGTGCAAAAGTGGTTTCCTGCACCAACACAAGTGCGAAAAGTGGTTTTTCAACACTAACACAAGTGCGAAAAGTGGTTTTTCAACACTAACACAAGTGCGAAAAGTGGTTTTTCCACACTAATACAAGTGCAAAAGTGGTTTCCTGCACCAACACAAGTGCGAAAAGTGGTTTTTCAACACTAACACAAGTGCGAAAAGTGGTTTTTCCACACTAATACAAGTGCAAAAGTGGTTTCCTGCACCAACACAAGTGCGAAAAGTGGTTTTTCAACACTAACACAAGTGCGAAAAGTGGTATTTCAACACTATCACAAGTGCAAAAAGTGTTTTTCCACACTAATACAAGTGCAAAAGTGGTTTCCTGCACCAACACAAGTGCGAAAAGTGGTTTTTCAACACTAACACAAGTGCGAAAAGTGGTTTTTCAACACTATCACAAGTGCAAAAAGTGTTTTTTCCCACACTAATACAAGTGCAAAAGTGGTTTCCTGCACCAACACAAGTGCGAAAAGTGGTTTTTCAACACTAACACAAGTGCGAAAAGTGGTTTTTCAACACTAACACAAGTGCAAAAAGTGGTTTTTCCACACTAATACAAGTGCAAAAGTGGTTTCCTGCACCAACATAAGTGCGAAAAGTGGTTTTTAACACTAATACAAGTGCAAAAGTGGTTTCCTGCACCAACACAAGTGCGAAAAGTGGTTTTTCAACACTAACACAAGTGCGAAAAGTGGTTTTTCCACACTAATACAAGTGCAAAAGTGGTTTCCTGCACCAACACAAGTGCGAAAAGTGGTTTTTCAACACTAACACAAGTGCGAAAAGTGGTATTTCAACACTATCACAAGTGCAAAAAGTGTTTTTCCACACTAATACAAGTGCAAAAGTGGTTTCCTGCACCAACACAAGTGCGAAAAGTGGTTTTTCAACACTAACACAAGTGCGAAAAGTGGTTTTTCAACACTATCACAAGTGCAAAAAGTGTTTTTTCCCACACTAATACAAGTGCAAAAGTGGTTTCCTGCACCAACACAAGTGCGAAAAGTGGTTTTTCAACACTAACACAAGTGCGAAAAGTGGTTTTTCAACACTAACACAAGTGCAAAAAGTGGTTTTTCCACACTAATACAAGTGCAAAAGTGGTTTCCTGCACCAACATAAGTGCGAAAAGTGGTTTTTCAACACTAACACAAGTGCGAAAAGTGGTTTTTCAACACTAACACAAGTGCGAAAAGTGGTTTTTCCACACTAATACAAGTGCAAAAGTGGTTTCCTGCACCAACACAAGTGCGAAAAGTGGTTTTTCAACACTAGCACAAGTGCGAAAAGTGTTTTTTCAACACTATCACAAGTGCAAAAAGTGTTTTTTCCACACTAATACAAGTGCAAAAGTGGTTTCCTGCACCAACACAAGTGCGAAAAGTGGTTTTTCAACACTAACACAAGTGCGAAAAGTGGTTTTTCAACACTATCACAAGTGCAAAAAGTGTTTTTTCCATACTAATAGAAGTGCAAAAGTGGTTTCCTGCACCAACACAAGTGCGAAAAGTGGTTTTTCAACACGAACACAAGTGCGAAACTTGGTTTTTCAACACTAACACAAGTGCTAAAAGTGGTTTTTCCACACTAATACAAGTGCAAAAGTGGTTTCCTGCACCAACACATGTGCGAAAAGTGGTTTTTCAACACTAACACAAGTGCGAAAAGTGGTTTTTCAACACTATCACAAGTGCAAAAATTGTTTTTTCCACACTAATACAAGTGCAAAAGTGGTTTCCTGCACCAACACAGGGGCGAAAGGTGGTTTTTCAACACTAACACAAGTGCGAAAAGTGGTTTTTCAACACTAACACAAGTGCGAAAAGTGGTTTTTCAACACTATCACAAGTGCAAAAAGTGTTTTTTCCACACTAATACAAGTGCAAAAGTGGTTTCCTGCACCAACACAAGTGTGAAAAGTGGTTTTTCAACACGAACACAAGCGCGAAAAGTGGTTTTTCAACACTAACACAAGTGCGAAAAGTGTTTTTTCCACACTAATACAAGTGCAAAAGTGGTTTCCTGCACCAACACAAGTGCGAAAAGTGGTTTTTCAACACTATCACAAGTGCGAAGTGGTTTTTCCACACTAATACAAGTGCAAAAGTGGTTTCCTGCACCAACACAAGTGCGAAAAGTGGTTTTTCAACACTAACACAAGTGCGAAAAGTGGTTTTTCAACACTAACACAAGTGCGAAAAGTGGTTTTTCAACACTAACACAAGTGCGAAAAGTGGTTTTTCCACAGTAATACAAGTGCAAAAGTGGTTTCCTGCACCAACACAAGTGCGAAAAGTGGTTTTTCAACACTAACACAAGTGCGAAAAGTGGTTTTTCAACACTAACACAAGTGCGAAAAGTGGTTTTTCCACACTAATACAAGTGCAAAAGTGGTTTCCTGCACCAACACAAGTGCGAAAAGTGGTTTTTCAACACTAACACAAGTGCGAAAAGTGGTTTTTCAACACTATCACAAGTGCATAAAGTGTTTTTTCCACACTAATACAAGTGCAAAAGTGGTTTCCTGCACCAACACAAGTGCGTAAAGTGTTTTTTCAACACTAACACAAGTGCGAAAAGTGGTTTTTCAACACTAACACAAGTGCGAAAAGTGGTTTTTCAACACTAACACAAGTGCGAAAAGTGGTTTTTCAACACTAACACAAACGCGAAAAGTGGTTTTTCCACACTAATACAAGTGCAAAAGTGGTTTCCTGCACCAACACAAGTGCGAAAATTGGTTTTTCAACACTAACACAAGTGCGAAAAGTGGTTTTTCAACACTATCACAAGTGCAAAAAGTGTTTTTTCCACACGAATACAAGTGCAAAAGTGGTTTCCTGCACCAACACAAGTGCGAAAAGTGGTTTTTCAACACTAACACATGTGCGAAAAGTGGTTTTTCAACACTAACACAAGTGTGAAAAGTGGTTTTTCAACACGAACACAAGTGCGAAAAGTGGTTTTTCACCACTAACACAAGTGCGAAAAATGTTTTTTCCACACCAATACAAGTGCAAAAGTGGTTTCCTGCACCAACACAAGTGCGAAAAGTGGTTTTTCAACACGAACACAAGTGCGATAAGTGGTTTTTCAACACTAACACAAGTGCGAAAAGTGGTTTTTCAACACTAACACAAGTGCGAAAAGTGGTTTTTCCACACTAATACAAGTGCAAAAGTGGTTTCCTGCACAAACACAAGTGCGAAAAGTGGTTTTTCAACACTAACACAAGAGCGAAAAGTGGTTTTTCAACACTAACACAAGTGCGAAAAGTGGTTTTTCAACACTAACACAAGTGCGAAAAGTGGTTTTTCCACACTAATACAAGTGCAAAAGTGGTTTCCTGCACCAACACAAGTGCGAAAAGTGGTTTTTCAACACTAACACAAGTGCGAAAAGTGGTTTTTCAACACTAACACAAGTGCGAAAAGTGGTTTTTCAACACTAACACAAGTGCGAAAAGTGGATTTCCACACTAATACAAGTGCAAAAGTGGTTTCCTGCACCAACACAAGTGCGAAAAGTGGTTTTTCGACACCAGCACAAGTGTGAAAAGTGGTGTTTCAACACTATCACAAGTGTGAAAAGTGGTGTTTCAACACTATCACAAGTGCAAAAAGTGTTTTTTCCACACTAATACAAGTGCAAAAGTGGTTTCCTGCACCAACACAAGTGCGAAAAGTGGTTTTTCAACACTAACACAAGTGCGAAAAGTGGTTTTTCAACACTAACACAAGTGCGAAAAGTGGTTTTTCAACACGAACACAAGTGCGAAAAGTGGTTTTTCAACACTAACACAAGTGCGAAAAGTGTTTTTCCCACACTAATACAAGTGCAAAAGTGGTTTCCTGCACCAACACAAGTGCGAAAAGTGGTTTTTCAACACTAACACAAGTGCGATAAGTGGTTTTTCAACACTAACACAAGTGCGAAAAGTGGTTTTTCAACACTAACACAAGTGCGAAAAGTGGTTTTCCACACTAATACAAGTGCAAAAGTGGTGTCCTGCACCAACACAAGTGCGAAAAGTGGTTTTTCAACACTAACACAATTGCGAAAAGTGTTTTTTCCACACTAATTCAAGTGCAAAAGTGGTTTCCTGCACCAACACAAGTGCGAAAAGTGGTTTTTCAACACTAACACAAGAGCGAAAAGTGGTTATTAAACACTAACACAAGTGCGAAACGTGGTTTTTCAACACTAACACAAGTGCGAAAAGTGGTTTTTCCACACTAATACAAGTGCAAAAGTGGTTTCCTGCAACAACACAAGTCCGAAAAGTGGTTTTTCAACACTAACACAAGTGCGAAAAGTGGTTTTTCAACACTAACACAAGTGCGAAAAGTGGTTTTTTAACACTAACACAAGTGCGAAAAGTGGTTTTTCCACACTAATACAAGTGCAAAAGTGGTTTCCTGCACCAACACAAGTGCGAAAAGTGGTTTTTCAACACTAACACAAGTGCGAAAAGTGGTTTTTCAACACTAACACAAGTGCGAAAAGTGGTTTTTCCACACTAATACAAGTGCAAAAGTGGTTTCCTGCACCAACACAAGTGCGAAAAGTGGTTTTTCAACACTAACACAAGTGCGAAAAGTGGTTTTTCAACACTAACACAAGTGCGAAAAGTGGTTTTTCCACACTAATACAAGTGCAAAAGTAGTTTTCCTGCACCAAGACAAGTGCGAAAAGTGGTTTTTCAACACTAGCACAAGTGCGAAAAGTGGTTTTTCAACACTATCACAAGTGCAAAAAGTGTTTTTTCCACACTAATACAAGTGCAAAAGTGGTTTCCTGCACCAACACATGTGCAAAAAGTGGTGTTTCAACACTAACACAAGTGCGAAAAGTGGTTTTTCAACACTATCACAAGTGCAAAAAGTGTTTTTTCCACACTAATACAAGTGCATAAGTGGTTTCCTGCAACAACACAAGTGCGAAAAGTGGTTTTTCAACACTAACACAAGTGCGAAAAATGGTTTTTCAACACTAACACAAGTGCGAAAAGTGGTTTTTCCACACTAATACAAGTGCAAAAGTGGTTTCCTGCACCAACACAAGTGCGAAAAGTGGTTTTTCAACACTAACACAAGTGCGAAAAGTGGTTTTTCCACACTAATACAAGTGCAAAAGTGGTTTCCTGCACCAACACAAGTGCGAAAAGTGGTTTTTCAACACTAACACAAGTGCGAAAAGTGGTATTTCAACACTATCACAAGTGCAAAAAGTGTTTTTCCACACTAATACAAGTGCAAAAGTGGTTTCCTGCACCAACACAAGTGCGAAAAGTGGTTTTTCAACACTAACACAAGTGCGAAAAGTGGTTTTTCAACACTAACACAAGTGCGAAAAGTGGTTTTTCAACACTAACACAAGTGCGAAAAGTGGTTTTTCCACACTAATACAAGTGCAAAAGTGGTTTTTTAACAATAACACAAGTGCGAAAAGTGGTTTTTCCACACTAATACAAGTGCAAAAGTGGTTTCCTGCACCAACACAAGTGCGAAAAGTGGTTTTTCAACACTAACACAAGTGCGAAAAGTGGTTTTTCAACACTAACACAAGTGCGAAAAGTGGTTTTTCCACACTAATACAAGTGCAAAAGTGGTTTCCTGCACCAACACAAGTGCGAAAAGTGGTTTTTCAACATTAACACAATTGCGAAAAGTGGTTTTTCAACACTAACACAAGTGCGAAAAGTGGTTTTTCCACACTAATACAAGTGCAAAAGTGGTTTTCCTGCACCAACACAAGTGCGAAAAGTGGTTTTTCAACACTAGCACAAGTGCGAAATGTGGTTTTTCAACACTATCACAAGTGCAAAAAGTGTTTTTTCCACACTAATACAAGTGCGAAAAGTGGTTTTTCAACACTAACACAAGTGCGAAAAGTGGTTTTTCCACACTAATACAAGTGCAAAAGTGGTTTCCTGCACCAACACAATTGCGAAATGTGGTTTTTCAACACCAACACAATTGCGAAAAGTGGTTTTTCAACACTAACACAAGTGCGAAAAGTGTTCTTTCAACACTAACACAAGTGCGAAAAGTGGTTTTTCAACACTAACACAAGTGCGAAAAGTGGTTTTTCCACACTAATACAAGTGCAAAAGTGGTTTCCTGCACCAACACAAGTGCGAAAAGTGGTTTTTCAACACTAACACAAGTGCGAAAAGTGGTTTTTCAACACTAACACAAGTGCAAAAAGTGGGGTTTCCACACTAATACAAGTGCAAAAGTGGTTTCCTGCACCAACATAAGTGCGAAAAGCGGTTTTTCAACACTAACACAAGTGCGAAAAGTGGTTTTTCAACACTAACACAAGTGCGAAAAGTGGATTTCCACACTAATACAAGTGCAAAAGTGGTTTCCTGCACCAACACAAGTGCGAAAAGTGGTTTTTCAACACTAGCACAAGTGCGAAAAGTGTTTTTTCAACACTATCACAAGTGCAAAAAGTGTTTTTTCCACACTAATACAAGTGCAAAAGTGGTTTCCTGCACCAACACAAGTGCGAAAAGTGGTTTATCAACACTAACACAAGTGCGAAAAGTGGTTTTTCAACACTATCACAAGTGCAAAAAGTGTTTTTTCCATACTAATAGAAGTGCAAAAGTGGTTTCCTGCACCAACACAAGTGCGAAAAGTGGTTTTTCAACACGAACACAAGTGCGAAACTTGGTTTTTCAACACTAACACAAGTGCTAAAAGTGGTTTTTCCACACTAATACAAGTGCAAAAGTGGTTTCCTGCACCAACACATGTGCGAAAAGTGGTTTTTCAACACTAGCACAAGTGCGAGAAGTGGTTTTTCAACACTATCACAAGTGCAAAAAGTGTTTTTTCCACACTAATACAAGTGCGAAAAGTGGTTTTTCAACACTAACACAAGTGCGAAAAGTGGTTTTTCCACACTAATACAAGTGCAAAAGTGGTTTCCTGCACCAACACAATTGCGAAATGTGGTTTTTCAACACCAACACAATTGCGAAAAGTGGTTTTTCAACACTAACACAAGTGCGAAAAGTGTTTTTTCAACACTAACACAAGTGCGAAAAGTGGTTTTTCAACACTAACACAAGTGCGAAAAGTGGTTTTTCCACACTAATACAAGTGCAAAAGTGGTTTCCTGCACCAACACAAGTGCGAAAAGTGGTTTTTCAACACTAACACAAGTGCGAAAAGTGGTTTTTCAACACTAACACAAGTGCAAAAAGTGGTTTTTCCACACTAATACAAGTGCAAAAGTGGTTTCCTGCACCAACATAAGTGCGAAAAGCGGTTTTTCAACACTAACACAAGTGCGAAAAGTGGTTTTTCAACACTAACACAAGTGCGAAAAGTGGATTTCCACACTAATACAAGTGCAAAAGTGGTTTCCTGCACCAACACAAGTGCGAAAAGTGGTTTTTCAACACTAGCACAAGTGCGAAAAGTGTTTTTTCAACACTATCACAAGTGCAAAAAGTGTTTTTTCCACACTAATACAAGTGCAAAAGTGGTTTCCTGCACCAACACAAGTGCGAAAAGTGGTTTATCAACACTAACACAAGTGCGAAAAGTGGTTTTTCAACACTATCACAAGTGCAAAAAGTGTTTTTTCCATACTAATAGAAGTGCAAAAGTGGTTTCCTGCACCAACACAAGTGCGAAAAGTGGTTTTTCAACACGAACACAAGTGCGAAACTTGGTTTTTCAACACTAACACAAGTGCTAAAAGTGGTTTTTCCACACTAATACAAGTGCAAAAGTGGTTTCCTGCACCAACACATGTGCGAAAAGTGGTTTTTCAACACTAACACAAGTGCGAAAAGTGGTTTTTCAACACTAACACAAGTGCGAAAAGTGGTTTTTCAACACTAACACAAGTGCGAAAAGTGGTTTTTCAACACTATCACAAGTGCAAAAAGTGTTTTTTCCACACTAATACAAGTGCAAAAGTGGTTTCCTGCACCAACACAAGTGTGAAAAGTGGTTTTTCAACACGAACACAAGCGCGAAAAGTGGTTTTTCAACACTAACACAAGTGCGAAAAGTGTTTTTTCCACACTAATACAAGTGCAAAAGTGGTTTCCTGCACCAACACAAGTGCGAAAAGTGGTTTTTCAACACTATCACAAGTGCGAAAAGTGGTTTTTCCACACTAATACAAGTGCAAAAGTGGTTTCCTGCACCAACACAAGTGCGAAAAGTGGTTTTTCAACACTAACACAAGTGCGAAAAGTGGTTTTTCAACACTAACACAAGTGCAAAAAGTGTTTTTCCACACTAATACAAGTGCAAAAGTGGTTTCCTGCACCAACACAAGTGCGAAAAGTGGTTTTTCAACACTAACACAAGTGCGAAAAGTGGTTTTTCAACACTAACACAAGTGCGAAAAGTGGTTTTTCAACACTAACACAAGTGCGAAAAGTGGTTTTTCCACACTAATACAAGTGCAAAAGTGGTTTTTTAACAATAACACAAGTGCGAAAAGTGGTTTTTCCACACTAATACAAGTGCAAAAGTGGTTTCCTGCACCAACACAAGTGCGAAAAGTGGTTTTTCAACACTAACACAAGTGCGAAAAGTGGTTTTTCAACACTAACACAAGTGCGAAAAGTGGTTTTTCCACACTAATACAAGTGCAAAAGTGGTTTCCTGCACCAACACAAGTGCGAAAAGTGGTTTTTCAACATTAACACAATTGCGAAAAGTGGTTTTTCAACACTAACACAAGTGCGAAAAGTGGTTTTTCCACACTAATACAAGTGCAAAAGTGGTTTTCCTGCACCAACACAAGTGCGAAAAGTGGTTTTTCAACACTAGCACAAGTGCGAAAAGTGGTTTTTCAACACTATCACAAGTGCAAAAAGTGTTTTTTCCACACTAATACAAGTGCGAAAAGTGGTTTTTCAACACTAACACAAGTGCGAAAAGTGGTTTTTCCACACTAATACAAGTGCAAAAGTGGTTTCCTGCACCAACACAATTGCGAAATGTGGTTTTTCAACACCAACACAATTGCGAAAAGTGGTTTTTCAACACTAACACAAGTGCGAAAAGTGTTCTTTCAACACTAACACAAGTGCGAAAAGTGGTTTTTCAACACTAACACAAGTGCGAAAAGTGGTTTTTCCACACTAATACAAGTGCAAAAGTGGTTTCCTGCACCAACACAAGTGCGAAAAGTGGTTTTTCAACACTAACACAAGTGCGAAAAGTGGTTTTTCAACACTAACACAAGTGCAAAAAGTGGTTTTTCCACACTAATACAAGTGCAAAAGTGGTTTCCTGCACCAACATAAGTGCGAAAAGCGGTTTTTCAACACTAACACAAGTGCGAAAAGTGGTTTTTCAACACTAACACAAGTGCGAAAAGTGGATTTCCACACTAATACAAGTGCAAAAGTGGTTTCCTGCACCAACACAAGTGCGAAAAGTGGTTTTTCAACACTAGCACAAGTGCGAAAAGTGTTTTTTCAACACTATCACAAGTGCAAAAAGTGTTTTTTCCACACTAATACAAGTGCAAAAGTGGTTTCCTGCACCAACACAAGTGCGAAAAGTGGTTTATCAACACTAACACAAGTGCGAAAAGTGGTTTTTCAACACTATCACAAGTGCAAAAAGTGTTTTTTCCATACTAATAGAAGTGCAAAAGTGGTTTCCTGCACCAACACAAGTGCGAAAAGTGGTTTTTCAACACGAACACAAGTGCGAAACTTGGTTTTTCAACACTAACACAAGTGCTAAAAGTGGTTTTTCCACACTAATACAAGTGCAAAAGTGGTTTCCTGCACCAACACATGTGCGAAAAGTGGTTTTTCAACACTAGCACAAGTGCGAGAAGTGGTTTTTCAACACTATCACAAGTGCAAAAAGTGTTTTTTCCACACTAATACAAGTGCGAAAAGTGGTTTTTCAACACTAACACAAGTGCGAAAAGTGGTTTTTCCACACTAATACAAGTGCAAAAGTGGTTTCCTGCACCAACACAATTGCGAAATGTGGTTTTTCAACACCAACACAATTGCGAAAAGTGGTTTTTCAACACTAACACAAGTGCGAAAAGTGTTTTTTCAACACTAACACAAGTGCGAAAAGTGGTTTTTCAACACTAACACAAGTGCGAAAAGTGGTTTTTCCACACTAATACAAGTGCAAAAGTGGTTTCCTGCACCAACACAAGTGCGAAAAGTGGTTTTTCAACACTAACACAAGTGCGAAAAGTGGTTTTTCAACACTAACACAAGTGCAAAAAGTGGTTTTTCCACACTAATACAAGTGCAAAAGTGGTTTCCTGCACCAACATAAGTGCGAAAAGCGGTTTTTCAACACTAACACAAGTGCGAAAAGTGGTTTTTCAACACTAACACAAGTGCGAAAAGTGGATTTCCACACTAATACAAGTGCAAAAGTGGTTTCCTGCACCAACACAAGTGCGAAAAGTGGTTTTTCAACACTAGCACAAGTGCGAAAAGTGTTTTTTCAACACTATCACAAGTGCAAAAAGTGTTTTTTCCACACTAATACAAGTGCAAAAGTGGTTTCCTGCACCAACACAAGTGCGAAAAGTGGTTTATCAACACTAACACAAGTGCGAAAAGTGGTTTTTCAACACTATCACAAGTGCAAAAAGTGTTTTTTCCATACTAATAGAAGTGCAAAAGTGGTTTCCTGCACCAACACAAGTGCGAAAAGTGGTTTTTCAACACGAACACAAGTGCGAAACTTGGTTTTTCAACACTAACACAAGTGCTAAAAGTGGTTTTTCCACACTAATACAAGTGCAAAAGTGGTTTCCTGCACCAACACATGTGCGAAAAGTGGTTTTTCAACACTAACACAAGTGCGAAAAGTGGTTTTTCAACACTATCACAAGTGCAAAAATTGTTTTTTCCACACTAATACAAGTGCAAAAGTGGTTTCCTGCACCAACACAGGGGCGAAAGGTGGTTTTTCAACACTAACACAAGTGCGAAAAGTGGTTTTTCAACACTAACACAAGTGCGAAAAGTGGTTTTTCAACACTATCACAAGTGCAAAAAGTGTTTTTTCCACACTAATACAAGTGCAAAAGTGGTTTCCTGCACCAACACAAGTGTGAAAAGTGGTTTTTCAACACGAACACAAGCGCGAAAAGTGGTTTTTCAACACTAACACAAGTGCGAAAAGTGTTATTTCCACACTAATACAAGTGCAAAAGTGGTTTCCTGCACCAACACAAGTGCGAAAAGTGGTTTTTCAACACTATCACAAGTGCGAAAAGTGGTTTTTCCACACTAATACAAGTGCAAAAGTGGTTTCCTGCACCAACACAAGTGCGAAAAGTGGTTTTTCAACACTAACACAAGTGCGAAAAGTGGTTTTTCAACACTAACACAAGTGCGAAAAGTGGTTTTTCAACACTAACACAAGTGCGAAAAGTGGTTTTTCCACAGTAATACAAGTGCAAAAGTGGTTTCCTGCACCAACACAAGTGCGAAAAGTGGTTTTTCAACACTAACACAAGTGCGAAAAGTGGTTTTTCAACACTAACACAAGTGCGAAAAGTGGTTTTTCCACACTAATACAAGTGCAAAAGTGGTTTCCTGCACCAACACAAGTGCGAAAAGTGGTTTTTCAACACTAACACAAGTGCGAAAAGTGGTTTTTCAACACTATCACAAGTGCATAGAGTGTTTTTTCCACACTAATACAAGTGCAAAAGTGGTTTCCTGCACCAACACAAGTGCGTAAAGTGTTTTTTCAACACTAACACAAGTGCGAAAAGTGGTTTTTCAACACTAACACAAGTGCGAAAAGTGGTTTTTCAACACTAACACAAGTGCGAAAAGTGGTTTTTCAACACTAACACAAGTGCGAAAAGTGGTTTTTTAACACTAACACAAACGCGAAAAGTGGTTTTTCCACACTAATACAAGTGCAAAAGTGGTTTCCTGCACCAACACAAGTGCGAAAATTGGTTTTTCAACACTAACACAAGTGCGAAAAGTGGTTTTTCAACACTATCACAAGTGCAAAAAGTGTTTTTTCCACATTAATACAAGTGCAAAAGTGGTTTCCTGCACCAACAC
Source organism: Myxine glutinosa (assembly GCF_964187855.1). Lineage (NCBI taxonomy): Eukaryota > Metazoa > Chordata > Myxini > Myxiniformes > Myxinidae > Myxine > Myxine glutinosa. Next base: position 172,324 of record NW_027616392.1, on the reverse strand, counting down.
AAGTGCGAAAAGTGGTTTTTCAACACTAACACATGTGCGAAAAGTGGTTTTTCAACACTAACACAAGTGTGAAAAGTGGTTTTTCAACACGAACACAAGTGCGAAAAGTGGTTTTTCACCACTAACACAAGTGCGAAAAGTGTTTTTTCCACACCAATACAAGTGCAAAAGTGGTTTCCTGCACCAACACAAGTGCGAAAAGTGGTTTTTCAACACTAACACAAGTGCGATAAGTGGTTTTTCAACACTAACACAAGTGCGAAAAGTGGTTTTTCAACACTAACACAAGTGCGAAAAGTGGTTTTTCCACACTAATACAAGTGCAAAAGTGGTTTCCTGCACAAACACAAGTGCGAAAAGTGGTTTTTCAACACTAACACAAGAGCGAAAAGTGGTTTTTCAACACTAACACAAGTGCGAAAAGTGGTTTTTCAACACTAACACAAGTGCGAAAAGTGGTTTTTCCACACTAATACAAGTGCAAAAGTGGTTTCCTGCACCAACACAAGTGCGAAAAGTGGTTTTTCAACACTAACACAAGTGCGAAAAGTGGTTTTTCAACACTAACACAAGTGCGAAAAGTGGTTTTTCAACACTAACACAAGTGCGAAAAGTGGATTTCCACACTAATACAAGTGCAAAAGTGGTTTCCTGCACCAACACAAGTGCGAAAAGTGGTTTTTCAACACTAACACAAGTGCGAAAAGTGGTTTTTCAACACTAACACAAGTGCGAAAAGTGGTTTTTCAACACTATCACAAGTGCAAAAAGTGTTTTTTCCACACTAATACAAGTGCAAAAGTGGTTTCCTGCACCAACACAAGTGCGAAAAGTGGTTTTTCAACACTAACACAAGTGCGAAAAGTGGTTTTTCAACACTAACACAAGTGCGAAAAGTGGTTTTTCAACACGAACACAAGTGCGAAAAGTCGTTTTTCAACACTAGCACAAGTGCGAAAAGTGTTTTTCCCACACTAATACAAGTGCAAAAGTGGTTTCCTGCACCAACACAAGTGCGAAAAGTGGTTTTTAAACACTAACACAAGTGCGATAAGTGGTTTTTCAACACTAACACAAGTGCGAAAAGTGGTTTTTCAACACTAACACAAGTGCGAAAAGTGGTTTTCCACACTAATACAAGTGCAAAAGTGGTGTCCTGCACCAACACAAGTGCGAAAAGTGGTTTTTCAACACTAACACAAGTGCGAAAAGTGTTTTTTCCACACTAATTCAAGTGCAAAAGTGGTTTCCTGCACCAACACAAGTGCGAAAAGTGGTTTTTCAACACTAACACAAGAGCGAAAAGTGGTTATTAAACACTAACACAAGTGCGAAAAGTGGTTTTTCAACACTAACACAAGTGCGAAAAGTGGTTTTTCAACACTAACACAAGTGCAAAAAGTGGTTTTTCAACACTAACACAAGTGCGAAAAATGGTTTTTCAACACTAACACAAGTGCGAAAAGTGGTTTTTCAACACTAACACAAGTGCGAAAAGTGGTTTTTTAACACTAACACAAGTGCGAAAAGTGGTTTTTCCACACTAATACAAGTGCAAAAGTGGTTTCCTGCACCAACACAAGTGCGAAAAGTGGTTTTTCAACACTAACACAAGTGCGAAAAGTGGTTTTTCAACACTAACACAAGTGCGAAAAGTGGTTTTTCCACACTAATACAAGTGCAAAAGTGGTTTCCTGCACCAACACAAGTGCGAAAAGTGGTTTTTCAACACTAACACAAGTGCGAAAAGTGGTTTTTCAACACTAACACAAGTGCGAAAAGTGGTTTTTCCACACTAATACAAGTGCAAAAGTAGTTTTCCTGCACCAAGACAAGTGCGAAAAGTGGTTTTTCAACACTAGCACAAGTGCGAAAAGTGGTTTTTCAACACTATCACAAGTGCAAAAAGTGTTTTTTCCACACTAATACAAGTGCAAAAGTGGTTTCCTGCACCAACACATGTGCAAAAAGTGGTTTTTCAACACTAACACAAGTGCGAAAAGTGGTTTTTCAACACTATCACAAGTGCAAAAAGTGTTTTTTCCACACTAATACAAGTGCATAAGTGGTTTCCTGCACCAACACAAGTGCGAAAAGTGGTTTTTCAACACTAACACAAGTGCGAAAAATGGTTTTTCAACACTAACACAAGTGCGAAAAGTGGTTTTTCCACACTAATACAAGTGCAAAAGTGGTTTCCTGCACCAACACAGGTGCGAAAAGTGGTTTTTCAACACTAACACAAGTGCGAAAAGTGGTTTTTCCACACTAATACAAGTGCAAAAGTGGTTTCCTGCACCAACACAAGTGCGAAAAGTGGTTTTTCAACACTAACACAAGTGCGAAAAGTGGTATTTCAACACTATCACAAGTGCAAAAAGTGTTTTTCCACACTAATACAAGTGCAAAAGTGGTTTCCTGCACCAACACAAGTGCGAAAAGTGGTTTTTCAACACTAACACAAGTGCGAAAAGTGGTTTTTCAACACTAACACAAGTGCGAAAAGTGGTTTTTCAACACTAACACAAGTGCGAAAAGTGGTTTTTCCACACTAATACAAGTGCAAAAGTGGTTTTTTAACACTAACACAAGTGCGAAAAGTGGTTTTTCCACACTAATACAAGTGCAAAAGTGGTTTCCTGCACCAACACAAGTGCGAAAAGTGGTTTTTCAACACTAACACAAGTGCGAAAAGTGGTTTTTCAACACTAACACAAGTGCGAAAAGTGGTTTTTCCACACTAATACAAGTGCAAAAGTGGTTTCCTGCACCAACACAAGTGCGAAAAGTGGTTTTTCAACACTAACACAAGTGCGAAAAGTGGTTTTTCAACACTAACACAAGTGCGAAAAGTGGTTTTTCCACACTAATACAAGTGCAAAAGTGGTTTTCCTGCACCAACACAAGTGCGAAAAGTGGTTTTTCAACACTAGCACAAGTGCGAAAAGTGGTTTTTCAACACTATCACAAGTGCAAAAAGTGTTTTTTCCACACTAATACAAGTGCAAAAGTGGTTTCCTGCTCCAACACATGTGCAAAAAGTGGTTTTTCAACACTAACACAAGTGCGAAAAGTGGTTTTTCAACACTATCACAAGTGCAAAAAGTGTTTTTCCCACACTAATACAAGTGCATAAGTGGTTTCCTGCACCAACACAAGTGCGAAAAGTGGTTTTTCAACACTAACACAAGTGCGAAAAATGGTTTTTCAACACTAACACAAGTGCGAAAAGTGGTTTTTCCACACTAATACAAGTGCAAAAGTGGTTTCCTGCACCAACACAAGTGCGAAAAGTGGTTTTTCAACACTAACACAAGTGCGAAAAGTGGTTTTTCCACACTAATACAAGTGCAAAAGTGGTTTCCTGCACCAACACAAGTGCGAAAAGTGGTTTTTCAACACTAATACAAGTGCGAAAAGTGGTATTTCAACACTATCACAAGTGCAAAAAGAGTTTTTCCACACTAATACAAGTGCAAAAGTGGTTTCCTGCACCAACACAAGTGCGAAAAGTGGTTTTTCAACACTAACACAAGTGCGAAAAGTGGTTTTTCAACACTAACACAAGTGCGAAAAGTGGTTTTTCAACACTAACACAAGTGCGAAAAGTGGTTTTTCCACACTAATACAAGTGCAAAAGTGGTTTCCTGCACCAACACAAGTGCGAAAAGTGGTTTTTCAACACTATCACAAGTGCAAAAAGTGTTTTTTCCACACTAATACAAGTGCAAAAGTGGTTTCCTGCACCAACACAAGTGCGAAAAGTGGTTTTTCAACACTAACACAAGTGCGAAAAGTGGTTTTTCAACACTAACACAAGTGCGAAAAGTGGTTTTCCACACTAATACAAGTGCAAAAGTGGTTTCCTGCACCAACACAAGTGCGAAAAGTGCTTTTTCAACACTAACACAAGTGCGAAAAGTGGTTTTTCAACACTAACACAAGTGCGAAAAGTGGTTTTTCAACACTAACACAAGTGCGAAAAGTGGTTTTCCACACTAATACAAGTGCAAAAGTGGTTTCCTGCACCAAAACAAGTGCGAAAAGTGGTTTTTCAACACTAACACAAGTGCGAAAAGTGGTTTTTCAACACTATCACAAGTGCAAAAAGTGTTTTTTCCACACTAATACAAGTGGAAAAGTGGTTTCCTGCATCAACACAAGTGCGAAAAGTGGTTTTTCAACACTAACACAAGTGCGAAAAGTGGTTTTTCAACACGAACACAAGTGCGAAAAGTGGTTTTTCAACACTAACACAAGTCCGAAAAGTGTTTTTTCCACACTAATACAAGTGCAAAAGTGGTTTCCTGCACCAACACAAGTGCAAAAAGTGGTTTTTCAACACTAACACAAGTGCGAAAAGTGGTTTTTCAACACTAACACAAGTGCGAAAAGTGGTTTTTCAACACTAATACAAGTGCGAAAAGTGGTTTTTCCACACTAATACAAGTGCAAAAGTGGTTTCCTGCACCAACACAAGTGCGAAAAGTGGTTTTTCAACACTAACACAAGAGCGAAAAGTGGTTTTTCAACACTAACACAAGTGCGAAAAGTGGTTTTTCAACACTAATACAAGTGCAAAAAGTGGTTTTTCCACACTAATACAAGTGCAAAAGTGGTTTCCTCCACCAACACAAGTGCGAAAAGTGGTTTTTCAACACTAACACAAGTGCGAAAAGTGGTTTTTCAACACTAACACAAGTGCGAAAAGTGGTTTTTCAACACTAACACAAGTGCGAAAAGTGGTTTTTCCACACTAATACAAGTGCAAAAGTGGTTTTTCAACACTAACACAAGTGCGAAAAGTGGTGTTTCCACACTAATACAAGTGCAAAAGTGGTTTCCCGCACCAACACAAGTGCGAAAAGTGGTTTTTCAACACTAACACAAGTGCGAAAAGTGGTTTTTCAACACTAACACAAGTGCGAAAAGTGGTTATCAACACTAGCATGAGTGCAGAAAATGATTTTTCAACACCAACACAAGTGCGAAGAGTGGTTTTGCAGCACGAATACAGGTGCGGTAAGTGGTTTTTCAACACTAACACAAGTGCAAAAAGTGGTTTTTAAACACTAACACAAGTGCGAAAAGTGGTTGTTCCACTCTAATACAAGTGCAAAAGTGGTTTCCTGCACCAACACAAGTGCGAAAAGTGGTTTTTCAACACTCACAAGTGCGAAAAGTGTTTTTTCCACACTAATTCAAGTGCAAAAGTGGTTTCCTGCACCAACACAAGTGCGAAAAGTGGTTTTTCAACACTAACACAAGTGCGAAAAGTGGTTTTTCAACACTAACACAAGTGCGAAAAGTGGTTTTCCACACGAATACAAGTGCAAAAGTGATTTCCTGCACCAACACAAGTGTGAAAATTGGTTTTTCAACACTAACACAAGTGCGAAAAGTGGTTTTTCAACACTATCACAAGTGCAAAAAGTGTTTTTTCCACACTAATACCAGTGCAAAAGTGGTTTCCTGCACCAACACAAGTGCGAAAAGTGGTTTTTCAACACGAACACAAGTGCGAAAAGTGGTTTTTCAACACTAACACAAGTGCGAAAAGTGGTTTTTCAACAATAACACAAGTGCGAAAAGTGGTTTTGCCACACTAATACAAGTGCAAAAGTGGTTTTCCTGCACCAACACAAGTGCGAAAAGTGGTTTTTCAACACTAGCACAAGTGCGAAAAGTGGTTTTTCAACACTATCACAAGTGCAAAAAGTGTTTTTTCCACACTAATACAAGTGCGAAAAGTGGTTTTTCAACACTAACACAAGTGCGAAAAGTGGTTTTTCCACACTAATACAAGTGCAAAAGTGGTTTCCTGCACCAACACAATTGCGAAATGTGGTTTTTCAACACCAACACAATTGCGAAAAGTGGTTTTTCAACACTAACACAAGTGCGAAAAGTGTTCTTTCAACACTAACACAAGTGCGAAAAGTGGTTTTTCAACACTAACACAAGTGCGAAAAGTGGTTTTTCCACACTAATACAAGTGCAAAAGTGGTTTCCTGCACCAACACAAGTGCGAAAAGTGGTTTTTCAACACTAACACAAGTGCGAAAAGTGGTTTTTCAACACTAACACAAGTGCAAAAAGTGGTTTTTCCACACTAATACAAGTGCAAAAGTGGTTTCCTGCACCAACATAAGTGCGAAAAGCGGTTTTTCAACACTAACACAAGTGCGAAAAGTGGTTTTTCAACACTAACACAAGTGCGAAAAGTGGATTTCCACACTAATACAAGTGCAAAAGTGGTTTCCTGCACCAACACAAGTGCGAAAAGTGGTTTTTCAACACTAGCACAAGTGCGAAAAGTGTTTTTTCAACACTATCACAAGTGCAAAAAGTGTTTTTTCCACACTAATACAAGTGCAAAAGTGGTTTCCTGCACCAACACAAGTGCGAAAAGTGGTTTATCAACACTAACACAAGTGCGAAAAGTGGTTTTTCAACACTATCACAAGTGCAAAAAGTGTTTTTTCCATACTAATAGAAGTGCAAAAGTGGTTTCCTGCACCAACACAAGTGCGAAAAGTGGTTTTTCAACACGAACACAAGTGCGAAACTTGGTTTTTCAACACTAACACAAGTGCTAAAAGTGGTTTTTCCACACTAATACAAGTGCAAAAGTGGTTTCCTGCACCAACACATGTGCGAAAAGTGGTTTTTCAACACTAGCACAAGTGCGAGAAGTGGTTTTTCAACACTATCACAAGTGCAAAAAGTGTTTTTTCCACACTAATACAAGTGCGAAAAGTGGTTTTTCAACACTAACACAAGTGCGAAAAGTGGTTTTTCCACACTAATACAAGTGCAAAAGTGGTTTCCTGCACCAACACAATTGCGAAATGTGGTTTTTCAACACCAACACAATTGCGAAAAGTGGTTTTTCAACACTAACACAAGTGCGAAAAGTGTTTTTTCAACACTAACACAAGTGCGAAAAGTGGTTTTTCAACACTAACACAAGTGCGAAAAGTGGTTTTTCCACACTAATACAAGTGCAAAAGTGGTTTCCTGCACCAACACAAGTGCGAAAAGTGGTTTTTCAACACTAACACAAGTGCGAAAAGTGGTTTTTCAACACTAACACAAGTGCAAAAAGTGGTTTTTCCACACTAATACAAGTGCAAAAGTGGTTTCCTGCACCAACATAAGTGCGAAAAGCGGTTTTTCAACACTAACACAAGTGCGAAAAGTGGTTTTTCAACACTAACACAAGTGCGAAAAGTGGATTTCCACACTAATACAAGTGCAAAAGTGGTTTCCTGCACCAACACAAGTGCGAAAAGTGGTTTTTCAACACTAGCACAAGTGCGAAAAGTGTTTTTTCAACACTATCACAAGTGCAAAAAGTGTTTTTTCCACACTAATACAAGTGCAAAAGTGGTTTCCTGCACCAACACAAGTGCGAAAAGTGGTTTATCAACACTAACACAAGTGCGAAAAGTGGTTTTTCAACACTATCACAAGTGCAAAAAGTGTTTTTTCCATACTAATAGAAGTGCAAAAGTGGTTTCCTGCACCAACACAAGTGCGAAAAGTGGTTTTTCAACACGAACACAAGTGCGAAACTTGGTTTTTCAACACTAACACAAGTGCTAAAAGTGGTTTTTCCACACTAATACAAGTGCAAAAGTGGTTTCCTGCACCAACACATGTGCGAAAAGTGGTTTTTCAACACTAACACAAGTGCGAAAAGTGGTTTTTCAACACTATCACAAGTGCAAAAATTGTTTTTTCCACACTAATACAAGTGCAAAAGTGGTTTCCTGCACCAACACAGGGGCGAAAGGTGGTTTTTCAACACTAACACAAGTGCGAAAAGTGGTTTTTCAACACTAACACAAGTGCGAAAAGTGGTTTTTCAACACTATCACAAGTGCAAAAAGTGTTTTTTCCACACTAATACAAGTGCAAAAGTGGTTTCCTGCACCAACACAAGTGTGAAAAGTGGTTTTTCAACACGAACACAAGCGCGAAAAGTGGTTTTTCAACACTAACACAAGTGCGAAAAGTGTTTTTTCCACACTAATACAAGTGCAAAAGTGGTTTCCTGCACCAACACAAGTGCGAAAAGTGGTTTTTCAACACTATCACAAGTGCGAAAAGTGGTTTTTCCACACTAATACAAGTGCAAAAGTGGTTTCCTGCACCAACACAAGTGCGAAAAGTGGTTTTTCAACACTAACACAAGTGCGAAAAGTGGTTTTTCAACACTAACACAAGTGCAAAAAGTGTTTTTCCACACTAATACAAGTGCAAAAGTGGTTTCCTGCACCAACACAAGTGCGAAAAGTGGTTTTTCAACACTAACACAAGTGCGAAAAGTGGTTTTTCAACACTAACACAAGTGCGAAAAGTGGTTTTTCCACACTAATACAAGTGCAAAAGTGGTTTTTTAACAATAACACAAGTGCGAAAAGTGGTTTTTCCACACTAATACAAGTGCAAAAGTGGTTTCCTGCACCAACACAAGTGCGAAAAGTGGTTTTTCAACACTAACACAAGTGCGAAAAGTGGTTTTTCAACACTAACACAAGTGCGAAAAGTGGTTTTTCCACACTAATACAAGTGCAAAAGTGGTTTCCTGCACCAACACAAGTGCGAAAAGTGGTTTTTCAACATTAACACAATTGCGAAAAGTGGTTTTTCAACACTAACACAAGTGCGAAAAGTGGTTTTTCCACACTAATACAAGTGCAAAAGTGGTTTTCCTGCACCAACACAAGTGCGAAAAGTGGTTTTTCAACACTAGCACAAGTGCGAAAAGTGGTTTTTCAACACTATCACAAGTGCAAAAAGTGTTTTTTCCACACTAATACAAGTGCGAAAAGTGGTTTTTCAACACTAACACAAGTGCGAAAAGTGGTTTTTCCACACTAATACAAGTGCAAAAGTGGTTTCCTGCACCAACACAATTGCGAAATGTGGTTTTTCAACACCAACACAATTGCGAAAAGTGGTTTTTCAACACTAACACAAGTGCGAAAAGTGTTCTTTCAACACTAACACAAGTGCGAAAAGTGGTTTTTCAACACTAACACAAGTGCGAAAAGTGGTTTTTCCACACTAATACAAGTGCAAAAGTGGTTTCCTGCACCAACACAAGTGCGAAAAGTGGTTTTTCAACACTAACACAAGTGCGAAAAGTGGTTTTTCAACACTAACACAAGTGCAAAAAGTGGTTTTTCCACACTAATACAAGTGCAAAAGTGGTTTCCTGCACCAACATAAGTGCGAAAAGCGGTTTTTCAACACTAACACAAGTGCGAAAAGTGGTTTTTCAACACTAACACAAGTGCGAAAAGTGGATTTCCACACTAATACAAGTGCAAAAGTGGTTTCCTGCACCAACACAAGTGCGAAAAGTGGTTTTTCAACACTAGCACAAGTGCGAAAAGTGTTTTTTCAACACTATCACAAGTGCAAAAAGTGTTTTTTCCACACTAATACAAGTGCAAAAGTGGTTTCCTGCACCAACACAAGTGCGAAAAGTGGTTTATCAACACTAACACAAGTGCGAAAAGTGGTTTTTCAACACTATCACAAGTGCAAAAAGTGTTTTTTCCATACTAATAGAAGTGCAAAAGTGGTTTCCTGCACCAACACAAGTGCGAAAAGTGGTTTTTCAACACGAACACAAGTGCGAAACTTGGTTTTTCAACACTAACACAAGTGCTAAAAGTGGTTTTTCCACACTAATACAAGTGCAAAAGTGGTTTCCTGCACCAACACATGTGCGAAAAGTGGTTTTTCAACACTAGCACAAGTGCGAGAAGTGGTTTTTCAACACTATCACAAGTGCAAAAAGTGTTTTTTCCACACTAATACAAGTGCGAAAAGTGGTTTTTCAACACTAACACAAGTGCGAAAAGTGGTTTTTCCACACTAATACAAGTGCAAAAGTGGTTTCCTGCACCAACACAATTGCGAAATGTGGTTTTTCAACACCAACACAATTGCGAAAAGTGGTTTTTCAACACTAACACAAGTGCGAAAAGTGTTTTTTCAACACTAACACAAGTGCGAAAAGTGGTTTTTCAACACTAACACAAGTGCGAAAAGTGGTTTTTCCACACTAATACAAGTGCAAAAGTGGTTTCCTGCACCAACACAAGTGCGAAAAGTGGTTTTTCAACACTAACACAAGTGCGAAAAGTGGTTTTTCAACACTAACACAAGTGCAAAAAGTGGTTTTTCCACACTAATACAAGTGCAAAAGTGGTTTCCTGCACCAACATAAGTGCGAAAAGCGGTTTTTCAACACTAACACAAGTGCGAAAAGTGGTTTTTCAACACTAACACAAGTGCGAAAAGTGGATTTCCACACTAATACAAGTGCAAAAGTGGTTTCCTGCACCAACACAAGTGCGAAAAGTGGTTTTTCAACACTAGCACAAGTGCGAAAAGTGTTTTTTCAACACTATCACAAGTGCAAAAAGTGTTTTTTCCACACTAATACAAGTGCAAAAGTGGTTTCCTGCACCAACACAAGTGCGAAAAGTGGTTTATCAACACTAACACAAGTGCGAAAAGTGGTTTTTCAACACTATCACAAGTGCAAAAAGTGTTTTTTCCATACTAATAGAAGTGCAAAAGTGGTTTCCTGCACCAACACAAGTGCGAAAAGTGGTTTTTCAACACGAACACAAGTGCGAAACTTGGTTTTTCAACACTAACACAAGTGCTAAAAGTGGTTTTTCCACACTAATACAAGTGCAAAAGTGGTTTCCTGCACCAACACATGTGCGAAAAGTGGTTTTTCAACACTAACACAAGTGCGAAAAGTGGTTTTTCAACACTATCACAAGTGCAAAAATTGTTTTTCCACACTAATACAAGTGCAAAAGTGGTTTCCTGCACCAACACAGGGGCGAAAGGTGGTTTTTCAACACTAACACAAGTGCGAAAAGTGGTTTTTCAACACTAACACAAGTGCGAAAAGTGGTTTTTCAACACTATCACAAGTGCAAAAAGTGTTTTTTCCACACTAATACAAGTGCAAAAGTGGTTTCCTGCACCAACACAAGTGTGAAAAGTGGTTTTTCAACACGAACACAAGCGCGAAAAGTGGTTTTTCAACACTAACACAAGTGCGAAAAGTGTTTTTTCCACACTAATACAAGTGCAAAAGTGGTTTCCTGCACCAACACAAGTGCGAAAAGTGGTTTTTCAACACTATCACAAGTGCGAAAAGTGGTTTTTCCACACTAATACAAGTGCAAAAGTGGTTTCCTGCACCAACACAAGTGCGAAAAGTGGTTTTTCAACACTAACACAAGTGCGAAAAGTGGTTTTTCAACACTAACACAAGTGCGAAAAGTGGTTTTTCAACACTAACACAAGTGCGAAAAGTGGTTTTTCCACAGTAATACAAGTGCAAAAGTGGTTTCCTGCACCAACACAAGTGCGAAAAGTGGTTTTTCAACACTAACACAAGTGCGAAAAGTGGTTTTTCAACACTAACACAAGTGCGAAAAGTGGTTTTTCCACACTAATACAAGTGCAAAAGTGGTTTCCTGCACCAACACAAGTGCGAAAAGTGGTTTTTCAACACTAACACAAGTGCGAAAAGTGGTTTTTCAACACTATCACAAGTGCATAGAGTGTTTTTTCCACACTAATACAAGTGCAAAAGTGGTTTCCTGCACCAACACAAGTGCGTAAAGTGTTTTTTCAACACTAACACAAGTGCGAAATGTGGTTTTTCAACACTAACACAAGTGCGAAAAGTGGTTTTTCAACACTAACACAAGTGCGAAAAGTGGTTTTTCAACACTAACACAAGTGCGAAAAGTGGTTTTTTAACACTAACACAAACGCGAAAAGTGGTTTTTCCACACTAATACAAGTGCAAAAGTGGTTTCCTGCACCAACACAAGTGCGAAAATTGGTTTTTCAACACTAACACAAGTGCGAAAAGTGGTTTTTCAACACTATCACAAGTGCAAAAAGTGTTTTTTCCACATTAATACAAGTGCAAAAGTGGTTTCCTGCACCAACACAAGTGCGAAAAGTGGTTTTTCAACACTAACACATGTGCGAAAAGTGGTTTTTCAACACTAACACAAGTGTGAAAAGTGGTTTTTCAACACGAACACAAGTGCGAAAAGTGGTTTTTCACCACTAACACAAGTGCGAAAAGTGTTTTTTCCACACCAATACAAGTGCAAAAGTGGTTTCCTGCACCAACACAAGTGCGAAAAGTGGTTTTTCAACACTAACACAAGTGCGATAAGTGGTTTTTCAACACTAACACAAGTGCGAAAAGTGGTTTTTCAACACTAACACAAGTGCGAAAAGTGGTTTTTCCACACTAATACAAGTGCAAAAGTGGTTTCCTGCACAAACACAAGTGCGAAAAGTGGTTTTTCAACACTAACACAAGAGCGAAAAGTGGTTTTTCAACACTAACACAAGTGCGAAAAGTGGTTTTTCAACACTAACACAAGTGCGAAAAGTGGTTTTTCCACACTAATACAAGTGCAAAAGTGGTTTCCTGCACCAACACAAGTGCGAAAAGTGGTTTTTCAACACTAACACAAGTGCGAAAAGTGGTTTTTCAACACTAACACAAGTGCGAAAAGTGGTTTTTCAACACTAACACAAGTGCGAAAAGTGGATTTCCACACTAATACAAGTGCAAAAGTGGTTTCCTGCACCAACACAAGTGCGAAAAGTGGTTTTTCGACACCAGCACAAGTGTGAAAAGTGGTGTTTCAACACTATCACAAGTGCAAAAAGTGTTTTTTCCACACTAATACAAGTGCAAAAGTGGTTTCCTGCACCAACACAAGTGCGAAAAGTGGTTTTTCAACACTAACACAAGTGCGAAAAGTGGTTTTTCAACACTAACACAAGTGCGAAAAGTGGTTTTTCAACACGAACACAAGTGCGAAAAGTGGTTTTTCAACACTAACACAAGTGCGAAAAGTGTTTTTCCCACACTAATACAAGTGCAAAAGTGGTTTCCTGCACCAACACAAGTGCGAAAAGTGGTTTTTCAACACTAACACAAGTGCGATAAGTGGTTTTTCAACACTAACACAAGTGCGAAAAGTGGTTTTTCAACACTAACACAAGTGCGAAAAGTGGTTTTCCACACTAATACAAGTGCAAAAGTGGTGTCCTGCACCAACACAAGTGCGAAAAGTGGTTTTTCAACACTAACACAAGTGCGAAAAGTGTTTTTTCCACACTAATTCAAGTGCAAAAGTGGTTTCCTGCACCAACACAAGTGCGAAAAGTGGTTTTTCAACACTAACACAAGAGCGAAAAGTGGTTATTAAACACTAACACAAGTGCGAAAAGTGGTTTTTCAACACTAACACAAGTGCGAAAAGTGGTTTTTCCACACTAATACAAGTGCAAAAGTGGTTTCCTGCAACAACACAAGTGCGAAAAATGGTTTTTCAACACTAACACAAGTGCGAAAAGTGGTTTTTCAACACTAACACAAGTGCGAAAAGTGGTTTTTTAACACTAACACAAGTGCGAAAAGTGGTTTTTCCACACTAATACAAGTGCAAAAGTGGTTTCCTGCACCAACACAAGTGCGAAAAGTGGTTTTTCAACACTAACACAAGTGCGAAAAGTGGTTTTTCAACACTAACACAAGTGCGAAAAGTGGTTTTTCCACACTAATACAAGTGCAAAAGTGGTTTCCTGCACCAACACAAGTGCGAAAAGTGGTTTTTCAACACTAACACAAGTGCGAAAAGTGGTTTTTCAACACTAACACAAGTGCGAAAAGTGGTTTTTCCACACTAATACAAGTGCAAAAGTAGTTTTCCTGCACCAAGACAAGTGCGAAAAGTGGTTTTTCAACACTAGCACAAGTGCGAAAAGTGGTTTTTCAACACTATCACAAGTGCAAAAAGTGTTTTTTCCACACTAATACAAGTGCAAAAGTGGTTTCCTGCACCAACACATGTGCAAAAAGTGGTTTTTCAACACTAACACAAGTGCGAAAAGTGGTTTTTCAACACTATCACAAGTGCAAAAAGTGTTTTTTCCACACTAATACAAGTGCATAAGTGGTTTCCTGCACCAACACAAGTGCGAAAAGTGGTTTTTCAACACTAACACAAGTGCGAAAAATGGTTTTTCAACACTAACACAAGTGCGAAAAGTGGTTTTTCCACACTAATACAAGTGCAAAAGTGGTTTCCTGCACCAACACAGGTGCGAAAAGTGGTTTTTCAACACTAACACAAGTGCTAAAAGTGGTTTTTCCACACTAATACAAGTGCAAAAGTGGTTTCCTGCACCAACACATGTGCGAAAAGTGGTTTTTCAACACTAGCACAAGTGCGAGAAGTGGTTTTTCAACACTATCACAAGTGCAAAAAGTGTTTTTTCCACACTAATACAAGTGCGAAAAGTGGTTTTTCAACACTAACACAAGTGCGAAAAGTGGTTTTTCCACACTAATACAAGTGCAAAAGTGGTTTCCTGCACCAACACAATTGCGAAATGTGGTTTTTCAACACCAACACAATTGCGAAAAGTGGTTTTTCAACACTAACACAAGTGCGAAAAGTGTTTTTTCAACACTAACACAAGTGCGAAAAGTGGTTTTTCAACACTAACACAAGTGCGAAAAGTGGTTTTTCCACACTAATACAAGTGCAAAAGTGGTTTCCTGCACCAACACAAGTGCGAAAAGTGGTTTTTCAACACTAACACAAGTGCGAAAAGTGGTTTTTCAACACTAACACAAGTGCAAAAAGTGGTTTTTCCACACTAATACAAGTGCAAAAGTGGTTTCCTGCACCAACATAAGTGCGAAAAGCGGTTTTTCAACACTAACACAAGTGCGAAAAGTGGTTTTTCAACACTAACACAAGTGCGAAAAGTGGATTTCCACACTAATACAAGTGCAAAAGTGGTTTCCTGCACCAACACAAGTGCGAAAAGTGGTTTTTCAACACTAGCACAAGTGCGAAAAGTGTTTTTTCAACACTATCACAAGTGCAAAAAGTGTTTTTTCCACACTAATACAAGTGCAAAAGTGGTTTCCTGCACCAACACAAGTGCGAAAAGTGGTTTATCAACACTAACACAAGTGCGAAAAGTGGTTTTTCAACACTATCACAAGTGCAAAAAGTGTTTTTTCCATACTAATAGAAGTGCAAAAGTGGTTTCCTGCACCAACACAAGTGCGAAAAGTGGTTTTTCAACACGAACACAAGTGCGAAACTTGGTTTTTCAACACTAACACAAGTGCTAAAAGTGGTTTTTCCACACTAATACAAGTGCAAAAGTGGTTTCCTGCACCAACACATGTGCGAAAAGTGGTTTTTCAACACTAACACAAGTGCGAAAAGTGGTTTTTCAACACTATCACAAGTGCAAAAATTGTTTTTTCCACACTAATACAAGTGCAAAAGTGGTTTCCTGCACCAACACAGGGGCGAAAGGTGGTTTTTCAACACTAACACAAGTGCGAAAAGTGGTTTTTCAACACTAACACAAGTGCGAAAAGTGGTTTTTCAACACTATCACAAGTGCAAAAAGTGTTTTTTCCACACTAATACAAGTGCAAAAGTGGTTTCCTGCACCAACACAAGTGTGAAAAGTGGTTTTTCAACACGAACACAAGCGCGAAAAGTGGTTTTTCAACACTAACACAAGTGCGAAAAGTGTTTTTTCCACACTAATACAAGTGCAAAAGTGGTTTCCTGCACCAACACAAGTGCGAAAAGTGGTTTTTCAACACTATCACAAGTGCGAAAAGTGGTTTTTCCACACTAATACAAGTGCAAAAGTGGTTTCCTGCACCAACACAAGTGCGAAAAGTGGTTTTTCAACACTAACACAAGTGCGAAAAGTGGTTTTTCAACACTAACACAAGTGCAAAAAGTGTTTTTCCACACTAATACAAGTGCAAAAGTGGTTTCCTGCACCAACACAAGTGCGAAAAGTGGTTTTTCAACACTAACACAAGTGCGAAAAGTGGTTTTTCAACACTAACACAAGTGCGAAAAGTGGTTTTTCAACACTAACACAAGTGCGAAAAGTGGTTTTTCCACACTAATACAAGTGCAAAAGTGGTTTTTTAACAATAACACAAGTGCGAAAAGTGGTTTTTCCACACTAATACAAGTGCAAAAGTGGTTTCCTGCACCAACACAAGTGCGAAAAGTGGTTTTTCAACACTAACACAAGTGCGAAAAGTGGTTTTTCAACACTAACACAAGTGCGAAAAGTGGTTTTTCCACACTAATACAAGTGCAAAAGTGGTTTCCTGCACCAACACAAGTGCGAAAAGTGGTTTTTCAACATTAACACAATTGCGAAAAGTGGTTTTTCAACACTAACACAAGTGCGAAAAGTGGTTTTTCCACACTAATACAAGTGCAAAAGTGGTTTTCCTGCACCAACACAAGTGCGAAAAGTGGTTTTTCAACACTAGCACAAGTGCGAAAAGTGGTTTTTCAACACTATCACAAGTGCAAAAAGTGTTTTTTCCACACTAATACAAGTGCGAAAAGTGGTTTTTCAACACTAACACAAGTGCGAAAAGTGGTTTTTCCACACTAATACAAGTGCAAAAGTGGTTTCCTGCACCAACACAATTGCGAAATGTGGTTTTTCAACACCAACACAATTGCGAAAAGTGGTTTTTCAACACTAACACAAGTGCGAAAAGTGTTCTTTCAACACTAACACAAGTGCGAAAAGTGGTTTTTCAACACTAACACAAGTGCGAAAAGTGGTTTTTCCACACTAATACAAGTGCAAAAGTGGTTTCCTGCACCAACACAAGTGCGAAAAGTGGTTTTTCAACACTAACACAAGTGCGAAAAGTGGTTTTTCAACACTAACACAAGTGCAAAAAGTGGTTTTTCCACACTAATACAAGTGCAAAAGTGGTTTCCTGCACCAACATAAGTGCGAAAAGCGGTTTTTCAACACTAACACAAGTGCGAAAAGTGGTTTTTCAACACTAACACAAGTGCGAAAAGTGGATTTCCACACTAATACAAGTGCAAAAGTGGTTTCCTGCACCAACACAAGTGCGAAAAGTGGTTTTTCAACACTAGCACAAGTGCGAAAAGTGTTTTTTCAACACTATCACAAGTGCAAAAAGTGTTTTTTCCACACTAATACAAGTGCAAAAGTGGTTTCCTGCACCAACACAAGTGCGAAAAGTGGTTTATCAACACTAACACAAGTGCGAAAAGTGGTTTTTCAACACTATCACAAGTGCAAAAAGTGTTTTTTCCATACTAATAGAAGTGCAAAAGTGGTTTCCTGCACCAACACAAGTGCGAAAAGTGGTTTTTCAACACGAACACAAGTGCGAAACTTGGTTTTTCAACACTAACACAAGTGCTAAAAGTGGTTTTTCCACACTAATACAAGTGCAAAAGTGGTTTCCTGCACCAACACATGTGCGAAAAGTGGTTTTTCAACACTAGCACAAGTGCGAGAAGTGGTTTTTCAACACTATCACAAGTGCAAAAAGTGTTTTTTCCACACTAATACAAGTGCGAAAAGTGGTTTTTCAACACTAACACAAGTGCGAAAAGTGGTTTTTCCACACTAATACAAGTGCAAAAGTGGTTTCCTGCACCAACACAATTGCGAAATGTGGTTTTTCAACACCAACACAATTGCGAAAAGTGGTTTTTCAACACTAACACAAGTGCGAAAAGTGTTTTTTCAACACTAACACAAGTGCGAAAAGTGGTTTTTCAACACTAACACAAGTGCGAAAAGTGGTTTTTCCACACTAATACAAGTGCAAAAGTGGTTTCCTGCACCAACACAAGTGCGAAAAGTGGTTTTTCAACACTAACACAAGTGCGAAAAGTGGTTTTTCAACACTAACACAAGTGCAAAAAGTGGTTTTTCCACACTAATACAAGTGCAAAAGTGGTTTCCTGCACCAACATAAGTGCGAAAAGCGGTTTTTCAACACTAACACAAGTGCGAAAAGTGGTTTTTCAACACTAACACAAGTGCGAAAAGTGGATTTCCACACTAATACAAGTGCAAAAGTGGTTTCCTGCACCAACACAAGTGCGAAAAGTGGTTTTTCAACACTAGCACAAGTGCGAAAAGTGTTTTTTCAACACTATCACAAGTGCAAAAAGTGTTTTTTCCACACTAATACAAGTGCAAAAGTGGTTTCCTGCACCAACACAAGTGCGAAAAGTGGTTTATCAACACTAACACAAGTGCGAAAAGTGGTTTTTCAACACTATCACAAGTGCAAAAAGTGTTTTTTCCATACTAATAGAAGTGCAAAAGTGGTTTCCTGCACCAACACAAGTGCGAAAAGTGGTTTTTCAACACGAACACAAGTGCGAAACTTGGTTTTTCAACACTAACACAAGTGCTAAAAGTGGTTTTTCCACACTAATACAAGTGCAAAAGTGGTTTCCTGCACCAACACATGTGCGAAAAGTGGTTTTTCAACACTAACACAAGTGCGAAAAGTGGTTTTTCAACACTATCACAAGTGCAAAAATTGTTTTTCCACACTAATACAAGTGCAAAAGTGGTTTCCTGCACCAACACAGGGGCGAAAGGTGGTTTTTCAACACTAACACAAGTGCGAAAAGTGGTTTTTCAACACTAACACAAGTGCGAAAAGTGGTTTTTCAACACTATCACAAGTGCAAAAAGTGTTTTTTCCACACTAATACAAGTGCAAAAGTGGTTTCCTGCACCAACACAAGTGTGAAAAGTGGTTTTTCAACACGAACACAAGCGCGAAAAGTGGTTTTTCAACACTAACACAAGTGCGAAAAGTGTTTTTTCCACACTAATACAAGTGCAAAAGTGGTTTCCTGCACCAACACAAGTGCGAAAAGTGGTTTTTCAACACTATCACAAGTGCGAAAAGTGGTTTTTCCACACTAATACAAGTGCAAAAGTGGTTTCCTGCACCAACACAAGTGCGAAAAGTGGTTTTTCAACACTAACACAAGTGCGAAAAGTGGTTTTTCAACACTAACACAAGTGCGAAAAGTGGTTTTTCAACACTAACACAAGTGCGAAAAGTGGTTTTTCCACAGTAATACAAGTGCAAAAGTGGTTTCCTGCACCAACACAAGTGCGAAAAGTGGTTTTTCAACACTAACACAAGTGCGAAAAGTGGTTTTTCAACACTAACACAAGTGCGAAAAGTGGTTTTTCCACACTAATACAAGTGCAAAAGTGGTTTCCTGCACCAACACAAGTGCGAAAAGTGGTTTTTCAACACTAACACAAGTGCGAAAAGTGGTTTTTCAACACTATCACAAGTGCATAGAGTGTTTTTTCCACACTAATACAAGTGCAAAAGTGGTTTCCTGCACCAACACAAGTGCGTAAAGTGTTTTTTCAACACTAACACAAGTGCGAAATGTGGTTTTTCAACACTAACACAAGTGCGAAAAGTGGTTTTTCAACACTAACACAAGTGCGAAAAGTGGTTTTTCAACACTAACACAAGTGCGAAAAGTGGTTTTTTAACACTAACACAAACGCGAAAAGTGGTTTTTCCACACTAATACAAGTGCAAAAGTGGTTTCCTGCACCAACACAAGTGCGAAAATTGGTTTTTCAACACTAACACAAGTGCGAAAAGTGGTTTTTCAACACTATCACAAGTGCAAAAAGTGTTTTTTCCACATTAATACAAGTGCAAAAGTGGTTTCCTGCACCAACACAAGTGCGAAAAGTGGTTTTTCAACACTAACACATGTGCGAAAAGTGGTTTTTCAACACTAACACAAGTGTGAAAAGTGGTTTTTCAACACGAACACAAGTGCGAAAAGTGGTTTTTCACCACTAACACAAGTGCGAAAAGTGTTTTTTCCACACCAATACAAGTGCAAAAGTGGTTTCCTGCACCAACACAAGTGCGAAAAGTGGTTTTTCAACACTAACACAAGTGCGATAAGTGGTTTTTCAACACTAACACAAGTGCGAAAAGTGGTTTTTCAACACTAACACAAGTGCGAAAAGTGGTTTTTCCACACTAATACAAGTGCAAAAGTGGTTTCCTGCACAAACACAAGTGCGAAAAGTGGTTTTTCAACACTAACACAAGAGCGAAAAGTGGTTTTTCAACACTAACACAAGTGCGAAAAGTGGTTTTTCAACACTAACACAAGTGCGAAAAGTGGTTTTTCCACACTAATACAAGTGCAAAAGTGGTTTCCTGCACCAACACAAGTGCGAAAAGTGGTTTTTCAACACTAACACAAGTGCGAAAAGTGGTTTTTCAACACTAACACAAGTGCGAAAAGTGGTTTTTCAACACTAACACAAGTGCGAAAAGTGGATTTCCACACTAATACAAGTGCAAAAGTGGTTTCCTGCACCAACACAAGTGCGAAAAGTGGTTTTTCGACACCAGCACAAGTGTGAAAAGTGGTGTTTCAACACTATCACAAGTGCAAAAAGTGTTTTTTCCACACTAATACAAGTGCAAAAGTGGTTTCCTGCACCAACACAAGTGCGAAAAGTGGTTTTTCAACACTAACACAAGTGCGAAAAGTGGTTTTTCAACACTAACACAAGTGCGAAAAGTGGTTTTTCAACACGAACACAAGTGCGAAAAGTGGTTTTTCAACACTAACACAAGTGCGAAAAGTGTTTTTCCCACACTAATACAAGTGCAAAAGTGGTTTCCTGCACCAACACAAGTGCGAAAAGTGGTTTTTCAACACTAACACAAGTGCGATAAGTGGTTTTTCAACACTAACACAAGTGCGAAAAGTGGTTTTTCAACACTAACACAAGTGCGAAAAGTGGTTTTCCACACTAATACAAGTGCAAAAGTGGTGTCCTGCACCAACACAAGTGCGAAAAGTGGTTTTTCAACACTAACACAAGTGCGAAAAGTGTTTTTTCCACACTAATTCAAGTGCAAAAGTGGTTTCCTGCACCAACACAAGTGCGAAAAGTGGTTTTTCAACACTAACACAAGAGCGAAAAGTGGTTATTAAACACTAACACAAGTGCGAAAAGTGGTTTTTCAACACTAACACAAGTGCGAAAAGTGGTTTTTCCACACTAATACAAGTGCAAAAGTGGTTTCCTGCAACAACACAAGTGTGAAAAATGGTTTTTCAACACTAACACAAGTGCGAAAAGTGGTTTTTCAACACTAACACAAGTGCGAAAAGTGGTTTTTTAACACTAACACAAGTGCGAAAAGTGGTTTTTCCACACTAATACAAGTGCAAAAGTGGTTTCCTGCACCAACACAAGTGCGAAAAGTGGTTTTTCAACACTAACACAAGTGCGAAAAGTGGTTTTTCAACACTAACACAAGTGCGAAAAGTGGTTTTTCCACACTAATACAAGTGCAAAAGTGGTTTCCTGCACCAACACAAGTGCGAAAAGTGGTTTTTCAACACTAACACAAGTGCGAAAAGTGGTTTTTCAACACTAACACAAGTGCGAAAAGTGGTTTTTCCACACTAATACAAGTGCAAAAGTAGTTTTCCTGCACCAAGACAAGTGCGAAAAGTGGTTTTTCAACACTAGCACAAGTGCGAAAAGTGGTTTTTCAACACTATCACAAGTGCAAAAAGTGTTTTTTCCACACTAATACAAGTGCAAAAGTGGTTTCCTGCACCAACACATGTGCAAAAAGTGGTTTTTCAACACTAACACAAGTGCGAAAAGTGGTTTTTCAACACTAACACAAGTGCGAAAAGTGGATTTCCACACTAATACAAGTGCAAAAGTGGTTTCCTGCACCAACACAAGTGCGAAAAGTGGTTTTTCAACACTAGCACAAGTGCGAAAAGTGTTTTTTCAACACTATCACAAGTGCAAAAAGTGTTTTTTCCACACTAATACAAGTGCAAAAGTGGTTTCCTGCACCAACACAAGTGCGAAAAGTGGTTTATCAACACTAACACAAGTGCGAAAAGTGGTTTTTCAACACTATCACAAGTGCAAAAAGTGTTTTTTCCATACTAATAGAAGTGCAAAAGTGGTTTCCTGCACCAACACAAGTGCGAAAAGTGGTTTTTCAACACGAACACAAGTGCGAAACTTGGTTTTTCAACACTAACACAAGTGCTAAAAGTGGTTTTTCCACACTAATACAAGTGCAAAAGTGGTTTCCTGCACCAACACATGTGCGAAAAGTGGTTTTTCAACACTAACACAAGTGCGAAAAGTGGTTTTTCAACACTATCACAAGTGCAAAAATTGTTTTTTCCACACTAATACAAGTGCAAAAGTGGTTTCCTGCACCAACACAGGGGCGAAAGGTGGTTTTTCAACACTAACACAAGTGCGAAAAGTGGTTTTTCAACACTAACACAAGTGCGAAAAGTGGTTTTTCAACACTATCACAAGTGCAAAAAGTGTTTTTTCCACACTAATACAAGTGCAAAAGTGGTTTCCTGCACCAACACAAGTGTGAAAAGTGGTTTTTCAACACGAACACAAGCGCGAAAAGTGGTTTTTCAACACTAACACAAGTGCGAAAAGTGTTTTTTCCACACTAATACAAGTGCAAAAGTGGTTTCCTGCACCAACACAAGTGCGAAAAGTGGTTTTTCAACACTATCACAAGTGCGAAAAGTGGTTTTTCCACACTAATACAAGTGCAAAAGTGGTTTCCTGCACCAACACAAGTGCGAAAAGTGGTTTTTCAACACTAACACAAGTGCGAAAAGTGGTTTTTCAACACTAACACAAGTGCAAAAAGTGTTTTTCCACACTAATACAAGTGCAAAAGTGGTTTCCTGCACCAACACAAGTGCGAAAAGTGGTTTTTCAACACTAACACAAGTGCGAAAAGTGGTTTTTCAACACTAACACAAGTGCGAAAAGTGGTTTTTCAACACTAACACAAGTGCGAAAAGTGGTTTTTCCACACTAATACAAGTGCAAAAGTGGTTTTTTAACAATAACACAAGTGCGAAAAGTGGTTTTTCCACACTAATACAAGTGCAAAAGTGGTTTCCTGCACCAACACAAGTGCGAAAAGTGGTTTTTCAACACTAACACAAGTGCGAAAAGTGGTTTTTCAACACTAACACAAGTGCGAAAAGTGGTTTTTCCACACTAATACAAGTGCAAAAGTGGTTTCCTGCACCAACACAAGTGCGAAAAGTGGTTTTTCAACATTAACACAATTGCGAAAAGTGGTTTTTCAACACTAACACAAGTGCGAAAAGTGGTTTTTCCACACTAATACAAGTGCAAAAGTGGTTTTCCTGCACCAACACAAGTGCGAAAAGTGGTTTTTCAACACTAGCACAAGTGCGAAAAGTGGTTTTTCAACACTATCACAAGTGCAAAAAGTGTTTTTTCCACACTAATACAAGTGCGAAAAGTGGTTTTTCAACACTAACACAAGTGCGAAAAGTGGTTTTTCCACACTAATACAAGTGCAAAAGTGGTTTCCTGCACCAACACAATTGCGAAATGTGGTTTTTCAACACCAACACAATTGCGAAAAGTGGTTTTTCAACACTAACACAAGTGCGAAAAGTGTTCTTTCAACACTAACACAAGTGCGAAAAGTGGTTTTTCAACACTAACACAAGTGCGAAAAGTGGTTTTTCCACACTAATACAAGTGCAAAAGTGGTTTCCTGCACCAACACAAGTGCGAAAAGTGGTTTTTCAACACTAACACAAGTGCGAAAAGTGGTTTTTCAACACTAACACAAGTGCAAAAAGTGGTTTTTCCACACTAATACAAGTGCAAAAGTGGTTTCCTGCACCAACATAAGTGCGAAAAGCGGTTTTTCAACACTAACACAAGTGCGAAAAGTGGTTTTTCAACACTAACACAAGTGCGAAAAGTGGATTTCCACACTAATACAAGTGCAAAAGTGGTTTCCTGCACCAACACAAGTGCGAAAAGTGGTTTTTCAACACTAGCACAAGTGCGAAAAGTGTTTTTTCAACACTATCACAAGTGCAAAAAGTGTTTTTTCCACACTAATACAAGTGCAAAAGTGGTTTCCTGCACCAACACAAGTGCGAAAAGTGGTTTATCAACACTAACACAAGTGCGAAAAGTGGTTTTTCAACACTATCACAAGTGCAAAAAGTGTTTTTTCCATACTAATAGAAGTGCAAAAGTGGTTTCCTGCACCAACACAAGTGCGAAAAGTGGTTTTTCAACACGAACACAAGTGCGAAACTTGGTTTTTCAACACTAACACAAGTGCTAAAAGTGGTTTTTCCACACTAATACAAGTGCAAAAGTGGTTTCCTGCACCAACACATGTGCGAAAAGTGGTTTTTCAACACTAGCACAAGTGCGAGAAGTGGTTTTTCAACACTATCACAAGTGCAAAAAGTGTTTTTTCCACACTAATACAAGTGCGAAAAGTGGTTTTTCAACACTAACACAAGTGCGAAAAGTGGTTTTTCCACACTAATACAAGTGCAAAAGTGGTTTCCTGCACCAACACAATTGCGAAATGTGGTTTTTCAACACCAACACAATTGCGAAAAGTGGTTTTTCAACACTAACACAAGTGCGAAAAGTGTTTTTTCAACACTAACACAAGTGCGAAAAGTGGTTTTTCAACACTAACACAAGTGCGAAAAGTGGTTTTTCCACACTAATACAAGTGCAAAAGTGGTTTCCTGCACCAACACAAGTGCGAAAAGTGGTTTTTCAACACTAACACAAGTGCGAAAAGTGGTTTTTCAACACTAACACAAGTGCAAAAAGTGGTTTTTCCACACTAATACAAGTGCAAAAGTGGTTTCCTGCACCAACATAAGTGCGAAAAGCGGTTTTTCAACACTAACACAAGTGCGAAAAGTGGTTTTTCAACACTAACACAAGTGCGAAAAGTGGATTTCCACACTAATACAAGTGCAAAAGTGGTTTCCTGCACCAACACAAGTGCGAAAAGTGGTTTTTCAACACTAGCACAAGTGCGAAAAGTGTTTTTTCAACACTATCACAAGTGCAAAAAGTGTTTTTTCCACACTAATACAAGTGCAAAAGTGGTTTCCTGCACCAACACAAGTGCGAAAAGTGGTTTATCAACACTAACACAAGTGCGAAAAGTGGTTTTTCAACACTATCACAAGTGCAAAAAGTGTTTTTTCCATACTAATAGAAGTGCAAAAGTGGTTTCCTGCACCAACACAAGTGCGAAAAGTGGTTTTTCAACACGAACACAAGTGCGAAACTTGGTTTTTCAACACTAACACAAGTGCTAAAAGTGGTTTTTCCACACTAATACAAGTGCAAAAGTGGTTTCCTGCACCAACACATGTGCGAAAAGTGGTTTTTCAACACTAACACAAGTGCGAAAAGTGGTTTTTCAACACTATCACAAGTGCAAAAATTGTTTTTCCACACTAATACAAGTGCAAAAGTGGTTTCCTGCACCAACACAGGGGCGAAAGGTGGTTTTTCAACACTAACACAAGTGCGAAAAGTGGTTTTTCAACACTAACACAAGTGCGAAAAGTGGTTTTTCAACACTATCACAAGTGCAAAAAGTGTTTTTTCCACACTAATACAAGTGCAAAAGTGGTTTCCTGCACCAACACAAGTGTGAAAAGTGGTTTTTCAACACGAACACAAGCGCGAAAAGTGGTTTTTCAACACTAACACAAGTGCGAAAAGTGTTTTTTCCACACTAATACAAGTGCAAAAGTGGTTTCCTGCACCAACACAAGTGCGAAAAGTGGTTTTTCAACACTATCACAAGTGCGAAAAGTGGTTTTTCCACACTAATACAAGTGCAAAAGTGGTTTCCTGCACCAACACAAGTGCGAAAAGTGGTTTTTCAACACTAACACAAGTGCGAAAAGTGGTTTTTCAACACTAACACAAGTGCGAAAAGTGGTTTTTCAACACTAACACAAGTGCGAAAAGTGGTTTTTCCACAGTAATACAAGTGCAAAAGTGGTTTCCTGCACCAACACAAGTGCGAAAAGTGGTTTTTCAACACTAACACAAGTGCGAAAAGTGGTTTTTCAACACTAACACAAGTGCGAAAAGTGGTTTTTCCACACTAATACAAGTGCAAAAGTGGTTTCCTGCACCAACACAAGTGCGAAAAGTGGTTTTTCAACACTAACACAAGTGCGAAAAGTGGTTTTTCAACACTATCACAAGTGCATAGAGTGTTTTTTCCACACTAATACAAGTGCAAAAGTGGTTTCCTGCACCAACACAAGTGCGTAAAGTGTTTTTTCAACACTAACACAAGTGCGAAATGTGGTTTTTCAACACTAACACAAGTGCGAAAAGTGGTTTTTCAACACTAACACAAGTGCGAAAAGTGGTTTTTCAACACTAACACAAGTGCGAAAAGTGGTTTTTTAACACTAACACAAACGCGAAAAGTGGTTTTTCCACACTAATACAAGTGCAAAAGTGGTTTCCTGCACCAACACAAGTGCGAAAATTGGTTTTTCAACACTAACACAAGTGCGAAAAGTGGTTTTTCAACACTATCACAAGTGCAAAAAGTGTTTTTTCCACATTAATACAAGTGCAAAAGTGGTTTCCTGCACCAACACAAGTGCGAAAAGTGGTTTTTCAACACTAACACATGTGCGAAAAGTGGTTTTTCAACACTAACACAAGTGTGAAAAGTGGTTTTTCAACACGAACACAAGTGCGAAAAGTGGTTTTTCACCACTAACACAAGTGCGAAAAGTGTTTTTTCCACACCAATACAAGTGCAAAAGTGGTTTCCTGCACCAACACAAGTGCGAAAAGTGGTTTTTCAACACTAACACAAGTGCGATAAGTGGTTTTTCAACACTAACACAAGTGCGAAAAGTGGTTTTTCAACACTAACACAAGTGCGAAAAGTGGTTTTTCCACACTAATACAAGTGCAAAAGTGGTTTCCTGCACAAACACAAGTGCGAAAAGTGGTTTTTCAACACTAACACAAGAGCGAAAAGTGGTTTTTCAACACTAACACAAGTGCGAAAAGTGGTTTTTCAACACTAACACAAGTGCGAAAAGTGGTTTTTCCACACTAATACAAGTGCAAAAGTGGTTTCCTGCACCAACACAAGTGCGAAAAGTGGTTTTTCAACACTAACACAAGTGCGAAAAGTGGTTTTTCAACACTAACACAAGTGCGAAAAGTGGTTTTTCAACACTAACACAAGTGCGAAAAGTGGATTTCCACACTAATACAAGTGCAAAAGTGGTTTCCTGCACCAACACAAGTGCGAAAAGTGGTTTTTCGACACCAGCACAAGTGTGAAAAGTGGTGTTTCAACACTATCACAAGTGCAAAAAGTGTTTTTTCCACACTAATACAAGTGCAAAAGTGGTTTCCTGCACCAACACAAGTGCGAAAAGTGGTTTTTCAACACTAACACAAGTGCGAAAAGTGGTTTTTCAACACTAACACAAGTGCGAAAAGTGGTTTTTCAACACGAACACAAGTGCGAAAAGTGGTTTTTCAACACTAACACAAGTGCGAAAAGTGTTTTTCCCACACTAATACAAGTGCAAAAGTGGTTTCCTGCACCAACACAAGTGCGAAAAGTGGTTTTTCAACACTAACACAAGTGCGATAAGTGGTTTTTCAACACTAACACAAGTGCGAAAAGTGGTTTTTCAACACTAACACAAGTGCGAAAAGTGGTTTTCCACACTAATACAAGTGCAAAAGTGGTGTCCTGCACCAACACAAGTGCGAAAAGTGGTTTTTCAACACTAACACAAGTGCGAAAAGTGTTTTTTCCACACTAATTCAAGTGCAAAAGTGGTTTCCTGCACCAACACAAGTGCGAAAAGTGGTTTTTCAACACTAACACAAGAGCGAAAAGTGGTTATTAAACACTAACACAAGTGCGAAAAGTGGTTTTTCAACACTAACACAAGTGCGAAAAGTGGTTTTTCCACACTAATACAAGTGCAAAAGTGGTTTCCTGCAACAACACAAGTGCGAAAAATGGTTTTTCAACACTAACACAAGTGCGAAAAGTGGTTTTTCAACACTAACACAAGTGCGAAAAGTGGTTTTTTAACACTAACACAAGTGCGAAAAGTGGTTTTTCCACACTAATACAAGTGCAAAAGTGGTTTCCTGCACCAACACAAGTGCGAAAAGTGGTTTTTCAACACTAACACAAGTGCGAAAAGTGGTTTTTCAACACTAACACAAGTGCGAAAAGTGGTTTTTCCACACTAATACAAGTGCAAAAGTGGTTTCCTGCACCAACACAAGTGCGAAAAGTGGTTTTTCAACACTAACACAAGTGCGAAAAGTGGTTTTTCAACACTAACACAAGTGCGAAAAGTGGTTTTTCCACACTAATACAAGTGCAAAAGTAGTTTTCCTGCACCAAGACAAGTGCGAAAAGTGGTTTTTCAACACTAGCACAAGTGCGAAAAGTGGTTTTTCAACACTATCACAAGTGCAAAAAGTGTTTTTTCCACACTAATACAAGTGCAAAAGTGGTTTCCTGCACCAACACATGTGCAAAAAGTGGTTTTTCAACACTAACACAAGTGCGAAAAGTGGTTTTTCAACACTATCACAAGTGCAAAAAGTGTTTTTTCCACACTAATACAAGTGCATAAGTGGTTTCCTGCACCAACACAAGTGCGAAAAGTGGTTTTTCAACACTAACACAAGTGCGAAAAATGGTTTTTCAACACTAACACAAGTGCGAAAAGTGGTTTTTCCACACTAATACAAGTGCAAAAGTGGTTTCCTGCACCAACACAGGTGCGAAAAGTGGTTTTTCAACACTAACACAAGTGCGAAAAGTGGTTTTTCCACACTAATACAAGTGCAAAAGTGGTTTCCTGCACCAACACAAGTGCGAAAAGTGGTTTTTCAACACTAACACAAGTGCGAAAAGTGGTATTTCAACACTATCACAAGTGCAAAAAGTGTTTTTCCACACTAATACAAGTGCAAAAGTGGTTTCCTGCACCAACACAAGTGCGAAAAGTGGTTTTTCAACACTAACACAAGTGCGAAAAGTGGTTTTTCAACACTAACACAAGTGCGAAAAGTGGTTTTTCAACACTAACACAAGTGCGAAAAGTGGTTTTTCCACACTAATACAAGTGCAAAAGTGGTTTTTTAACACTAACACAAGTGCGAAAAGTGGTTTTTCCACACTAATACAAGTGCAAAAGTGGTTTCCTGCACCAACACAAGTGCGAAAAGTGGTTTTTCAACACTAACACAAGTGCGAAAAGTGGTTTTTCAACACTAACACAAGTGCGAAAAGTGGTTTTTCCACACTAATACAAGTGCAAAAGTGGTTTCCTGCACCAACACAAGTGCGAAAAGTGGTTTTTCAACACTAACACAAGTGCGAAAAGTGGTTTTTCAACACTAACACAAGTGCGAAAAGTGGTTTTTCCACACTAATACAAGTGCAAAAGTGGTTTTCCTGCACCAACACAAGTGCGAAAAGTGGTTTTTCAACACTAGCACAAGTGCGAAAAGTGGTTTTTCAACACTATCACAAGTGCAAAAAGTGTTTTTTCCACACTAATACAAGTGCAAAAGTGGTTTCCTGCACCAACACATGTGCAAAAAGTGGTTTTTCAACACTAACACAAGTGCGAAAAGTGGTTTTTCAACACTATCACAAGTGCAAAAAGTGTTTTTCCCACACTAATACAAGTGCATAAGTGGTTTCCTGCACCAACACAAGTGCGAAAAGTGGTTTTTCAACACTAACACAAGTGCGAAAAATGGTTTTTCAACACTAACACAAGTGCGAAAAGTGGTTTTTCCACACTAATACAAGTGCAAAAGTGGTTTCCTGCACCAACACAAGTGCGAAAAGTGGTTTTTCAACACTAACACAAGTGCGAAAAGTGGTTTTTCCACACTAATACAAGTGCAAAAGTGGTTTCCTGCACCAACACAAGTGCGAAAAGTGGTTTTTCAACACTAATACAAGTGCGAAAAGTGGTATTTCAACACTATCACAAGTGCAAAAAGAGTTTTTCCACACTAATACAAGTGCAAAAGTGGTTTCCTGCACCAACACAAGTGCGAAAAGTGGTTTTTCAACACTAACACAAGTGCGAAAAGTGGTTTTTCAACACTAACACAAGTGCGAAAAGTGGTTTTTCAACACTAACACAAGTGCGAAAAGTGGTTTTTCCACACTAATACAAGTGCAAAAGTGGTTTCCTGCACCAACACAAGTGCGAAAAGTGGTTTTTCAACACTATCACAAGTGCAAAAAGTGTTTTTTCCACACTAATACAAGTGCAAAAGTGGTTTCCTGCACCAACACAAGTGCGAAAAGTGGTTTTTCAACACTAACACAAGTGCGAAAAGTGGTTTTTCAACACTAACACAAGTGCGAAAAGTGGTTTTCCACACTAATACAAGTGCAAAAGTGGTTTCCTGCACCAACACAAGTGCGAAAAGTGCTTTTTCAACACTAACACAAGTGCGAAAAGTGGTTTTTCAACACTAACACAAGTGCGAAAAGTGGTTTTTCAACACTAACACAAGTGCGAAAAGTGGTTTTCCACACTAATACAAGTGCAAAAGTGGTTTCCTGCACCAAAACAAGTGCGAAAAGTGGTTTTTCAACACTAACACAAGTGCGAAAAGTGGTTTTTCAACACTATCACAAGTGCAAAAAGTGTTTTTTCCACACTAATACAAGTGGAAAAGTGGTTTCCTGCATCAACACAAGTGCGAAAAGTGGTTTTTCAACACTAACACAAGTGCGAAAAGTGGTTTTTCAACACGAACACAAGTGCG
Organism: Myxine glutinosa; assembly: GCF_964187855.1. Taxonomy (NCBI): domain Eukaryota; kingdom Metazoa; phylum Chordata; class Myxini; order Myxiniformes; family Myxinidae; genus Myxine; species Myxine glutinosa. The sequence continues at coordinate 141,643 of NW_027616392.1, read as the reverse complement.
AAAAGTGGTTTTTCAACACTAACACAAGTCCGAAAAGTGTTTTTTCCACACTAATACAAGTGCAAAAGTGGTTTCCTGCACCAACACAAGTGCAAAAAGTGGTTTTTCAACACTAACACAAGTGCGAAAAGTGGTTTTTCAACACTAACACAAGTGCGAAAAGTGGTTTTTCAACACTAATACAAGTGCGAAAAGTGGTTTTTCCACACTAATACAAGTGCAAAAGTGGTTTCCTGCACCAACACAAGTGCGAAAAGTGGTTTTTCAACACTAACACAAGAGCGAAAAGTGGTTTTTCAACACTAACACAAGTGCGAAAAGTGGTTTTTCAACACTAATACAAGTGCAAAAAGTGGTTTTTCCACACTAATACAAGTGCAAAAGTGGTTTCCTCCACCAACACAAGTGCGAAAAGTGGTTTTTCAACACTAACACAAGTGCGAAAAGTGGTTTTTCAACACTAACACAAGTGCGAAAAGTGGTTTTTCAACACTAACACAAGTGCGAAAAGTGGTTTTTCCACACTAATACAAGTGCAAAAGTGGTTTTTCAACACTAACACAAGTGCGAAAAGTGGTGTTTCCACACTAATACAAGTGCAAAAGTGGTTTCCCGCACCAACACAAGTGCGAAAAGTGGTTTTTCAACACTAACACAAGTGCGAAAAGTGGTTTTTCAACACTAACACAAGTGCGAAAAGTGGTTATCAACACTAGCATGAGTGCAGAAAATGATTTTTCAACACCAACACAAGTGCGAAGAGTGGTTTTGCAGCACGAATACAGGTGCGGTAAGTGGTTTTTCAACACTAACACAAGTGCAAAAAGTGGTTTTTAAACACTAACACAAGTGCGAAAAGTGGTTGTTCCACTCTAATACAAGTGCAAAAGTGGTTTCCTGCACCAACACAAGTGCGAAAAGTGGTTTTTCAACACTCACAAGTGCGAAAAGTGTTTTTTCCACACTAATTCAAGTGCAAAAGTGGTTTCCTGCACCAACACAAGTGCGAAAAGTGGTTTTTCAACACTAACACAAGTGCGAAAAGTGGTTTTTCAACACTAACACAAGTGCGAAAAGTGGTTTTCCACACGAATACAAGTGCAAAAGTGATTTCCTGCACCAACACAAGTGTGAAAATTGGTTTTTCAACACTAACACAAGTGCGAAAAGTGGTTTTTCAACACTATCACAAGTGCAAAAAGTGTTTTTTCCACACTAATACCAGTGCAAAAGTGGTTTCCTGCACCAACACAAGTGCGAAAAGTGGTTTTTCAACACGAACACAAGTGCGAAAAGTGGTTTTTCAACACTAACACAAGTGCGAAAAGTGGTTTTTCAACAATAACACAAGTGCGAAAAGTGGTTTTGCCACACTAATACAAGTGCAAAAGTGGTTTCCTGCACCAACACAAGTGCGAAAATTGGTTTTTCAACACTAACACAAGTGCGAAAAGTGGTTTTTCAACACTATCACAAGTGCAAAAAGTGTTTTTTCCACACTAATACAAGTGCAAAAGTGGTTTCCTGCACCAACACAAGTCCGAAAAGTGGTTTTTCAACACTAACACAAGTGCGAAAAGTGGTTTTTCAACACTAACACAAGTGCGAAAAGTGGTTTTTCAACACGAACACAAGTGCGAAAAGTGGTTTTTCACCACTAACACAAGTGCGAAAAGTGTTTTTTCCACACCAATACAAGTGCAAAAGTGGTTTCCTGCACCAACACAAGTGCGAAAAGTGGTTTTTCAACACTAACACAAGTGCGATAAGTGGTTTTTCAACACTAACACAAGTGCGAAAAGTGGTTTTTCAACACTAACACAAGTGCGAAAAGTGGTTTTTCCACACTAATACAAGTGCAAAAGTGGTTTCCTGCACCAACACAAGTGCGAAAAGTGGTTTTTCAACACTAACACAAGTGCGAAAAGTGTTTTTCCCACACTAATTCAAGTGCAAAAGTGGTTTCCTGCACCAACACAAGTGCGAAAAGTGGTTTTTCAACACTAACACAAGAGCGAAAAGTGGTTTTTCAACACTAACACAAGTGCGAAAAGTGGTTTTCAACACTAACACAAGTGCGAAAAGTGGTTTTTCCACACTAATACAAGTGCAAAAGTGGTTTCCTGCACCAACACAAGTGCGAAAAGTGGTTTTTCAACACTAACACAAGTGCGAAAAGTGGTTTTTCAACACTAACACAAGTGGGAAAAGTGGTTTTTCAACACTAACACAAGTGCGAAAAGTGGATTTTCCACACTAATACAAGTGCAAAAGTGGTTTCCTGCACCAACACAAGTGCGAAAAGTGGTTTTTCGACACCAGCACAAGTGTGAAAAGTGGTTTTTCAACACTATCACAAGTGCAAAAAGTGTTTTTTCCACACTAATAGAAGTGCAAAAGTGGTTTCCTGCACCAACACAAGTGCGAAAAGTGGTTTTTCAACACTAACACAAGTGCGAAAAGTGGTTTTTCAACACTAACACAAGTGCGAAAAGTGGTTTTTCAACACTAACACAAGTGCAAAAAGTGGTTTTTCAACACTAACACAAGTGCGAAAAGTGGTTTTCCACACTAATACAAGTGCAAAAGTGGTTTCCTGCGCCAAAACAAGTGCGAAAAGTGGTTTTTCAACACTAACACAAGTGCGAAAAGTGGTTTTTCAACACTATCACAAGTGCAAAAAGTGTTTTTTCCACACTAATACAAGTGGAAAAGTGGTTTCCTGCATCAACACAAGTGCGAAAAGTGGTTATTCAACACTAACACAAGTGCGAAAAGTGGTTTTTCAACACGAACACAAGTGCGAAAAGTGGTTTTTCAACACTAACACAAGTCCGAAAAGTGTTTTTTCCACACTAATACAAGTGCAAAAGTGGTTTCCTGCACCAACACAAGTGCGAAAAGTGGTTTTTCAACACTAACACAAGTGCGAAAAGTGGTTTTTCAACACTATCACAAGTGCAAAAAGTGTTTTTTCCACACTAATACAAGTGGAAAAGTGGTTTCCTGCATCAACACAAGTGCGAAAAGTGGTTTTTCAACACTAACACAAGTGCGAAAAGTGGTTTTTCAACACGAACACAAGTGCGAAAAGTGGTTTTTCAACACTAACACAAGTCCGAAAAGTGTTTTTTCCACACTAATACAAGTGCAAAAGTGGTTTCCTGCACCAACACAAGTGCGAAAAGTGGTTTTTCAACACTAACACAAGTGCGAAAAGTGGTTTTTCAACACTAACACAAGTGCGAAAAGTGGTTTTTCAACACTAACACAAGTGCGAAAAGTGGTTTTTCCACACTAATACAAGTGCAAAAGTGGTTTCCTGCACCAACACAAGTGCGAAAAGTGGTTTTTCAACACTAACACAAGAGCGAAAAGTGGTTTTTCAACACTAACACAAGTGCGAAAAGTGGTTTTTCAACACTAATACAAGTGCAAAAAGTGGTTTTTCCACACTAATACAAGTGCAAAAGTGGTTTCCTCCACCAACACAAGTGCGAAAAGTGGTTTATCAACACTAACACAAGTGCGAAAAGTGGTTTTTCAACACTAACACAAGTGCGAAAAGTGGTTTTTCAACACTAACACAAGTGCGAAAAGTGGTTTTTCCACACTAATACAAGTGCAAAAGTGGTTTCCTGCACCAATACAAGTGCAAAAGTGGTTTCCTGCACCAACACAAGTGCGAAAAGTGGTTTTTCAACACTAACACAAGTGCGAAAAGTGGTTTTTCAACACTAACACAAGTGCGAAAAGTGGTTATCAACACTAGCATGAGTGCGGAAAATGATTTTTCAACACCAACACAAGTGCGAAGAGTGGTTTTGCAGCACGAATACAGGTGCGGTAAGTGGTTTTCAACACCAGCACAAGTGCGAAAAGTGGTTTTCCAACACTAACACAAGTGCGATAAGTTGTTTTGCAACACGAGCGCATGTGCAGAAAGTGGTTTTCAACGCTAACACAAGTGCGAAAAGTGGTTTCGCAACACTAACACAAGTGCGAAAAGTGGTTTTCCACCCTAATACAAGTGCAAAAGTGGTTTCCTGCACCAAAACAAGTGCGAAAAGTGGTTTTTCAACACTAACACAAGTGCGAAAAGTGGTTTTTCAACACTATCACAAGTGCAAAAAGTGTTTTTCCACACTAATACAAGTGGAAAAGTGGTTTCCTGCATCAACACAAGTGCGAAAAGTGGTTTTTCAACACTAACACAAGTGCGAAAAGTGGTTTTTCAACACGAACACAAGTGCGAAAAGTGGTTTTTCAACACTAACACAAGTCCGAAAAGTGTTTTTTCCACACTAATTCAAGTGCAAAAGTGGTTTCCTGCACCAACACAAGTGCGAAAAGTGGTTTTTCAACACTAACACAAGTGCGAAAAGTGGTTTTTCAACACTAACACAAGTGCGAAAAGTGGTTTTTCAACACTAACACAAGTGCGAAAAGTGGTTTTTCCACACCAATACAAGTGCAAAAGTGGTTTCCTGCACCAACACAAGTGCGAAAAGTGGTTTTTCAACACTAACACAAGAGCGAAAAGTGGTTTTTCAGGCCTAACACAAGTGCGAAAAGTGGTTTTTCAACACTAATACAAGTGCAAAAAGTGGTTTTTCCACACTAATACAAGTGCAAAAGTGGTTTCCTCCACCAACACAAGTGCGAAAAGTGGTTTTTCAACACTAACAGAAGTGCGAAAAGTGGTTTTTCAACACTAACACAAGTGCGAAAAGTGGTTTATTCAACACTAACACAAGTGCGAAAAGTGGTTTTTCCACACTAATACAAGTGCAAAAGTGGTTTCCTGCACCAACACAAGTGCGAAAAGTGGTTTTTCAACACTAGCACAAGTGCGAAAAGTGGTTTTTCAACACTATCACAAGTGCAAAAAGTGTTTTTTCCACACTAATACAAGTGCAAAAGTGGTTTCCTGCACCAACACATGTGCAAAAAGTGGTTTTTCAACACTAACACAAGTGCGAAAAGTGGTTTTTCAACACTATCACAAGTGCAAAAAGTGTTTTTTCCACACTAATACAAGTGCATAAGTGGTTTCCTGCACCAACACAAGTGCGAAAAGTGGTTTTTCAACACTAACACAAGTGCGAAAAATGGTTTTTCAACACTAACACAAGTGCGAAAAGTGGTTTTTCCACACTAATACAAGTGCAAAAGTGGTTTCCTGCACCAACACAAGTGCGAAAAGTGGTTTTTCAACACTAACACAAGTGCGAAAAGTGGTTTTTCCACACTAATACAAGTGCAAAAGTGGTTTCCTGCACCAACACAAGTGCGAAAAGTGGTTTTTCAACACTAATACAAGTGCGAAAAGTGGTATTTCAACACTATCACAAGTGCAAAAAGAGTTTTTCCACACTAATACAAGTGCAAAAGTGGTTTCCTGCACCAACACAAGTGCGAAAAGTGGTTTTTCAACACTAACACAAGTGCGAAAAGTGGTTTTTCAACACTAACACAAGTGCGAAAAGTGGTTTTTCAACACTAACACAAGTGCGAAAAGTGGTTTTTCCACACTAATACAAGTGCAAAAGTGGTTTCCTGCACCAACACAAGTGCGAAAAGTGGTTTTTCAACACTATCACAAGTGCAAAAAGTGTTTTTTCCACACTAATACAAGTGCAAAAGTGGTTTCCTGCACCAACACAAGTGCGAAAAGTGGTTTTTCAACACTAACACAAGTGCGAAAAGTGGTTTTTCAACACTAACACAAGTGCGAAAAGTGGTTTTCCACACTAATACAAGTGCAAAAGTGGTTTCCTGCACCAAAACAAGTGCGAAAAGTGGTTTTTCAACACTAACACAAGTGCGAAAAGTGGTTTTTCAACACTATCACAAGTGCAAAAAGTGTTTTTTCCACACTAATACAAGTGGAAAAGTGGTTTCCTGCATCAACACAAGTGCGAAAAGTGGTTTTTCAACACTAACACAAGTGCAAAAAGTGGTTTTTCAACACGAACACAAGTGCGAAAAGTGGTTTTTCAACACTAACACAAGTCCGAAAAGTGTTTTTTCCACACTAATACAAGTGCAAAAGTGGTTTCCTGCACCAACACAAGTGCGAAAAGTGGTTTTTCAACACTAACACAAGTGCGAAAAGTGGTTTTTCAACACTAACACAAGTGCGAAAAGTGGTTTTTCAACACTAATACAAGTGCGAAAAGTGGTTTTTCCACACTAATACAAGTGCAAAAGTGGTTTCCTGCACCAACACAAGTGCGAAAAGTGGTTTTTCAACACTAACACAAGAGCGAAAAGTGGTTTTTCAACACTAACACAAGTGCGAAAAGTGGTTTTTCAACACTAATACAAGTGCAAAAAGTGGTTTTTCCACACTAATACAAGTGCAAAAGTGGTTTCCTCCACCAACACAAGTGCGAAAAGTGGTTTTTCAACACTAACACAAGTGCGAAAAGTGGTTTTTCAACACTAACACAAGTGCGAAAAGTGGTTTTTCAACACTAACACAAGTGCGAAAAGTGGTTTTTCCACACTAATACAAGTGCAAAAGTGGTTTTTCAACACTAACACAAGTGCGAAAAGTGGTGTTTCCACACTAATACAAGTGCAAAAGTGGTTTCCCGCACCAACACAAGTGCGAAAAGTGGTTTTTCAACACTAACACAAGTGCGAAAAGTGGTTTTTCAACACTAACACAAGTGCGAAAAGTGGTTATCAACACTAGCATGAGTGCAGAAAATGATTTTTCAACACCAACACAAGTGCGAAGAGTGGTTTTGCAGCACGAATACAGGTGCGGTAAGTGGTTTTTCAACACTAACACAAGTGCAAAAAGTGGTTTTTAAACACTAACACAAGTGCGAAAAGTGGTTGTTCCACTCTAATACAAGTGCAAAAGTGGTTTCCTGCACCAACACAAGTGCGAAAAGTGGTTTTTCAACACTCACAAGTGCGAAAAGTGTTTTTTCCACACTAATTCAAGTGCAAAAGTGGTTTCCTGCACCAACACAAGTGCGAAAAGTGGTTTTTCAACACTAACACAAGTGCGAAAAGTGGTTTTTCAACACTAACACAAGTGCGAAAAGTGGTTTTCCACACGAATACAAGTGCAAAAGTGATTTCCTGCACCAACACAAGTGTGAAAATTGGTTTTTCAACACTAACACAAGTGCGAAAAGTGGTTTTTCAACACTATCACAAGTGCAAAAAGTGTTTTTTCCACACTAATACGAGTGCAAAAGTGGTTTCCTGCACCAACACAAGTGCGAAAAGTGGTTTTTCAACACGAACACAAGTGCGAAAAGTGGTTTTTCAACACTAACACAAGTGCGAAAAGTGGTTTTTCAACACTAACACAAGTGCGAAAAGTGGTTTTGCCACACTAATACAAGTGCAAAAGTGGTTTCCTGCACCAACACAAGTGCGAAAATTGGTTTTTCAACACTAACACAAGTGCGAAAAGTGGTTTTTCAACACTATCACAAGTGCAAAAAGTGTTTTTTCCACACTAATACAAGTGCAAAAGTGGTTTCCTGCACCAACACAAGTGCGAAAAGTGGTTTTTCAACACTAACACAAGTGCGAAAAGTGGTTTTTCAACACTAACACAAGTGCGAAAAGTGGTTTTTCAACACGAACACAAGTGCGAAAAGTGGTTTTTCACCACTAACACAAGTGCGAAAAGTGTCTTTTCCACACCAATACAAGTGCAAAAGTGGTTTCCTGCACCAACACAAGTGCGAAAAGTGGTTTTTCAACACTAACACAAGTGCGATAAGTGGTTTTTCAACACTAACACAAGTGCGAAAAGTGGTTTTTCAACACTAACACAAGTGCGAAAAGTGGTTTTTCCACACTAATACAAGTGCAAAAGTGGTTTCCTGCACCAACACAAGTGCGAAAAGTGGTTTTTCAACACTAACACAAGTGCGAAAAGTGTTTTTCCCACACTAATTCAAGTGCAAAAGTGGTTTCCTGCACCAACACAAGTGCGAAAAGTGGTTTTTCAACACTAACACAAGTGCGAAAAGTGGTTTTTCAACACTAACACAAGTGCGAAAAGTGGTTTTTCAACACTAACACAAGTGCGAAAAGTGGTTTTTCCATACTAACACAAGTGCGAAAAGTGGTTTTTCAACACTAACACAAGTGCGAAAAGTGGTTTTCCACACTAATACAAGTGCAAAAGTGGTTTCCTGCGCCAAAACAAGTGCGAAAAGTGGTTTTTCAACACTAACACAAGTGCGAAAAGTGGTTTTTCAACACTATCACAAGTGCAAAAAGTGTTTTTTCCACACTAATACAAGTGGAAAAGTGGTTTCCTGCATCAACACAAGTGCGAAAAGTGGTTTTTCAACACTAACACAAGTGCGAAAAGTGGTTTTTCAACACGAACACAAGTGTGAAAAGTGGTTTTTCAACACTAACACAAGTCCGAAAAGTGTTTTTTCCACACTAATACAAGTGCAAAATTGGTTTCCTGCACCAACACAAGTGCGAAAAGTGGTTTTTCAACACTAACACAAGTGCGAAAAGTGGTTTTTCAACACTATCACAAGTGCAAAAAGTGTTTTTTCCACACTAATACAAGTGGAAAAGTGGTTTCCTGCATCAACACAAGTGCGAAAAGTGGTTTTTCAAGACTAACACAAGTGCGAAAAGTGGTTTTTCAACACGAACACAAGTGCGAAAAGTGGTTTTTCAACACTAACACAAGTCCGAAAAGTGTTTTTTCCACACTAATACAAGTGCAAAAGTGGTTTCCTGCACCAACACAAGTGCGAAAAGTGGTTTTTCAACACTAACACAAGTGCGAAAAGTGGTTTTTCAACACTAACACAAGTGCGAAAAGTGGTTTTTCAACACTAACACAAGTGCGAAAAGTGGTTTTTCCACACTAATACAAGTGCAAAAGTGGTTTCCTGCACCAACACAAGTGCGAAAAGTGGTTTTTCAACACTAACACAAGAGCGAAAAGTGGTTTTTCAACACTAACACAAGTGCGAAAAGTGGTTTTTCAACACTAATACAAGTGCAAAAAGTGGTTTTTCCACACTAATACAAGTGCAAAAGTGGTTTCCTCCACCAACACAAGTGCGAAAAGTGGTTTTTCAACACTAACACAAGTGCGAAAAGTGGTTTTTCAACACTAACACAAGTGCGAAAAGTGGTTTTTCAACACTAACACAAGTGCGAAAAGTGGTTTTTCCACACTAATACAAGTGCAAAAGTGGTTTCCTGCACCAATACAAGTGCAAAAGTGGTTTCCTGCACCAACACAAGTGCGAAAAGTGGTTTTTCAACACTAACACAAGTGCGAAAAGTGGTTATCAACACTAGCATGAGTGCGGAAAATGATTTTTCAACACCAACACAAGTGCGAAGAGTGGTTTTGCAGCACGAATACAGGTGCGGTAAGTGGTTTTCAACACCAGCACAAGTGCGAAAAGTGGTTTTCCAACACTAACACAAGTGCGATAAGTTGTTTTGCAACACGAGCGCATGTGCAGAAAGTGGTTTTCAACGCTAACACAAGTGCGAAAAGTGGTTTAGCAACACTAACACAAGTGCGAAAAGTGGTTTTCCACCCTAATACAAGTGCAAAAGTGGTTTCCTGCACCAAAACAAGTGCGAAAAGTGGTTTTTCAACACTAACACAAGTGCGAAAAGTGGTTTTTCAACACCATCACAAGTGCAAAAAGTGTTTTTCCACACTAATACAAGTGGAAAAGTGGTTTCCTGCATCAACACAAGTGCGAAAAGTGGTTTTTCAACACTAACACAAGTGCGAAAAGTGGTTTTTCAACACGAACACAAGTGCGAAAAGTGGTTTTTCAACACTAACACAAGTCCGAAAAGTGTTTTTTCCACACTAATTCAAGTGCAAAAGTGGTTTCCTGCACCAACACAAGTGCGAAAAGTGGTTTTTCAACACTAACACAAGTGCGAAAAGTGGTTTTTCAACACTAACACAAGTGCGAAAAGTGGTTTTTCAACACTAACACAAGTGCGAAAAGTGGATTTTCCACACCAATACAAGTGCAAAAATGGTTTCCTGCACCAACACAAGTGCGAAAAGTGGTTTTTCAACACTAACACAAGAGCGAAAAGTGGTTTTTCAACACTAACACAAGTGCGAAAAGTGGTTTTTCAACACTAATACAAGTGCAAAAAGTGGTTTTTCCACACTAATACAAGTGCAAAACTGGTTTCCTCCACCAACACAAGTGCGAAAAGTGGTTTTTCAACACTAACAGAAGTGCGAAAAGTGGTTTTTCAACACTAACACAAGTGCGAAAAGTGGTGTATTCAACACTAACACAAGTGCGAAAAGTGGTTTTTCCACACTAATACAAGTGCAAAAGTGGTTTCCTGCACCAACACAAGTGCGAAAAGTGGTTTTTCAACACTAACACAAGTGCGAAAAGTGGTTTTTCAACACTAACACAAGTGCGAAAAGTGGTTATCAACACTAGCATGAGTGCGGAAAATGATTTTTCAACACCAACACAAGTGCGAAGAGTGGTTTTGCAGCACGAATACAGGTGCGGTAAGTGGTTTTCAACACCAGCACAAGTGCGAAAAGTGGTTTTTCAACACTAACACAAGTGCGATAAGTTGTTTTGCAACACGAGCGCATGTGCAGAAAGTGGTTTTCAACGCTAACACAAGTGCGAAAAGTGGTTTAGCAACACTAACACAAGTGCGAAAAGTGGTTTTGCACACCAACACAAGTGCGAAAAGTAGCTTTCAACGCCAGGACAAGTCAGGAAATTGGTTTGGCAACACGAACACAAGTGCGAAAAGTGGTTTTTCAACACTAACACAAGTGCGATAAGTGGTTTTTCAACACGAACACAAGTGCGAAAAGTGGTTTTTCACCACTAACACAAGTGCGAAAAGTGTTTTTTCCACACCAATACAAGTGCAAAAGTGGTTTCCTGCACCAACACAAGTGCGAAAAGTGGTTTTTCAACACTAACACAAGTGCGATAAGTGGTTTTTCAACACTAACACAAGTGCGAAAAGTGGTTTTTCAACACGAACACAAGTGCGAAAAGTGGTTTTCCACACTAATACAAGTGCAAAAGTGGTTTCCTGCACCAACACAAGTGCGAAAAGTGGTTTTTCAACACTAACACAAGTGCGAAAAGTGTTTTTCCCACACTAATTCAAGTGCAAAAGTGGTTTCCTGCACCAACACAAGTGCGAAAAGTGGTTTTTCAACACTAACACAAGAGCGAAAAGTGGTTTTTCAACACTAACACAAGTGCGAAAAGTGGTTTTTCAACACTAACACAAGTGCGAAAAGTGGTTTTTCCACACTAATACAAGTGCGAAAAGTGGTTTTTCCACACTAATACAAGTGCAAAAGTGGTTTCCTGCACCAACACAAGTGTGAAAAGTGGTTTTTCAACACTAACACAAGTGCGAAAAGTGGTTTTTCAACACTAACACAAGTGCGAAAAGTGGTTTTTCAACACTAACACAAGTGCGAAAAGTGGATTTTCCACACTAATACAAGTGCAAAAGTGGTTTCCTGCACCAACACAAGTGCGAAAAGTGGTTTTTCAACACTAACACAAGTGCGAAAAGTGGTTTTTCAACACTATCACAAGTGCAAAAAGTGGTTTTTCAACACTAACACAAGTGCGAAAAGTGGTTTTTCAACACTAACACAAGTGCGAAAAGTGGTTTTTCAACACTAACACAAGTGCGAAAAGTGGTTTTCCACACTAATACAAGTGCAAAAGTGGTTTCCTGCACCAAAACAAGTGCGAAAAGTGGTTTTTCAACACTAACACAAGTGCGAAAAGTGGTTTTTCAACACTATCACAAGTGCAAAAAGTGTTTTTTCCACACTAATACAAGTGGAAAAGTGGTTTCCTGCATCAACACAAGTGCGAAAAGTGGTTTTTCAACACTAACACAAGTGCGAAAAGTGGTTTTTCAACACTAACACAAGTGCGAAAAGTGGTTTTTCCACACTAAAACAAGTGCAAAAGTGGTTTCCTGCACCAACACAAGTGCGAAAAGTGGTTTTTCAACACTAACACAAGTGCGAAAAGTGGTTTTTCAACACTATCACAAGTGCAAAAAGTGTTTTTTCCACACTAATACAAGTGCAAAAGTGGTTTCCTGCACCAACACAAGTGCGAAAAGTGGTTTTTCAACACTAACACAAGTGCGAAAAGTGGTTTTTCAACACTAACACAAGTGCGAAAAGTGGTTTTTCCACACTAATACAAGTGCAAAAGTGGTTTCCTGCACCAACACAAGTGCGAAAAGTGGTTTTTCAACACTAACACAAGTGCGAAAAGTGGTTTTTCCACACTAATACAAGTGCAAAAGTGGTTTCCTGCACCAACACAAGTGCGAAAAGTGGTTTTTCAACACTAACACAAGTGCGAAAAGTGGTATTTCAACACTATCACAAGTGCAAAAAGTGTTTTTCCACACTAATACAAGTGCAAAAGTGGTTTCCTGCACCAACACAAGTGCGAAAAGTGGTTTTTCAACACTAACACAAGTGCGAAAAGTGGTTTTTCAACACTATCACAAGTGCAAAAAGTGTTTTTTCCCACACTAATACAAGTGCAAAAGTGGTTTCCTGCACCAACACAAGTGCGAAAAGTCGTTTTTCAACACTAACACAAGTGCGAAAAGTGGTTTTTCAACACTAACACAAGTGCGAAAAGTGGTTTTTCCACACTAAAACAAGTGCAAAAGTGGTTTCCTGCACCAACACAAGTGCGAAAAGTGGTTTTTCAACACTAACACAAGTGCGAAAAGTGGTTTTTCAACACTATCACAAGTGCAAAAAATGTTTTTTCCACACTAATACAAGTGCAAAAGTGGTTTCCTGCACCAACACAATTGCGAAATGTGGTTTTTCAACACCAACACAATTGCGAAAAGTGGTTTTTCAACACTAACACAAGTGCGAAAAGTGTTTTTTCAACACTAACACAAGTGCGAAAAGTGGTTTTTCAACACTAACACAAGTGCGAAAAGTGGTTTTTCCACACTAATACAAGTGCAAAAGTGGTTTCCTGCACCAACACAAGTGCGAAAAGTGGTTTTTCAACACTAACACAAGTGCGAAAAGTGGTTTTTCAACACTAACACAAGTGCAAAAAGTGGTTTTCCCACACTAATACAAGTGCAAAAGTGGTTTCCTGCACCAACATAAGTGCGAAAAGTGGTTTTTCAACACTAACACAAGTGCGAAAAGTGGTTTTTCAACACTAACACAAGTGCGAAAAGTGGTTTTTCCACACTAATACAAGTGCAAAAGTGGTTTCCTGCACCAACACAAGTGCGAAAAGTGGTTTTTCAACACTAGCACAAGTGCGAAAAGTGTTTTTTCAACACTATCACAAGTGCAAAAAGTGTTTTTTCCACACGAAAAAAGTGCAAAAGTGGTTTCCTGCACCAACACAAGTGCGAAAAGTGGTTTTTCCATACTAATACAAGTGCAAAAGTGGTTTCCTGCACCAACACAAGTGCGAAAAGTGGTTTTTCCACACTAATACAATTGCAAAAGTGGTTTCCTGCACCAACACAAGTGCGAAAAGTGGTTTTTCAACACTAACACAAGTGCGAAAAGTGGTTTTTCAACACTAACACAAGTGCGAAAAGTGGTTTTTCAACACTAACACAAGTGCGAAAAGTGGTTTTTCCACAGTAATACAAGTGCAAAAGTGGTTTCCTGCACCAACACAAGTGCGAAAAGTGGTTTTTCAACACTAACACAAGTGCGAAAAGTGGTTTTTCAACACTAACACAAGTGCGAAAAGTGGTTTTTCCACACTAATACAAGTGCAAAAGTGGTTTCCTGCACCAACACAAGTGCGAAAAGTGGTTTTTCAACACTAACACAAGCGCGAAAAGTGGTTTTTCAACACTATCACAAGTGCATAAAGTGTTTTTTCCACACTAATACAAGTGCAAAAGTGGTTTCCTGCACCAACACAAGTGCGTAAAGTGTTTTTTCAACACTAACACAAGTGCGAAAAGTGGTTTTTCAACACTAACACAAGTGCGAAAAATGGTTTTTCAACTAACACAAGTGCGAAAAGTGGTTTTTCAACACTAACACAAGTGCGAAAAGTGGTTTTTCCACACTAATACAAGTGCGAAAAGTGGTTTTTCCACACTAATACAAGTGCAAAAGTGGTTTCCTGCACCAACACAAGTGTGAAAAGTGGTTTTTCAACACTAACACAAGTGCGAAAAGTGGTTTTTCAACACTAACACAAGTGCGAAAAGTGGTTTTTCAACACTAACACAAGTGCGAAAAGTGGATTTTCCACACTAATACAAGTGCAAAAGTGGTTTCCTGCACCAACACAAGTGCGAAAAGTGGTTTTTCAACACTAACACAAGTGCGAAAAGTGGTTTTTCAACACTATCACAAGTGCAAAAAGTGGTTTTTCAACACTAACACAAGTGCGAAAAGTGGTTTTTCAACACTAACACAAGTGCGAAAAGTGGTTTTTCAACACTAACACAAGTGCGAAAAGTGGTTTTCCACACTAATACAAGTGCAAAAGTGGTTTCCTGCACCAAAACAAGTGCGAAAAGTGGTTTTTCAACACTAACACAAGTGCGAAAAGTGGTTTTTCAACACTATCACAAGTGCAAAAAGTGTTTTTTCCACACTAATACAAGTGGAAAAGTGGTTTCCTGCATCAACACAAGTGCGAAAAGTGGTTTTTCAACACTAACACAAGTGCGAAAAGTGGTTTTTCAACACTAACACAAGTGCGAAAAGTGGTTTTTCCACACTAAAACAAGTGCAAAAGTGGTTTCCTGCACCAACACAAGTGCGAAAAGTGGTTTTTCAACACTAACACAAGTGCGAAAAGTGGTTTTTCAACACTATCACAAGTGCAAAAAGTGTTTTTTCCACACTAATACAAGTGCAAAAGTGGTTTCCTGCACCAACACAAGTGCGAAAAGTGGTTTTTCAACACTAACACAAGTGCGAAAAGTGGTTTTTCAACACTAACACAAGTGCGAAAAGTGGTTTTTCCACACTAATACAAGTGCAAAAGTGGTTTCCTGCACCAACACAAGTGCGAAAAGTGGTTTTTCAACACTAACACAAGTGCGAAAAGTGGTTTTTCCACACTAATACAAGTGCAAAAGTGGTTTCCTGCACCAACACAAGTGCGAAAAGTGGTTTTTCAACACTAACACAAGTGCGAAAAGTGGTATTTCAACACTATCACAAGTGCAAAAAGTGTTTTTCCACACTAATACAAGTGCAAAAGTGGTTTCCTGCACCAACACAAGTGCGAAAAGTGGTTTTTCAACACTAACACAAGTGCGAAAAGTGGTTTTTCAACACTATCACAAGTGCAAAAAGTGTTTTTTCCCACACTAATACAAGTGCAAAAGTGGTTTCCTGCACCAACACAAGTGCGAAAAGTGGTTTTTCAACACTAACACAAGTGCGAAAAGTGGTTTTTCAACACTAACACAAGTGCGAAAAGTGGTTTTTCCACACTAAAACAAGTGCAAAAGTGGTTTCCTGCACCAACACAAGTGCGAAAAGTGGTTTTTCAACACTAACACAAGTGCGAAAAGTGGTTTTTCAACACTATCACAAGTGCAAAAAATGTTTTTTCCACACTAATACAAGTGCAAAAGTGGTTTCCTGCACCAACACAATTGCGAAATGTGGTTTTTCAACACCAACACAATTGCGAAAAGTGGTTTTTCAACACTAACACAAGTGCGAAAAGTGTTTTTTCAACACTAACACAAGTGCGAAAAGTGGTTTTTCAACACTAACACAAGTGCGAAAAGTGGTTTTTCCACACTAATACAAGTGCAAAAGTGGTTTCCTGCACCAACACAAGTGCGAAAAGTGGTTTTTCAACACTAACACAAGTGCGAAAAGTGGTTTTTCAACACTAACACAAGTGCAAAAAGTGGTTTTCCCACACTAATACAAGTGCAAAAGTGGTTTCCTGCACCAACATAAGTGCGAAAAGTGGTTTTTCAACACTAACACAAGTGCGAAAAGTGGTTTTTCAACACTAACACAAGTGCGAAAAGTGGTTTTTCCACACTAATACAAGTGCAAAAGTGGTTTCCTGCACCAACACAAGTGCGAAAAGTGGTTTTTCAACACTAGCACAAGTGCGAAAAGTGTTTTTTCAACACTATCACAAGTGCAAAAAGTGTTTTTTCCACACGAAAAAAGTGCAAAAGTGGTTTCCTGCACCAACACAAGTGCGAAAAGTGGTTTTTCCATACTAATACAAGTGCAAAAGTGGTTTCCTGCACCAACACAAGTGCGAAAAGTGGTTTTTCCACACTAATACAATTGCAAAAGTGGTTTCCTGCACCAACACAAGTGCGAAAAGTGGTTTTTCAACACTAACACAAGTGCGAAAAGTGGTTTTTCAACACTAACACAAGTGCGAAAAGTGGTTTTTCAACACTAACACAAGTGCGAAAAGTGGTTTTTCCACAGTAATACAAGTGCAAAAGTGGTTTCCTGCACCAACACAAGTGCGAAAAGTGGTTTTTCAACACTAACACAAGTGCGAAAAGTGGTTTTTCAACACTAACACAAGTGCGAAAAGTGGTTTTTCCACACTAATACAAGTGCAAAAGTGGTTTCCTGCACCAACACAAGTGCGAAAAGTGGTTTTTCAACACTAACACAAGCGCGAAAAGTGGTTTTTCAACACTATCACAAGTGCATAAAGTGTTTTTTCCACACTAATACAAGTGCAAAAGTGGTTTCCTGCACCAACACAAGTGCGTAAAGTGTTTTTTCAACACTAACACAAGTGCGAAAAGTGGTTTTTCAACACTAACACAAGTGCGAAAAATGGTTTTTCAACTAACACAAGTGCGAAAAGTGGTTTTTCAACACTAACACAAGTGCGAAAAGTGGTTTTTCAACACTAACACAAACGCGAAAAGTGGTTTTTCCACACTAATACAAGTGCAAAAGTGGTTTCCTGCACCAACACAAGTACGAAAATTGGTTTTTCAACACTAACACAAGTGCGAAAAGTGGTTTTTCTACACTATCACAAGTGCAAAAAGTGTTTTTTCCACACTAATACAAGTGCAAAAGTGGTTTCCTGCACCAACACAAGTGCGAAAAGTGGTTTTTCAACACTAACACATGTGCGAAAAGTGGTTTTTCAACACTAACACAAGTGTGAAAAGTGGTTTTTCAACACGAACACAAGTGCGAAAAGTGGTTTTTCACCACTAACACAAGTGCGAAAAGTGTTTTTTCCACACCAATACAAGTGCAAAAGTGGTTTCCTGCACCAACACAAGTGCGAAAAGTGGTTTTTCAACACTAACACAAGTGCGATAAGTGGTTTTTCAACACTAACACAAGTGCGAAAAGTGGTTTTTCAACACTAACACAGTGCGAAAAGTGGTTTTTCAACACGAACACAAGTGCGAAAAGTGGTTTTTCAACACTAACACAAGTCCGAAAAGTGTTTTTTCCACACTAATACAAGTGCAAAAGTGGTTTCCTGCACCAACACAAGTGCGAAAAGTGGTTTTTCAACACTAACACAAGTGCGAAAAGTGGTTTTTCAACACTAATACAAGTGCGAAAAGTGGTTTTTCAACACTAACACAAGTGCGAAAAGTGGTTTTTCCACACTAATACAAGTGCAAAAGTGGTTTCCTGCACCAACACAAGTGCGAAAAGTGGTTTTTCAACACTAACACAAGAGCGAAAAGTGGTTTTTCAACACTAACACAAGTGCGAAAAGTGGTTTTTCAACACTAATACAAGTGCAAAAAGTGGTTTTTCCACACTAATACAAGTGCAAAAGTGGTTTCCTCCACCAACACAAGTGCGAAAAGTGGTTTTTCAACACTAACACAAGTGCGAAAAGTGGTTTTTCAACACTAACACAAGTGCGAAAAGTGGTTTTTCAACACTAACACAAATGCGAAAAGTGGTTTTTCCACACTAATACAAGTGCAAAAGTGGTTTCCTGCACCAATACAAGTGCAAAAGTGGTTTCCTGCACCAACACAAGTGCGAAAAGTGGTTTTTCAACACTAACACAAGTGCGAAAAGTGGTTTTTCAACACTAACACAAGTGCGAAAAGTGGTTATCAACACTAGCATGAGTGCGGAAAATGATTTTTCAACACCAACACAAGTGCGAAGAGTGGTTTTGCAGCACGAATACAGGTGCGGTAAGTGGTTTTCAACACCAGCACAAGTGCGAAAAGTGGTTTTCCAACACTAACACAAGTGCGATAAGTTGTTTTGCAACACGAGCGCATGTGCAGAAAGTGGTTTTCAACGCTAACACAAGTGCGAAAAGTGGTTTAGCAACACTAACACAAGTGCGAAAAGTGGTTTTCCACCCTAATACAAGTGCAAAAGTGGTTTCCTGCACCAAAACAAGTGCGAAAAGTGGTTTTTCAACACTAACACAAGTGCGAAAAGTGGTTTTTCAACACTATCACAAGTGCAAAAAGTGTTTTTCCACACTAATACAAGTGGAAAAGTGGTTTCCTGCATCAACACAAGTGCGAAAAGTGGTTTTTCAACACTAACACAAGTGCGAAAAGTGGTTTTTCAACACGAACACAAGTGCGAAAAGTGGTTTTTCAACACTAACACAAGTCCGAAAAGTGTTTTTTCCACACTAATTCAAGTGCAAAAGTGGTTTCCTGCACCAACACAAGTGCGAAAAGTGGTTTTTCAACACTAACACAAGTGCGAAAAGTGGTTTTTCAACACTAACACAAGTGCGAAAAGTGGTTTTTCAACACTAACACAAGTGCGAAAAGTGGATTTTCCACACCAATACAAGTGCAAAAATGGTTTCCTGCACCAACACAAGTGCGAAAAGTGGTTTTTCAACACTAACACAAGAGCGAAAAGTGGTTTTTCAACACTAACACAAGTGCGAAAAGTGGTTTTTCAACACTAATACAAGTGCAAAAAGTGGTTTTTCCACACTAATACAAGTGCAAAACTGGTTTCCTCCACCAACACAAGTGCGAAAAGTGGTTTTTCAACACTAACAGAAGTGCGAAAAGTGGTTTTTCAACACTAACACAAGTGCGAAAAGTGGTGTATTCAACACTAACACAAGTGCGAAAAGTGGTTTTTCCACACTAATACAAGTGCAAAAGTGGTTTCCTGCACCAACACAAGTGCGAAAAGTGGTTTTTCAACACTAACACAAGTGCGAAAAGTGGTTTTTCAACACTAACACAAGTGCGAAAAGTGGTTATCAACACTAGCATGAGTGCGGAAAATGATTTTTCAACACCAACACAAGTGCGAAGAGTGGTTTTGCAGCACGAATACAGGTGCGGTAAGTGGTTTTCAACACCAGCACAAGTGCGAAAAGTGGTTTTCCAACACTAACACAAGTGCGATAAGTTGTTTTGCAACACGAGCGCATGTGCAGAAAGTGGTTTTCAACGCTAACACAAGTGCGAAAAGTGGTTTAGCAACACTAACACAAGTGCGAAAAGTGGTTTTGCACACCAACACAAGTGCGAAAAGTAGCTTTCAACGCCAGGACAAGTCAGGAAATTGGTTTGGCAACACGAACACAAGTGCGAAAAGTGGTTTTTCAACACTAACACAAGTGCGATAAGTGGTTTTTCAACACGAACACAAGTGCGAAAAGTGGTTTTTCACCACTAACACAAGTGCGAAAAGTGTTTTTTCCACACCAATACAAGTGCAAAAGTGGTTTCCTGCACCAACACAAGTGCGAAAAGTGGTTTTTCAACACTAACACAAGTGCGATAAGTGGTTTTTCAACACTAACGCAAGTGCGAAAAGTGGTTTTTCAACACTAACACAAGTGCGAAAAGTGGTTTTCCACACTAATACAAGTGCAAAAGTGGTTTCCTGCACCAACACAAGTGCGAAAAGTGGTTTTTCAACACTAACACAAGTGCGAAAAGTGTTTTTCCCACACTAATTCAAGTGCAAAAGTGGTTTCCTGCACCAACACAAGTGCGAAAAGTGGTTTTTCAACACTAACACAAGAGCGAAAAGTGGTTTTTCAACACTAACACAAGTGCGAAAAGTGGTTTTTCAACACTAACACAAGTGCGAAAAGTGGTTTTTCCACACTAATACAAGTGCGAAAAGTGGTTTTTCCACACTAATACAAGTGCAAAAGTGGTTTCCTGCACCAACACAAGTGT
This sequence comes from Myxine glutinosa, assembly GCF_964187855.1. Taxonomy (NCBI): domain Eukaryota; kingdom Metazoa; phylum Chordata; class Myxini; order Myxiniformes; family Myxinidae; genus Myxine; species Myxine glutinosa. The sequence continues at coordinate 121,474 of NW_027616392.1, read as the reverse complement.
GAAAAGTGGTTTTTCAACACTAACACAAGTGCGAAAAGTGGTTTTTCAACACTAACACAAGTGCGAAAAGTGGTTTTTCAACACTAACACAAGTGCGAAAAGTGGATTTTCCACACTAATACAAGTGCAAAAGTGGTTTCCTGCACCAACACAAGTGCGAAAAGTGGTTTTTCAACACTAACACAAGTGCGAAAAGTGGTTTTTCAACACTATCACAAGTGCAAAAAGTGGTTTTTCAACACTAACACAAGTGCGAAAAGTGGTTTTTCAACACTAACACAAGTGCGGAAAAGTGGTTTTTCAACACTAACACAAGTGCGAAAAGTGGTTTTCCACACTAATACAAGTGCAAAAGTGGTTTCCTGCACCAAAACAAGTGCGAAAAGTGGTTTTTCAACACTAACACAAGTGCGAAAAGTGGTTTTTCAACACTATCACAAGTGCAAAAAGTGTTTTTTCCACACTAATACAAGTGGAAAAGTGGTTTCCTGCATCAACACAAGTGCGAAAAGTGGTTTTTCAACACTAACACAAGTGCGAAAAGTGGTTTTTCAACACTAACACAAGTGCGAAAAGTGGTTTTTCCACACTAAAACAAGTGCAAAAGTGGTTTCCTGCACCAACACAAGTGCGAAAAGTGGTTTTTCAACACTAACACAAGTGCGAAAAGTGGTTTTTCAACACTATCACAAGTGCAAAAAGTGTTTTTTTCCACACTAATACAAGTGCAAAAGTGGTTTCCTGCACCAACACTAGTGCGAAAAGTGGTTTTTTCAACACTAACACAAGTGCGAAAAGTGGTTTTTCCACCACTAATACAAGTGCAAAAGTGGTTTCCTGCACCAACACAAGTGCGAAAAGTGGTTTTTCAACACTAACACAAGTGCGAAAAGTGGTATTTCAACACTATCACAAGTGCAAAAAGTGTTTTTCACACTAATACAAGTGCAAAAGTGGTTTCCTGCACCAACACAAGTGCGAAAAGTGGTTTTTCAACACTAAACACAGTGCGAAAAGTGGTTTTTCAACACTATCACAAGTGCAAAAAGTGTTTTTTTCCCACACTAATACAAGTGCAAAAGTGGTTTCCCTGCACCAACACAAGTGCGAAAAGTGGTTTTTCAACACTAACACAAGTGCGAAAAGTGGTTTTTCAACACTAACACAAGTGCGAAAAAGTGGTTTTTCCACACTAAAACAAGTGCAAAAGTGGTTTCCTGCACCAACACAAGTGCGAAAAGTGGTTTTTCAACACTAACACAAGTGCGAAAAGTGGTTTTTCAACACTATCACAAGTGCAAAAAGTGGTTGTTCCACTCTAATACAAGTGCAAAAGTGGTTTCCTGCACCAACACAAGTGCGAAAAGTGGTTTTTCAACACTAACACAAGTGCGAAAAGTGGTTGTTCCACTCTAATTACAAGTGCAAAAGTGGTTTCCTGCACCAACACAAGTGCGAAAAGTGGTTTTTCAACACTCACAAGTGCGAAAAGTGTTTTTTCCACACTAATTCAAGTGCAAAAGTGGTTTCCCTGCACCAACACAAGTGCGAAAAGTGGTTTTTTCAACACTAACACAAGTGCGAAAAGTGGTTTTTCAACACTAACACAAGTGCGAAAAGTGGTTTTCCACACGAATACAAGTGCAAAAGTGATTTCCTGCACCAACACAAGTGTGAAAATTGGTTTTTCAACACTAACACAAGTGCGAAAAGTGGTTTTTCTACACTATCACAAGTGCAAAAAGTGTTTTTTTCCACACTAATACAAGTGCAAAAGTGGTTTCCTGCACCAACACAAGTGCGAAAAGTGGTTTTTCAACACTAACACATGTGCGAAAAGTGGTTTTTCAACACTAACACAAGTGTGAAAAGTGGTTTTTCAACACGAACACAAGTGCGAAAAGTGGTTTTTCACCACTAACACAAGTGCGAAAAGTGTTTTTTTCCACACCAATACAAGTGCAAAAGTGGTTTCCTGCACCAACACAAGTGCGAAAAGTGGTTTTTCAACACTAACACAAGTGCGATAAGTGGTTTTTCAACACTAACACAAGTGCGAAAAGTGGTTTTTCAACACTAACACAGTGCGAAAAGTGGTTTTTCAACACGAACACAAGTGCGAAAAGTGGTTTTTCAACACTAACACAAGTCCGAAAAGTGTTTTTTCCACACTAATACAAGTGCAAAAGTGGTTTCCTGCACCAACACAAGTGCGAAAAGTGGTTTTTCAACACTAACACAAGTGCGAAAAGTGGTTTTTCAACACTAACACAAGTGCGAAAAGTGGTTTTTCAACACTAACACAAGTGCGAAAGTGGTTTTTCCACACTAATACAAGTGCAAAAGTGGTTTCCTGCACCAACACAAGTGCGAAAAGTGGTTTTTCAACACTAACACAAGAGCGAAAAGTGGTTTTTCAACACTAACACAAGTGCGAAAAGTGGTTTTTCAACACTAATACAAGTGCAAAAAGTGGTTTTTCCACACTAATACAAGTGCAAAAGTGGTTTCCTCCACCAACACAAGTGCGAAAAGTGGTTTTTCAACACTAACACAAGTGCGAAAAGTGGTTTTTCAACACTAACACAAGTGCGAAAAGTGGTTTTTCAACACTAACACAAATGCGAAAAGTGGTTTTTCCACACTAATACAAGTGCAAAAGTGGTTTCCTGCACCAATACAAGTGCAAAAGTGGTTTCCTGCACCAACACAAGTGCGAAAAGTGGTTTTTCAACACTAACACAAGTGCGAAAAGTGGTTTTTCAACACTAACACAAGTGCGAAAAGTGGTTATCAACACTAGCATGAGTGCGGAAAATGATTTTTCAACACCAACACAAGTGCGAAGAGTGGTTTTGCAGCACGAATACAGGTGCGGTAAGTGGTTTTCAACACCAGCACAAGTGCGAAAAGTGGTTTTCCAACACTAACACAAGTGCGATAAGTTGTTTTGCAACACGAGCGCATGTGCAGAAAGTGGTTTTCAACGCTAACACAAGTGCGAAAAGTGGTTTAGCAACACTAACACAACTGCGAAAAGTGGTTTTCCACCCTAATACAAGTGCAAAAGTGGTTTCCTGCACCAAAACAAGTGCGAAAAGTGGTTTTTCAACACTAACACAAGTGCGAAAAGTGGTTTTTCAACACTATCACAAGTGCAAAAAGTGTTTTTCCACACTAATACAAGTGGAAAAGTGGTTTCCTGCATCAACACAAGTGCGAAAAGTGGTTTTTCAACACTAACACAAGTGCGAAAAGTGGTTTTTCAACACGAACACAAGTGCGAAAAGTGGTTTTTCAACACTAACACAAGTCCGAAAAGTGTTTTTTCCACACTAATTCAAGTGCAAAAGTGGTTTCCTGCACCAACACAAGTGCGAAAAGTGGTTTTTCAACACTAACACAAGTGCGAAAAGTGGTTTTTCAACACTAACACAAGTGCGAAAAGTGGTTTTTCAACACTAACACAAGTGCGAAAAGTGGATTTTCCACACCAATACAAGTGCAAAAATGGTTTCCTGCACCAACACAAGTGCGAAAAGTGGTTTTTCAACACTAACACAAGAGCGAAAAGTGGTTTTTCAACACTAACACAAGTGCGAAAAGTGGTTTTTCAACACTAATACAAGTGCAAAAAGTGGTTTTTCCACACTAATACAAGTGCAAAACTGGTTTCCTCCACCAACACAAGTGCGAAAAGTGGTTTTTCAACACTAACAGAAGTGCGAAAAGTGGTTTTTCAACACTAACACAAGTGCGAAAAGTGGTGTATTCAACACTAACACAAGTGCGAAAAGTGGTTTTTCCACACTAATACAAGTGCAAAAGTGGTTTCCTGCACCAACACAAGTGCGAAAAGTGGTTTTTCAACACTAACACAAGTGCGAAAAGTGGTTTTTCAACACTAACACAAGTGCGAAAAGTGGTTATCAACACTAGCATGAGTGCGGAAAATGATTTTTCAACACCAACACAAGTGCGAAGAGTGGTTTTGCAGCACGAATACAGGTGCGGTAAGTGGTTTTCAACACCAGCACAAGTGCGAAAAGTGGTTTTCCAACACTAACACAAGTGCGATAAGTTGTTTTGCAACACGAGCGCATGTGCAGAAAGTGGTTTTCAACGCTAACACAAGTGCGAAAAGTGGTTTAGCAACACTAACACAAGTGCGAAAAGTGGTTTTGCACACCAACACAAGTGCGAAAAGTAGCTTTCAACGCCAGGACAAGTCAGGAAATTGGTTTGGCAACACGAACACAAGTGCGAAAAGTGGTTTTTCAACACTAACACAAGTGCGATAAGTGGTTTTTCAACACGAACACAAGTGCGAAAAGTGGTTTTTCACCACTAACACAAGTGCGAAAAGTGTTTTTTCCACACCAATACAAGTGCAAAAGTGGTTTCCTGCACCAACACAAGTGCGAAAAGTGGTTTTTCAACACTAACACAAGTGCGATAAGTGGTTTTTCAACACTAACGCAAGTGCGAAAAGTGGTTTTTCAACACTAACACAAGTGCGAAAAGTGGTTTTCCACACTAATACAAGTGCAAAAGTGGTTTCCTGCACCAACACAAGTGCGAAAAGTGGTTTTTCAACACTAACACAAGTGCGAAAAGTGTTTTTCCCACACTAATTCAAGTGCAAAAGTGGTTTCCTGCACCAACACAAGTGCGAAAAGTGGTTTTTCAACACTAACACAAGAGCGAAAAGTGGTTTTTCAACACTAACACAAGTGCGAAAAGTGGTTTTTCAACACTAACACAAGTGCGAAAAGTGGTTTTTCCACACTAATACAAGTGCGAAAAGTGGTTTTTCCACACTAATACAAGTGCAAAAGTGGTTTCCTGCACCAACACAAGTGTGAAAAGTGGTTTTTCAACACTAACACAAGTGCGAAAAGTGGTTTTTCAACACTAACACAAGTGCGAAAAGTGGTTTTTCAACACTAACACAAGTGCGAAAAGTGGATTTTCCACACTAATACAAGTGCAAAAGTGGTTTCCTGCACCAACACAAGTGCGAAAAGTGGTTTTTCAACACTAACACAAGTGCGAAAAGTGGTTTTTCAACACTATCACAAGTGCAAAAAGTGGTTTTTCAACACTAACACAAGTGCGAAAAGTGGTTTTTCAACACTAACACAAGTGCGAAAAGTGGTTTTTCAACACTAACACAAGTGCGAAAAGTGGTTTTCCACACTAATACAAGTGCAAAAGTGGTTTCCTGCACCAAAACAAGTGCGAAAAGTGGTTTTTCAACACTAACACAAGTGCGAAAAGTGGTTTTTCAACACTATCACAAGTGCAAAAAGTGTTTTTTCCACACTAATACAAGTGGAAAAGTGGTTTCCTGCATCAACACAAGTGCGAAAAGTGGTTTTTCAACACTAACACAAGTGCGAAAAGTGGTTTTTCAACACTAACACAAGTGCGAAAAGTGGTTTTTCCACACTAAAACAAGTGCAAAAGTGGTTTCCTGCACCAACACAAGTGCGAAAAGTGGTTTTTCAACACTAACACAAGTGCGAAAAGTGGTTTTTCAACACTATCACAAGTGCAAAAAGTGTTTTTTCCACACTAATACAAGTGCAAAAGTGGTTTCCTGCACCAACACTAGTGCGAAAAGTGGTTTTTCAACACTAACACAAGTGCGAAAAGTGGTTTTTCCACACTAATACAAGTGCAAAAGTGGTTTCCTGCACCAACACAAGTGCGAAAAGTGGTTTTTCAACACTAACACAAGTGCGAAAAGTGGTATTTCAACACTATCACAAGTGCAAAAAGTGTTTTTCCACACTAATACAAGTGCAAAAGTGGTTTCCTGCACCAACACAAGTGCGAAAAGTGGTTTTTCAACACTAACACAAGTGCGAAAAGTGGTTTTTCAACACTATCACAAGTGCAAAAAGTGTTTTTTCCCACACTAATACAAGTGCAAAAGTGGTTTCCTGCACCAACACAAGTGCGAAAAGTGGTTTTTCAACACTAACACAAGTGCGAAAAGTGGTTTTTCAACACTAACACAAGTGCGAAAAGTGGTTTTTCCACACTAAAACAAGTGCAAAAGTGGTTTCCTGCACCAACACAAGTGCGAAAAGTGGTTTTTCAACACTAACACAAGTGCGAAAAGTGGTTTTTCAACACTATCACAAGTGCAAAAAGTGGTTGTTCCACTCTAATACAAGTGCAAAAGTGGTTTCCTGCACCAACACAAGTGCGAAAAGTGGTTTTTCAACACTAACACAAGTGCGAAAAGTGGTTGTTCCACTCTAATACAAGTGCAAAAGTGGTTTCCTGCACCAACACAAGTGCGAAAAGTGGTTTTTCAACACTCACAAGTGCGAAAAGTGTTTTTTCCACACTAATTCAAGTGCAAAAGTGGTTTCCTGCACCAACACAAGTGCGAAAAGTGGTTTTTCAACACTAACACAAGTGCGAAAAGTGGTTTTTCAACACTAACACAAGTGCGAAAAGTGGTTTTCCACACGAATACAAGTGCAAAAGTGATTTCCTGCACCAACACAAGTGTGAAAATTGGTTTTTCAACACTAACACAAGTGCGAAAAGTGGTTTTTCAACACTATCACAAGTGCAAAAAGTGTTTTTTCCACACTAATACCAGTGCAAAAGTGGTTTCCTGCACCAACACAAGTGCGAAAAGTGGTTTTTCAACACGAACACAAGTGCGAAAAGTGGTTTTTCAACACTAACACAAGTGCGAAAAGTGGTTTTTCAACAATAACACAAGTGCGAAAAGTGGTTTTGCCACACTAATACAAGTGCAAAAGTGGTTTCCTGCACCAACACAAGTGCGAAAATTGGTTTTTCAACACTAACACAAGTGCGAAAAGTGGTTTTTCAACACTATCACAAGTGCAAAAAGTGTTTTTTCCACACTAATACAAGTGCAAAAGTGGTTTCCTGCACCAACACAAGTCCGAAAAGTGGTTTTTCAACACTAACACAAGTGCGAAAAGTGGTTTTTCAACACTAACACAAGTGCGAAAAGTGGTTTTTCAACACGAACACAAGTGCGAAAAGTGGTTTTTCACCACTAACACAAGTGCGAAAAGTGTTTTTTCCACACCAATACAAGTGCAAAAGTGGTTTCCTGCACCAACACAAGTGCGAAAAGTGGTTTTTCAACACTAACACAAGTGCGATAAGTGGTTTTTCAACACTAACACAAGTGCGAAAAGTGGGTTTTCAACACTAACACAAGTGCGAAAAGTGGTTTTTCCACACTAATACAAGTGCAAAAGTGGTTTCCTGCACCAACACAAGTGCGAAAAGTGGTTTTTCAACACTAACACAAGTGCGAAAAGTGTTTTTCCCACACTAATTCAAGTGCAAAAGTGGTTTCCTGCACCAACACAAGTGCGAAAAGTGGTTTTTCAACACTAACACAAGAGCGAAAAGTGGTTTTTCAACACTAACACAAGTGCGAAAAGTGGTTTTCAACACTAACACAAGTGCGAAAAGTGGTTTTTCCACACTAATACAAGTGCAAAAGTGGTTTCCTGCACCAACACAAGTGCGAAAAGTGGTTTTTCAACACTAACACAAGTGCGAAAAGTGGTTTTTCAACACTAACACAAGTGGGAAAAGTGGTTTTTCAACACTAACACAAGTGCGAAAAGTGGATTTTCCACACTAATACAAGTGCAAAAGTGGTTTCCTGCACCAACACAAGTGCGAAAAGTGGTTTTTCGACACCAGCACAAGTGTGAAAAGTGGTTTTTCAACACTATCACAAGTGCAAAAAGTGTTTTTTCCACACTAATACAAGTGCAAAAGTGGTTTCCTGCACCAACACAAGTGCGAAAAGTGGTTTTTCAACACTAACACAAGTGCGAAAAGTGGTTTTTCAACACTAACACAAGTGCGAAAAGTGGTTTTTCAACACTAACACAAGTGCAAAAAGTGGTTTTTCAACACTAACACAAGTGCGAAAAGTGGTTTTCCACACTAATACAAGTGCAAAAGTGGTTTCCTGCGCCAAAACAAGTGCGAAAAGTGGTTTTTCAACACTAACACAAGTGCGAAAAGTGGTTTTTCAACACTATCACAAGTGCAAAAAGTGTTTTTTCCACACTAATACAAGTGGAAAAGTGGTTTCCTGCATCAACACAAGTGCGAAAAGTGGTTATTCAACACTAACACAAGTGCGAAAAGTGGTTTTTCAACACGAACACAAGTGCGAAAAGTGGTTTTTCAACACTAACACAAGTCCGAAAAGTGTTTTTTCCACACTAATACAAGTGCAAAAGTGGTTTCCTGCACCAACACAAGTGCGAAAAGTGGTTTTTCAACACTAACACAAGTGCGAAAAGTGGTTTTTCAACACTATCACAAGTGCAAAAAGTGTTTTTTCCACACTAATACAAGTGGAAAAGTGGTTTCCTGCATCAACACAAGTGCGAAAAGTGGTTTTTCAACACTAACACAAGTGCGAAAAGTGGTTTTTCAACACGAACACAAGTGCGAAAAGTGGTTTTTCAACACTAACACAAGTCCGAAAAGTGTTTTTTCCACACTAATACAAGTGCAAAAGTGGTTTCCTGCACCAACACAAGTGCGAAAAGTGGTTTTTCAACACTAACACAAGTGCGAAAAGTGGTTTTTCAACACTAACACAAGTGCGAAAAGTGGTTTTTCAACACTAACACAAGTGCGAAAAGTGGTTTTTCCACACTAATACAAGTGCAAAAGTGGTTTCCTGCACCAACACAAGTGCGAAAAGTGGTTTTTCAACACTAACACAAGAGCGAAAAGTGGTTTTTCAACACTAACACAAGTGCGAAAAGTGGTTTTTCAACACTAATACAAGTGCAAAAAGTGGTTTTTCCACACTAATACAAGTGCAAAAGTGGTTTCCTCCACCAACACAAGTGCGAAAAGTGGTTTATCAACACTAACACAAGTGCGAAAAGTGGTTTTTCAACACTAACACAAGTGCGAAAAGTGGTTTTTCAACACTAACACAAGTGCGAAAAGTGGTTTTTCCACACTAATACAAGTGCAAAAGTGGTTTCCTGCACCAATACAAGTGCAAAAGTGGTTTCCTGCACCAACACAAGTGCGAAAAGTGGTTTTTCAACACTAACACAAGTGCGAAAAGTGGTTTTTCAACACTAACACAAGTGCGAAAAGTGGTTATCAACACTAGCATGAGTGCGGAAAATGATTTTTCAACACCAACACAAGTGCGAAGAGTGGTTTTGCAGCACGAATACAGGTGCGGTAAGTGGTTTTCAACACCAGCACAAGTGCGAAAAGTGGTTTTCCAACACTAACACAAGTGCGATAAGTTGTTTTGCAACACGAGCGCATGTGCAGAAAGTGGTTTTCAACGCTAACACAAGTGCGAAAAGTGGTTTCGCAACACTAACACAAGTGCGAAAAGTGGTTTTCCACCCTAATACAAGTGCAAAAGTGGTTTCCTGCACCAAAACAAGTGCGAAAAGTGGTTTTTCAACACTAACACAAGTGCGAAAAGTGGTTTTTCAACACTATCACAAGTGCAAAAAGTGTTTTTCCACACTAATACAAGTGGAAAAGTGGTTTCCTGCATCAACACAAGTGCGAAAAGTGGTTTTTCAACACTAACACAAGTGCGAAAAGTGGTTTTTCAACACGAACACAAGTGCGAAAAGTGGTTTTTCAACACTAACACAAGTCCGAAAAGTGTTTTTTCCACACTAATTCAAGTGCAAAAGTGGTTTCCTGCACCAACACAAGTGCGAAAAGTGGTTTTTCAACACTAACACAAGTGCGAAAAGTGGTTTTTCAACACTAACACAAGTGCGAAAAGTGGTTTTTCAACACTAACACAAGTGCGAAAAGTGGTTTTTCCACACCAATACAAGTGCAAAAGTGGTTTCCTGCACCAACACAAGTGCGAAAAGTGGTTTTTCAACACTAACACAAGAGCGAAAAGTGGTTTTTCAGGCCTAACACAAGTGCGAAAAGTGGTTTTTCAACACTAATACAAGTGCAAAAAGTGGTTTTTCCACACTAATACAAGTGCAAAAGTGGTTTCCTCCACCAACACAAGTGCGAAAAGTGGTTTTTCAACACTAACAGAAGTGCGAAAAGTGGTTTTTCAACACTAACACAAGTGCGAAAAGTGGTTTATTCAACACTAACACAAGTGCGAAAAGTGGTTTTTCCACACTAATACAAGTGCAAAAGTGGTTTCCTGCACCAACACAAGTGCGAAAAGTGGTTTTTCAACACTAGCACAAGTGCGAAAAGTGGTTTTTCAACACTATCACAAGTGCAAAAAGTGTTTTTTCCACACTAATACAAGTGCAAAAGTGGTTTCCTGCACCAACACATGTGCAAAAAGTGGTTTTTCAACACTAACACAAGTGCGAAAAGTGGTTTTTCAACACTATCACAAGTGCAAAAAGTGTTTTTTCCACACTAATACAAGTGCATAAGTGGTTTCCTGCACCAACACAAGTGCGAAAAGTGGTTTTTCAACACTAACACAAGTGCGAAAAATGGTTTTTCAACACTAACACAAGTGCGAAAAGTGGTTTTTCCACACTAATACAAGTGCAAAAGTGGTTTCCTGCACCAACACAAGTGCGAAAAGTGGTTTTTCAACACTAACACAAGTGCGAAAAGTGGTTTTTCCACACTAATACAAGTGCAAAAGTGGTTTCCTGCACCAACACAAGTGCGAAAAGTGGTTTTTCAACACTAATACAAGTGCGAAAAGTGGTATTTCAACACTATCACAAGTGCAAAAAGAGTTTTTCCACACTAATACAAGTGCAAAAGTGGTTTCCTGCACCAACACAAGTGCGAAAAGTGGTTTTTCAACACTAACACAAGTGCGAAAAGTGGTTTTTCAACACTAACACAAGTGCGAAAAGTGGTTTTTCAACACTAACACAAGTGCGAAAAGTGGTTTTTCCACACTAATACAAGTGCAAAAGTGGTTTCCTGCACCAACACAAGTGCGAAAAGTGGTTTTTCAACACTATCACAAGTGCAAAAAGTGTTTTTTCCACACTAATACAAGTGCAAAAGTGGTTTCCTGCACCAACACAAGTGCGAAAAGTGGTTTTTCAACACTAACACAAGTGCGAAAAGTGGTTTTTCAACACTAACACAAGTGCGAAAAGTGGTTTTCCACACTAATACAAGTGCAAAAGTGGTTTCCTGCACCAAAACAAGTGCGAAAAGTGGTTTTTCAACACTAACACAAGTGCGAAAAGTGGTTTTTCAACACTATCACAAGTGCAAAAAGTGTTTTTTCCACACTAATACAAGTGGAAAAGTGGTTTCCTGCATCAACACAAGTGCGAAAAGTGGTTTTTCAACACTAACACAAGTGCGAAAAGTGGTTTTTCAACACGAACACAAGTGTGAAAAGTGGTTTTTCAACACTAACACAAGTCCGAAAAGTGTTTTTTCCACACTAATACAAGTGCAAAAGTGGTTTCCTGCACCAACACAAGTGCGAAAAGTGGTTTTTCAACACTAACACAAGTGCGAAAAGTGGTTTTTCAACACTAACACAAGTGCGAAAAGTGGTTTTTCAACACTAATACAAGTGCGAAAAGTGGTTTTTCCACACTAATACAAGTGCAAAAGTGGTTTCCTGCACCAACACAAGTGCGAAAAGTGGTTTTTCAACACTAACACAAGAGCGAAAAGTGGTTTTTCAACACTAACACAAGTGCGAAAAGTGGTTTTTCAACACTAATACAAGTGCAAAAAGTGGTTTTTCCACACTAATACAAGTGCAAAAGTGGTTTCCTCCACCAACACAAGTGCGAAAAGTGGTTTTTCAACACTAACACAAGTGCGAAAAGTGGTTTTTCAACACTAACACAAGTGCGAAAAGTGGTTTTTCAACACTAACACAAGTGCGAAAAGTGGTTTTTCCACACTAATACAAGTGCAAAAGTGGTTTTTCAACACTAACACAAGTGCGAAAAGTGGTGTTTCCACACTAATACAAGTGCAAAAGTGGTTTCCCGCACCAACACAAGTGCGAAAAGTGGTTTTTCAACACTAACACAAGTGCGAAAAGTGGTTTTTCAACACTAACACAAGTGCGAAAAGTGGTTATCAACACTAGCATGAGTGCAGAAAATGATTTTTCAACACCAACACAAGTGCGAAGAGTGGTTTTGCAGCACGAATACAGGTGCGGTAAGTGGTTTTTCAACACTAACACAAGTGCAAAAAGTGGTTTTTAAACACTAACACAAGTGCGAAAAGTGGTTGTTCCACTCTAATACAAGTGCAAAAGTGGTTTCCTGCACCAACACAAGTGCGAAAAGTGGTTTTTCAACACTCACAAGTGCGAAAAGTGTTTTTTCCACACTAATTCAAGTGCAAAAGTGGTTTCCTGCACCAACACAAGTGCGAAAAGTGGTTTTTCAACACTAACACAAGTGCGAAAAGTGGTTTTTCAACACTAACACAAGTGCGAAAAGTGGTTTTCCACACGAATACAAGTGCAAAAGTGATTTCCTGCACCAACACAAGTGTGAAAATTGGTTTTTCAACACTAACACAAGTGCGAAAAGTGGTTTTTCAACACTATCACAAGTGCAAAAAGTGTTTTTTCCACACTAATACGAGTGCAAAAGTGGTTTCCTGCACCAACACAAGTGCGAAAAGTGGTTTTTCAACACGAACACAAGTGCGAAAAGTGGTTTTTCAACACTAACACAAGTGCGAAAAGTGGTTTTTCAACACTAACACAAGTGCGAAAAGTGGTTTTGCCACACTAATACAAGTGCAAAAGTGGTTTCCTGCACCAACACAAGTGCGAAAATTGGTTTTTCAACACTAACACAAGTGCGAAAAGTGGTTTTTCAACACTATCACAAGTGCAAAAAGTGTTTTTTCCACACTAATACAAGTGCAAAAGTGGTTTCCTGCACCAACACAAGTGCGAAAAGTGGTTTTTCAACACTAACACAAGTGCGAAAAGTGGTTTTTCAACACTAACACAAGTGCGAAAAGTGGTTTTTCAACACGAACACAAGTGCGAAAAGTGGTTTTTCACCACTAACACAAGTGCGAAAAGTGTCTTTTCCACACCAATACAAGTGCAAAAGTGGTTTCCTGCACCAACACAAGTGCGAAAAGTGGTTTTTCAACACTAACACAAGTGCGATAAGTGGTTTTTCAACACTAACACAAGTGCGAAAAGTGGTTTTTCAACACTAACACAAGTGCGAAAAGTGGTTTTTCCACACTAATACAAGTGCAAAAGTGGTTTCCTGCACCAACACAAGTGCGAAAAGTGGTTTTTCAACACTAACACAAGTGCGAAAAGTGTTTTTCCCACACTAATTCAAGTGCAAAAGTGGTTTCCTGCACCAACACAAGTGCGAAAAGTGGTTTTTCAACACTAACACAAGAGCGAAAAGTGGTTTTTCAACACTAACACAAGTGCGAAAAGTGGTTTTCAACACTAACACAAGTGCGAAAAGTGGTTTTTCCACACTAATACAAGTGCAAAAGTGGTTTCCTGCACCAACACAAGTGCGAAAAGTGGTTTTTCAACACTAACACAAGTGCGAAAAGTGGTTTTTCAACACTAACACAAGTGCGAAAAGTGGTTTTTCAACACTAACGCAAGTGCGAAAAGTGGATTTTCCACACTAATACAAGTGCAAAAGTGGTTTCCTGCACCAACACAAGTGCGAAAAGTGGTTTTTCGACACCAGCACAAGTGTGAAAAGTGGTTTTTCAACACTATCACAAGTGCAAAAAGTGTTTTTTCCACACTAATACAAGTGCAAAAGTGGTTTCCTGCACCAACACAAGTGCGAAAAGTGGTTTTTCAACACTAACACAAGTGCGAAAAGTGGTTTTTCAACACTAACACAAGTGCGAAAAGTGGTTTTTCCATACTAACACAAGTGCGAAAAGTGGTTTTTCAACACTAACACAAGTGCGAAAAGTGGTTTTCCACACTAATACAAGTGCAAAAGTGGTTTCCTGCGCCAAAACAAGTGCGAAAAGTGGTTTTTCAACACTAACACAAGTGCGAAAAGTGGTTTTTCAACACTATCACAAGTGCAAAAAGTGTTTTTTCCACACTAATACAAGTGGAAAAGTGGTTTCCTGCATCAACACAAGTGCGAAAAGTGGTTTTTCAACACTAACACAAGTGCGAAAAGTGGTTTTTCAACACGAACACAAGTGTGAAAAGTGGTTTTTCAACACTAACACAAGTCCGAAAAGTGTTTTTTCCACACTAATACAAGTGCAAAAGTGGTTTCCTGCACCAACACAAGTGCGAAAAGTGGTTTTTCAACACTAACACAAGTGCGAAAAGTGGTTTTTCAACACTATCACAAGTGCAAAAAGTGTTTTTTCCACACTAATACAAGTGGAAAAGTGGTTTCCTGCATCAACACAAGTGCGAAAAGTGGTTTTTCAACACTAACACAAGTGCGAAAAGTGGTTTTTCAACACGAACACAAGTGCGAAAAGTGGTTTTTCAACACTAACACAAGTCCGAAAAGTGTTTTTTCCACACTAATACAAGTGCAAAAGTGGTTTCCTGCACCAACACAAGTGCGAAAAGTGGTTTTTCAACACTAACACAAGTGCGAAAAGTGGTTTTTCAACACTAACACAAGTGCGAAAAGTGGTTTTTCAACACTAACACAAGTGCGAAAAGTGGTTTTTCCACACTAATACAAGTGCAAAAGTGGTTTCCTGCACCAACACAAGTGCGAAAAGTGGTTTTTCAACACTAACACAAGAGCGAAAAGTGGTTTTTCAACACTAACACAAGTGCGAAAAGTGGTTTTTCAACACTAATACAAGTGCAGAAAGTGGTTTTTCCACACTAATACAAGTGCAAAAGTGGTTTCCTCCACCAACACAAGTGCGAAAAGTGGTTTTTCAACACTAACACAAGTGCGAAAAGTGGTTTTTCAACACTAACACAAGTGCGAAAAGTGGTTTTTCAACACTAACACAAGTGCGAAAAGTGGTTTTTCCACACTAATACAAGTGCAAAAGTGGTTTCCTGCACCAATACAAGTGCAAAAGTGGTTTCCTGCACCAACACAAGTGCGAAAAGTGGTTTTTCAACACTAACACAAGTGCGAAAAGTGGTTTTTCAACACTAACACAAGTGCGAAAAGTGGTTATCAACACTAGCATGAGTGCGGAAAATGATTTTTCAACACCAACACAAGTGCGAAGAGTGGTTTTGCAGCACGAATACAGGTGCGGTAAGTGGTTTTAAACACCAGCACAAGTGCGAAAAGTGGTTTTCCAACACTAACACAAGTGCGATAAGTTGTTTTGCAACACGAGCGCATGTGCAGAAAGTGGTTTTCAACGCTAACACAAGTGCGAAAAGTGGTTTAGCAACACTAACACAAGTGCGAAAAGTGGTTTTCCACCCTAATACAAGTGCAAAAGTGGTTTCCTGCACCAAAACAAGTGCGAAAAGTGGTTTTTCAACACTAACACAAGTGCGAAAAGTGGTTTTTCAACACTATCACAAGTGCAAAAAGTGTTTTTCCACACTAATACAAGTGGAAAAGTGGTTTCCTGCATCAACACAAGTGCGAAAAGTGGTTTTTCAACACTAACACAAGTGCGAAAAGTGGTTTTTCAACACGAACACAAGTGCGAAAAGTGGTTTTTCAACACTAACACAAGTCCGAAAAGTGTTTTTTCCACACTAATTCAAGTGCAAAAGTGGTTTCCTGCACCAACACAAGTGCGAAAAGTGGTTTTTCAACACTAACACAAGTGCGAAAAGTGGTTTTTCAACACTAACACAAGTGCGAAAAGTGGTTTTTCAACACTAACACAAGTGCGAAAAGTGGATTTTCCACACCAATACAAGTGCAAAAATGGTTTCCTGCACCAACACAAGTGCGAAAAGTGGTTTTTCAACACTAACACAAGAGCGAAAAGTGGTTTTTCAACACTAACACAAGTGCGAAAAGTGGTTTTTCAACACTAATACAAGTGCAAAAAGTGGTTTTTCCACACTAATACAAGTGCAAAACTGGTTTCCTCCACCAACACAAGTGCGAAAAGTGGTTTTTCAACACTAACAGAAGTGCGAAAAGTGGTTTTTCAACACTAACACAAGTGCGAAAAGTGGTGTATTCAACACTAACACAAGTGCGAAAAGTGGTTTTTCCACACTAATACAAGTGCAAAAGTGGTTTCCTGCACCAACACAAGTGCGAAAAGTGGTTTTTCAACACTAACACAAGTGCGAAAAGTGGTTTTTCAACACTAACACAAGTGCGAAAAGTGGTTATCAACACTAGCATGAGTGCGGAAAATGATTTTTCAACACCAACACAAGTGCGAAGAGTGGTTTTGCAGCACGAATACAGGTGCGGTAAGTGGTTTTCAACACCAGCACAAGTGCGAAAAGTGGTTTTCCAACACTAACACAAGTGCGATAAGTTGTTTTGCAACACGAGCGCATGTGCAGAAAGTGGTTTTCAACGCTAACACAAGTGCGAAAAGTGGTTTAGCAACACTAACACAAGTGCGAAAAGTGGTTTTGCACACCAACACAAGTGCGAAAAGTAGCTTTCAACGCCAGGACAAGTCAGGAAATTGGTTTGGCAACACGAACACAAGTGCGAAAAGTGGTTTTTCAACACTAACACAAGTGCGATAAGTGGTTTTTCAACACGAACACAAGTGCGAAAAGTGGTTTTTCACCACTAACACAAGTGCGAAAAGTGTTTTTTCCACACCAATACAAGTGCAAAAGTGGTTTCCTGCACCAACACAAGTGCGAAAAGTGGTTTTTCAACACTAACACAAGTGCGATAAGTGGTTTTTCAACACTAACACAAGTGCGAAAAGTGGTTTTTCAACACTAACACAAGTGCGAAAAGTGGTTTTCCACACTAATACAAGTGCAAAAGTGGTTTCCTGCACCAACACAAGTGCGAAAAGTGGTTTTTCAACACTAACACAAGTGCGAAAAGTGTTTTTCCCACACTAATTCAAGTGCAAAAGTGGTTTCCTGCACCAACACAAGTGCGAAAAGTGGTTTTTCAACACTAACACAAGAGCGAAAAGTGGTTTTTCAACACTAACACAAGTGCGAAAAGTGGTTTTTCAACACTAACACAAGTGCGAAAAGTGGTTTTTCCACACTAATACAAGTGCGAAAAGTGGTTTTTCCACACTAATACAAGTGCAAAAGTGGTTTCCTGCACCAACACAAGTGTGAAAAGTGGTTTTTCAACACTAACACAAGTGCGAAAAGTGGTTTTTCAACACTAACACAAGTGCGAAAAGTGGTTTTTCAACACTAACACAAGTGCGAAAAGTGGATTTTCCACACTAATACAAGTGCAAAAGTGGTTTCCTGCACCAACACAAGTGCGAAAAGTGGTTTTTCAACACTAACACAAGTGCGAAAAGTGGTTTTTCAACACTATCACAAGTGCAAAAAGTGGTTTTTCAACACTAACACAAGTGCGAAAAGTGGTTTTTCAACACTAACACAAGTGCGAAAAGTGGTTTTTCAACACTAACACAAGTGCGAAAAGTGGTTTTCCACACTAATACAAGTGCAAAAGTGGTTTCCTGCACCAAAACAAGTGCGAAAAGTGGTTTTTCAACACTAACACAAGTGCGAAAAGTGGTTTTTCAACACTATCACAAGTGCAAAAAGTGTTTTTTCCACACTAATACAAGTGGAAAAGTGGTTTCCTGCATCAACACAAGTGCGAAAAGTGGTTTTTCAACACTAACACAAGTGCGAAAAGTGGTTTTTCAACACTAACACAAGTGCGAAAAGTGGTTTTTCCACACTAAAACAAGTGCAAAAGTGGTTTCCTGCACCAACACAAGTGCGAAAAGTGGTTTTTCAACACTAACACAAGTGCGAAAAGTGGTTTTTCAACACTATCACAAGTGCAAAAAGTGTTTTTTCCACACTAATACAAGTGCAAAAGTGGTTTCCTGCACCAACACAAGTGCGAAAAGTGGTTTTTCAACACTAACACAAGTGCGAAAAGTGGTTTTTCAACACTAACACAAGTGCGAAAAGTGGTTTTTCCACACTAATACAAGTGCAAAAGTGGTTTCCTGCACCAACACAAGTGCGAAAAGTGGTTTTTCAACACTAACACAAGTGCGAAAAGTGGTTTTTCCACACTAATACAAGTGCAAAAGTGGTTTCCTGCACCAACACAAGTGCGAAAAGTGGTTTTTCAACACTAACACAAGTGCGAAAAGTGGTATTTCAACACTATCACAAGTGCAAAAAGTGTTTTTCCACACTAATACAAGTGCAAAAGTGGTTTCCTGCACCAACACAAGTGCGAAAAGTGGTTTTTCAACACTAACACAAGTGCGAAAAGTGGTTTTTCAACACTATCACAAGTGCAAAAAGTGTTTTTTCCCACACTAATACAAGTGCAAAAGTGGTTTCCTGCACCAACACAAGTGCGAAAAGTGGTTTTTCAACACTAACACAAGTGCGAAAAGTGGTTTTTCAACACTAACACAAGTGCGAAAAGTGGTTTTTCCACACTAAAACAAGTGCAAAAGTGGTTTCCTGCACCAACACAAGTGCGAAAAGTGGTTTTTCAACACTAACACAAGTGCGAAAAGTGGTTTTTCAACACTATCACAAGTGCAAAAAATGTTTTTTCCACACTAATACAAGTGCAAAAGTGGTTTCCTGCACCAACACAATTGCGAAATGTGGTTTTTCAACACCAACACAATTGCGAAAAGTGGTTTTTCAACACTAACACAAGTGCGAAAAGTGTTTTTTCAACACTAACACAAGTGCGAAAAGTGGTTTTTCAACACTAACACAAGTGCGAAAAGTGGTTTTTCCACACTAATACAAGTGCAAAAGTGGTTTCCTGCACCAACACAAGTGCGAAAAGTGGTTTTTCAACACTAACACAAGTGCGAAAAGTGGTTTTTCAACACTAACACAAGTGCAAAAAGTGGTTTTCCCACACTAATACAAGTGCAAAAGTGGTTTCCTGCACCAACATAAGTGCGAAAAGTGGTTTTTCAACACTAACACAAGTGCGAAAAGTGGTTTTTCAACACTAACACAAGTGCGAAAAGTGGTTTTTCCACACTAATACAAGTGCAAAAGTGGTTTCCTGCACCAACACAAGTGCGAAAAGTGGTTTTTCAACACTAGCACAAGTGCGAAAAGTGTTTTTTCAACACTATCACAAGTGCAAAAAGTGTTTTTTCCACACGAAAAAAGTGCAAAAGTGGTTTCCTGCACCAACACAAGTGCGAAAAGTGGTTTTTCCATACTAATACAAGTGCAAAAGTGGTTTCCTGCACCAACACAAGTGCGAAAAGTGGTTTTTCCACACTAATACAAGTGCAAAAGTGGTTTCCTGCACCAACACAAGTGCGAAAAGTGGTTTTTCAACACTAACACAAGTGCGAAAAGTGGTTTTTCAACACTAACACAAGTGCGAAAAGTGGTTTTTCAACACTAACACAAGTGCGAAAAGTGGTTTTTCCACAGTAATACAAGTGCAAAAGTGGTTTCCTGCACCAACACAAGTGCGAAAAGTGGTTTTTCAACACTAACACAAGTGCGAAAAGTGGTTTTTCAACACTAACACAAGTGCGAAAAGTGGTTTTTCCACACTAATACAAGTGCAAAAGTGGTTTCCTGCACCAACACAAGTGCGAAAAGTGGTTTTTCAACACTAACACAAGCGCGAAAAGTGGTTTTTCAACACTATCACAAGTGCATAAAGTGTTTTTTCCACACTAATACAAGTGCAAAAGTGGTTTCCTGCACCAACACAAGTGCGTAAAGTGTTTTTTCAACACTAACACAAGTGCGAAAAGTGGTTTTTCAACACTAACACAAGTGCGAAAAATGGTTTTTCAACTAACACAAGTGCGAAAAGTGGTTTTTCAACACTAACACAAGTGCGAAAAGTGGTTTTTCAACACTAACACAAACGCGAAAAGTGGTTTTTCCACACTAATACAAGTGCAAAAGTGGTTTCCTGCACCAACACAAGTACGAAAATTGGTTTTTCAACACTAACACAAGTGCGAAAAGTGGTTTTTCTACACTATCACAAGTGCAAAAAGTGTTTTTTCCACACTAATACAAGTGCAAAAGTGGTTTCCTGCACCAACACAAGTGCGAAAAGTGGTTTTTCAACACTAACACATGTGCGAAAAGTGGTTTTTCAACACTAACACAAGTGTGAAAAGTGGTTTTTCAACACGAACACAAGTGCGAAAAGTGGTTTTTCACCACTAACACAAGTGCGAAAAGTGTTTTTTCCACACCAATACAAGTGCAAAAGTGGTTTCCTGCACCAACACAAGTGCGAAAAGTGGTTTTTCAACACTAACACAAGTGCGATAAGTGGTTTTTCAACACTAACACAAGTGCGAAAAGTGGTTTTTCAACACTAACACAGTGCGAAAAGTGGTTTTTCAACACGAACACAAGTGCGAAAAGTGGTTTTTCAACACTAACACAAGTCCGAAAAGTGTTTTTTCCACACTAATACAAGTGCAAAAGTGGTTTCCTGCACCAACACAAGTGCGAAAAGTGGTTTTTCAACACTAACACAAGTGCGAAAAGTGGTTTTTCAACACTAACACAAGTGCGAAAAGTGGTTTTTCAACACTAACACAAGTGCGAAAAGTGGTTTTTCCACACTAATACAAGTGCAAAAGTGGTTTCCTGCACCAACACAAGTGCGAAAAGTGGTTTTTCAACACTAACACAAGAGCGAAAAGTGGTTTTTCAACACTAACACAAGTGCGAAAAGTGGTTTTTCAACACTAATACAAGTGCAAAAAGTGGTTTTTCCACACTAATACAAGTGCAAAAGTGGTTTCCTCCACCAACACAAGTGCGAAAAGTGGTTTTTCAACACTAACACAAGTGCGAAAAGTGGTTTTTCAACACTAACACAAGTGCGAAAAGTGGTTTTTCAACACTAACACAAGTGCGAAAAGTGGTTTTTCCACACTAATACAAGTGCAAAAGTGGTTTCCTGCACCAATACAAGTGCAAAAGTGGTTTCCTGCACCAACACAAGTGCGAAAAGTGGTTTTTCAACACTAACACAAGTGCGAAAAGTGGTTTTTCAACACTAACACAAGTGCGAAAAGTGGTTATCAACACTAGCATGAGTGCGGAAAATGATTTTTCAACACCAACACAAGTGCGAAGAGTGGTTTTGCAGCACGAATACAGGTGCGGTAAGTGGTTTTCAACACCAGCACAAGTGCGAAAAGTGGTTTTCCAACACTAACACAAGTGCGATAAGTTGTTTTGCAACACGAGCGCATGTGCAGAAAGTGGTTTTCAACGCTAACACAAGTGCGAAAAGTGGTTTAGCAACACTAACACAAGTGCGAAAAGTGGTTTTCCACCCTAATACAAGTGCAAAAGTGGTTTCCTGCACCAAAACAAGTGCGAAAAGTGGTTTTTCAACACTAACACAAGTGCGAAAAGTGGTTTTTCAACACTATCACAAGTGCAAAAAGTGTTTTTCCACACTAATACAAGTGGAAAAGTGGTTTCCTGCATCAACACAAGTGCGAAAAGTGGTTTTTCAACACTAACACAAGTGCGAAAAGTGGTTTTTCAACACGAACACAAGTGCGAAAAGTGGTTTTTCAACACTAACACAAGTCCGAAAAGTGTTTTTTCCACACTAATTCAAGTGCAAAAGTGGTTTCCTGCACCAACACAAGTGCGAAAAGTGGTTTTTCAACACTAACACAAGTGCGAAAAGTGGTTTTTCAACACTAACACAAGTGCGAAAAGTGGTTTTTCAACACTAACACAAGTGCGAAAAGTGGATTTTCCACACCAATACAAGTGCAAAAATGGTTTCCTGCACCAACACAAGTGCGAAAAGTGGTTTTTCAACACTAACACAAGAGCGAAAAGTGGTTTTTCAACACTAACACAAGTGCGAAAAGTGGTTTTTCAACACTAATACAAGTGCAAAAAGTGGTTTTTCCACACTAATACAAGTGCAAAACTGGTTTCCTCCACCAACACAAGTGCGAAAAGTGGTTTTTCAACACTAACAGAAGTGCGAAAAGTGGTTTTTCAACACTAACACAAGTGCGAAAAGTGGTGTATTCAACACTAACACAAGTGCGAAAAGTGGTTTTTCCACACTAATACAAGTGCAAAAGTGGTTTCCTGCACCAACACAAGTGCGAAAAGTGGTTTTTCAACACTAACACAAGTGCGAAAAGTGGTTTTTCAACACTAACACAAGTGCGAAAAGTGGTTATCAACACTAGCATGAGTGCGGAAAATGATTTTTCAACACCAACACAAGTGCGAAGAGTGGTTTTGCAGCACGAATACAGGTGCGGTAAGTGGTTTTCAACACCAGCACAAGTGCGAAAAGTGGTTTTCCAACACTAACACAAGTGCGATAAGTTGTTTTGCAACACGAGCGCATGTGCAGAAAGTGGTTTTCAACGCTAACACAAGTGCGAAAAGTGGTTTAGCAACACTAACACAAGTGCGAAAAGTGGTTTTGCACACCAACACAAGTGCGAAAAGTAGCTTTCAACGCCAGGACAAGTCAGGAAATTGGTTTGGCAACACGAACACAAGTGCGAAAAGTGGTTTTTCAACACTAACACAAGTGCGATAAGTGGTTTTTCAACACGAACACAAGTGCGAAAAGTGGTTTTTCACCACTAACACAAGTGCGAAAAGTGTTTTTTCCACACCAATACAAGTGCAAAAGTGGTTTCCTGCACCAACACAAGTGCGAAAAGTGGTTTTTCAACACTAACACAAGTGCGATAAGTGGTTTTTCAACACTAACGCAAGTGCGAAAAGTGGTTTTTCAACACTAACACAAGTGCGAAAAGTGGTTTTCCACACTAATACAAGTGCAAAAGTGGTTTCCTGCACCAACACAAGTGCGAAAAGTGGTTTTTCAACACTAACACAAGTGCGAAAAGTGTTTTTCCCACACTAATTCAAGTGCAAAAGTGGTTTCCTGCACCAACACAAGTGCGAAAAGTGGTTTTTCAACACTAACACAAGAGCGAAAAGTGGTTTTTCAACACTAACACAAGTGCGAAAAGTGGTTTTTCAACACTAACACAAGTGCGAAAAGTGGTTTTTCCACACTAATACAAGTGCGAAAAGTGGTTTTTCCACACTAATACAAGTGCAAAAGTGGTTTCCTGCACCAACACAAGTGTGAAAAGTGGTTTTTCAACACTAACACAAGTGCGAAAAGTGGTTTTTCAACACTAACACAAGTGCGAAAAGTGGTTTTTCAACACTAACACAAGTGCGAAAAGTGGATTTTCCACACTAATACAAGTGCAAAAGTGGTTTCCTGCACCAACACAAGTGCGAAAAGTGGTTTTTCAACACTAACACAAGTGCGAAAAGTGGTTTTTCAACACTATCACAAGTGCAAAAAGTGGTTTTTCAACACTAACACAAGTGCGAAAAGTGGTTTTTCAACACTAACACAAGTGCGAAAAGTGGTTTTTCAACACTAACACAAGTGCGAAAAGTGGTTTTCCACACTAATACAAGTGCAAAAGTGGTTTCCTGCACCAAAACAAGTGCGAAAAGTGGTTTTTCAACACTAACACAAGTGCGAAAAGTGGTTTTTCAACACTATCACAAGTGCAAAAAGTGTTTTTTCCACACTAATACAAGTGGAAAAGTGGTTTCCTGCATCAACACAAGTGCGAAAAGTGGTTTTTCAACACTAACACAAGTGCGAAAAGTGGTTTTTCAACACTAACACAAGTGCGAAAAGTGGTTTTTCCACACTAAAACAAGTGCAAAAGTGGTTTCCTGCACCAACACAAGTGCGAAAAGTGGTTTTTCAACACTAACACAAGTGCGAAAAGTGGTTTTTCAACACTATCACAAGTGCAAAAAGTGTTTTTTCCACACTAATACAAGTGCAAAAGTGGTTTCCTGCACCAACACAAGTGCGAAAAGTGGTTTTTCAACACTAACACAAGTGCGAAAAGTGGTTTTTCCACACTAATACAAGTGCAAAAGTGGTTTCCTGCACCAACACAAGTGCGAAAAGTGGTTTTTCAACACTAACACAAGTGCGAAAAGTGGTATTTCAACACTATCACAAGTGCAAAAAGTGTTTTTCCACACTAATACAAGTGCAAAAGTGGTTTCCTGCACCAACACAAGTGCGAAAAGTGGTTTTTCAACACTAACACAAGTGCGAAAAGTGGTTTTTCAACACTATCACAAGTGCAAAAAGTGTTTTTTCCCACACTAACACAAGTGCAAAAGTGGTTTCCTGCACCAACACAAGTGCGAAAAGTGGTTTTTCAACACTAACACAAGTGCGAAAAGTGGTTTTTCAACACTAACACAAGTGCGAAAAGTGGTTTTTCCACACTAAAACAAGTGCAAAAGTGGTTTCCTGCACCAACACAAGTGCGAAAAGTGGTTTTTCAACACTAACACAAGTGCGAAAAGTGGTTTTTCAACACTATCACAAGTGCAAAAAATGTTTTTTCCACACTAATACAAGTGCAAAATTGGTTTCCTGCACCAACACAATTGCGAAATGTGGTTTTTCAACACCAACACAATTGCGAAAAGTGGTTTTTCAACACTAACACAAGTGCGAAAAGTGTTTTTTCAACACTAACACAAGTGCGAAAAGTGGTTTTTCAACACTAACACAAGTGCGAAAAGTGGTTTTTCCACACTAATACAAGTGCAAAAGTGGTTTCCTGCACCAACACAAGTGCGAAAAGTGGTTTTTCAACACTAACACAAGTGCGAAAAGTGGTTTTTCAACACTAACACAAGTGCAAAAAGTGGTTTTTCCACACTAATACAAGTGCAAAAGTGGTTTCCTGCACCAACATAAGTGCGAAAAGTGGTTTTTCAACACTAACACAAGTGCGAAAAGTGGTTTTTCAACACTAACACAAGTGCGAAAAGTGGTTTTTCCACACTAATACAAGTGCAAAAGTGGTTTCCTGCACCAACACAAGTGCGAAAAGTGGTTTTTCAACACTAGCACAAGTGCGAAAAGTGTTTTTTCAACACTATCACAAGTGCAAAAAGTGTTTTTTCCACACGAAAAAAGTGCAAAAGTGGTTTCCTGCACCAACACAAGTGCGAAAAGTGGTTTTTCCATACTAATACAAGTGCAAAAGTGGTTTCCTGCACCAACACAAGTGCGAAAAGTGGTTTTTCCACACTAATACAAGTGCAAAAGTGGTTTCCTGCACCAACACAAGTGCGAAAAGTGGTTTTTCAACACTAACACAAGTGCGAAAAGTGGTTTTTCAACACTAACACAAGTGCGAAAAGTGGTTTTTCAACACTAACACAAGTGCGAAAAGTGGTTTTTCCACAGTAATACAAGTGCAAAAGTGGTTTCCTGCACCAACACAAGTGCGAAAAGTGGTTTTTCAACACTAACACAAGTGCGAAAAGTGGTTTTTCAACACTAACACAAGTGCGAAAAGTGGTTTTTCCACACTAATACAAGTGCAAAAGTGGTTTCCTGCACCAACACAAGTGCGAAAAGTGGTTTTTCAACACTAACACAAGCGCGAAAAGTGGTTTTTCAACACTATCACAAGTGCATAAAGTGTTTTTTCCACACTAATACAAGTGCAAAAGTGGTTTCCTGCACCAACACAAGTGCATAAAGTGTTTTTTCAACACTAACACAAGTGCGAAAAGTGGTTTTTCAACACTAACACATGTGCGAAAAATGGTTTTTCAACTAACACAAGTGCGAAAAGTGGTTTTTCAACACTAACACAAGTGCGAAAAGTGGTTTTTCAACACTAACACAAACGCGAAAAGTGGTTTTTCCACACTAATACAAGTGCAAAAGTGGTTTCCTGCACCAACACAAGTACGAAAATTGGTTTTTCAACACTAACACAAGTGCGAAAAGTGGTTTTTCTACACTATCACAAGTGCAAAAAGTGTTTTTTCCACACTAATACAAGTGCAAAAGTGGTTTCCTGCACCAACACAAGTGCGAAAAGTGGTTTTTCAACACTAACACATGTGCGAAAAGTGGTTTTTCAACACTAACACAAGTGTGAAAAGTGGTTTTTCAACACGAACACAAGTGCGAAAAGTGGTTTTTCACCACTAACACAAGTGCGAAAAGTGTTTTTTCCACACCAATACAAGTGCAAAAGTGGTTTCCTGCACCAACACAAGTGCGAAAAGTGGTTTTTCAACACTAACACAAGTGCGATAAGTGGTTTTTCAACACTAACACAAGTGCGAAAAGTGGTTTTTCAACACTAACACAGTGCGAAAAGTGGTTTTTCCACACTAATACAAGTGCAAAAGTGGTTTCCTGCACCAACACAAGTGCGAAAAGTGGTTTTTCAACACTAACACAAGAGCGAAAAGTGGTTTTTCAACACTAACACAAGTGCGAAAAGTGGTTTTTCAACACTAACACAAGTGCGAAAAGTGGTTTTTCCACACTAATACAAGTGCAAAAGTGGTTTCCTGCACCAACACAAGTGCGAAAAGTGGTTTTTCAACACTAACACAAGTGCGAAAAGTGGTTTTTCAACACTAACACAAGTGCGAAAAGTGGTTTTTCAACACTAACACAAGTGCGAAAAGTGGATTTCCACACTAATACAAGTGCAAAAGTGGTTTCCTGCACCAACACAAGTGCGAAAAGTGGTTTTTCGACACCAGCACAAGTGTGAAAAGTGGTGTTTCAACACTATCACAAGTGCAAAAAGTGTTTTTTCCACACTAATACAAGTGCAAAAGTGGTTTCCTGCACCAACACAAGTGCGAAAAGTGGTTTTTCAACACTAACACAAGTGCGAAAAGTGGTTTTTCAACACTAACACAAGTGCAAAAAGTGGTTTTTCAACACGAACACAAGTGCGAAAAGTGGTTTTTCAACACTAACACAAGTGCGAAAAGTGTTTTTCCCACACTAATACAAGTGCAAAAGTGGTTTCCTGCACCAACACAAGTGCGAAAAGTGGTTTTTCAACACTAACACAAGTGCGATAAGTGGTTTTTCAACACTAACACAAGTGCGAAAAGTGGTTTTTCAACACTAACACAAGTGCGAAAAGTGGTTTTCCACACTAATACAAGTGCAAAAGTGGTGTCCTGCACCAACACAAGTGCGAAAAGTGGTTTTTCAACACTAACACAAGTGCGAAAAGTGTTTTTTCCACACTAATTCAAGTGCAAAAGTGGTTTCCTGCACCAACACAAGTGCGAAAAGTGGTTTTTCAACACTAACACAAGAGCGAAAAGTGGTTATTAAACACTAACACAAGTGCGAAAAGTGGTTTTTCAACACTAACACAAGTGCGAAAAGTGGTTTTTCCACACTAATACAAGTGCAAAAGTGGTTTCCTGCACCAACACAAGTGCGAAAAGTGGTTTTTCAACACTAACACAAGTGCGAAAAGTGGTTTTTCAACACTAACACAAGTGCGAAAAGTGGTTTTTTAACACTAACACAAGTGCGAAAAGTGGTTTTTCCACACTAATACAAGTGCAAAAGTGGTTTCCTGCACCAACACAAGTGCGAAAAGTGGTTTTTCAACACTAACACAAGTGCGAAAAGTGGTTTTTCAACACTAACACAAGTGCGAAAAGTGGTTTTTCCACACTAATACAAGTGCAAAAGTGGTTTCCTGCACCAACACAAGTGCGAAAAGTGGTTTTTCAACACTAACACAAGTGCGAAAAGTGGTTTTTCAACACTAACACAAGTGCGAAAAGTGGTTTTTCCACACTAATACAAGTGCAAAAGTAGTTTTCCTGCACCAAGACAAGTGCGAAAAGTGGTTTTTCAACACTAGCACAAGTGCGAAAAGTGGTTTTTCAACACTAACACAAGTGCGAAAAGTGGTTTTTCAACACTATCACAAGTGCAAAAAGTGTTTTTTCCACACTAATACAAGTGCATAAGTGGTTTCCTGCACCAACACAAGTGCGAAAAGTGGTTTTTCAACACTAACACAAGTGCGAAAAGTGGTTTTTCAACACTATCACAAGTGCAAAAAGTGTTTTTTCCACACTAATACAAGTGCATAAGTGGTTTCCTGCACCAACACAAGTGCGAAAAGTGGTTTTTCAACACTAACACAAGTGCGAAAAATGGTTTTTCAACACTAACACAAGTGCGAAAAGTGGTTTTTCCACACTAATACAAGTGCAAAAGTGGTTTCCTGCACCAACACAAGTGCGAAAAGTGGTTTTTCAACACTAACACAAGTGCGAAAAGTGGTTTTTCCACACTAATACAAGTGCAAAAGTGGTTTCCTGCACCAACACAAGTGCGAAAAGTGGTTTTTCAACACTAATACAAGTGCGAAAAGTGGTATTTCATCACTATCACAAGTGCAAAAAGAGTTTTTCCACACTAATACAAGTGCAAAAGTGGTTTCCTGCACCAACACAAGTGCGAAAAGTGGTTTTTCAACACTAACACAAGTGCGAAAAGTGGTTTTTCAACACTAACACAAGTGCGAAAAGTGGTTTTTCAACACTAACACAAGTGCGAAAAGTGGTTTTTCCACACTAATACAAGTGCAAAAGTGGTTTCCTGCACCAACACAAGTGCGAAAAGTGGTTTTTCAACACTATCACAAGTGCAAAAAGTGTTTTTTCCACACTAATACAAGTGCAAAAGTGGTTTCCTGCACCAACACAAGTGCGAAAAGTGGTTTTTCAACACTAACACAAGTGCGAAAAGTGGTTTTTCAACACTAACACAAGTGCGAAAAGTGGTTTTCCACACTAATACAAGTGCAAAAGTGGTTTCCTGCACCAAAACAAGTGCGAAAAGTGGTTTTTCAACACTAACACAAGTGCGAAAAGTGGTTTTTCAACACTATCACAAGTGCAAAAAGTGTTTTTTCCACACTAATACAAGTGGAAAAGTGGTTTCCTGCATCAACACAAGTGCGAAAAGTGGTTTTTCAACACTAACACAAGTGCGAAAAGTGGTTTTTCAACACGAACACAAGTGCGAAAAGTGGTTTTTCAACACTAACACAAGTCCGAAAAGTGTTTTTTCCACA
Organism: Myxine glutinosa; assembly: GCF_964187855.1. NCBI lineage: Eukaryota > Metazoa > Chordata > Myxini > Myxiniformes > Myxinidae > Myxine > Myxine glutinosa. Next base: position 92,422 of record NW_027616392.1, on the reverse strand, counting down.
CTAATACAAGTGCAAAAGTGGTTTCCTGCACCAACACAAGTGCGAAAAGTGGTTTTTCAACACTAACACAAGTGCGAAAAGTGGTTTTTCAACACTAATACAAGTGCGAAAAGTGGTTTTTCCACACTAATACAAGTGCAAAAGTGGTTTCCTGCACCAACACAAGTGCGAAAAGTGGTTTTTCAACACTAACACAAGAGCGAAAAGTGGTTTTTCAACACTAACACAAGTGCGAAAAGTGGTTTTTCAACACTAATACAAGTGCAAAAAGTGGTTTTTCCACACTAATACAAGTGCAAAAGTGGTTTCCTCCACCAACACAAGTGCGAAAAGTGGTTTTTCAACACTAACACAAGTGCGAAAAGTGGTTTTTCAACACTAACACAAGTGCGAAAAGTGGTTTTTCAACACTAACACAAGTGCGAAAAGTGGTTTTTCCACACTAATACAAGTGCAAAAGTGGTTTTTCAACACTAACACAAGTGCGAAAAGTGGTGTTTCCACACTAATACAAGTGCAAAAGTGGTTTCCCGCACCAACACAAGTGCGAAAAGTGGTTTTTCAACACTAACACAAGTGCGAAAAGTGGTTTTTCAACACTAACACAAGTGCGAAAAGTGGTTATCAACACTAGCATGAGTGCAGAAAATGATTTTTCAACACCAACACAAGTGCGAAGAGTGGTTTTGCAGCACGAATACAGGTGCGGTAAGTGGTTTTTCAACACTAACACAAGTGCAAAAAGTGGTTTTTAAACACTAACACAAGTGCGAAAAGTGGTTGTTCCACTCTAATACAAGTGCAAAAGTGGTTTCCTGCACCAACACAAGTGCGAAAAGTGGTTTTTCAACACTCACAAGTGCGAAAAGTGTTTTTTCCACACTAATTCAAGTGCAAAAGTGGTTTCCTGCACCAACACAAGTGCGAAAAGTGGTTTTTCAACACTAACACAAGTGCGAAAAGTGGTTTTTCAACACTAACACAAGTGCGAAAAGTGGTTTTCCACACGAATACAAGTGCAAAAGTGATTTCCTGCACCAACACAAGTGTGAAAATTGGTTTTTCAACACTAACACAAGTGCGAAAAGTGGTTTTTCAACACTATCACAAGTGCAAAAAGTGTTTTTTCCACACTAATACGAGTGCAAAAGTGGTTTCCTGCACCAACACAAGTGCGAAAAGTGGTTTTTCAACACGAACACAAGTGCGAAAAGTGGTTTTTCAACACTAACACAAGTGCGAAAAGTGGTTTTTCAACACTAACACAAGTGCGAAAAGTGGTTTTGCCACACTAATACAAGTGCAAAAGTGGTTTCCTGCACCAACACAAGTGCGAAAATTGGTTTTTCAACACTAACACAAGTGCGAAAAGTGGTTTTTCAACACTATCACAAGTGCAAAAAGTGTTTTTTCCACACTAATACAAGTGCAAAAGTGGTTTCCTGCACCAACACAAGTGCGAAAAGTGGTTTTTCAACACTAACACAAGTGCGAAAAGTGGTTTTTCAACACTAACACAAGTGCGAAAAGTGGTTTTTCAACACGAACACAAGTGCGAAAAGTGGTTTTTCACCACTAACACAAGTGCGAAAAGTGTTTTTTCCACACCAATACAAGTGCAAAAGTGGTTTCCTGCACCAACACAAGTGCGAAAAGTGGTTTTTCAACACTAACACAAGTGCGATAAGTGGTTTTTCAACACTAACACAAGTGCGAAAAGTGGTTTTTCAACACTAACACAAGTGCGAAAAGTGGTTTTTCCACACTAATACAAGTGCAAAAGTGGTTTCCTGCACCAACACAAGTGCGAAAAGTGGTTTTTCAACACTAACACAAGTGCGAAAAGTGTTTTTCCCACACTAATTCAAGTGCAAAGTGGTTTCCTGCACCAACACAAGTGCGAAAAGTGGTTTTTCAACACTAACACAAGAGCGAAAAGTGGTTTTTCAACACTAACACAAGTGCGAAAAGTGGTTTTCAACACTAACACAAGTGCGAAAAGTGGTTTTTCCACACTAATACAAGTGCAAAAGTGGTTTCCTGCACCAACACAAGTGCGAAAAGTGGTTTTTCAACACTAACACAAGTGCGAAAAGTGGGTTTTCAACACTAACACAAGTGCGAAAAGTGGTTTTTCAACACTAACACAAGTGCGAAAAGTGGATTTTCCACACTAATACAAGTGCAAAAGTGGTTTCCTGCACCAACACAAGTGCGAAAAGTGGTTTTTCGACACCAGCACAAGTGTGGAAAGTGGTTTTTCAACACTATCACAAGTGCAAAAAGTGTTTTTTCCACACTAATACAAGTGCAAAAGTGGTTTCCTGCACCAACACAAGTGCGAAAAGTGGTTTTTCAACACTAACACAAGTGCGAAAAGTGGTTTTTCAACACTAACACAAGTGCGAAAGTGGTTTTTCAACACTAACACAAGTGCGAAAAGTGGTTTTTCAACACTAACACAAGTGCGAAAAGTGGTTTTCCACACTAATACAAGTGCAAAAGTGGTTTCCTGCGCCAAAACAAGTGCGAAAAGTGGTTTTTCAACACTAACACAAGTGCGAAAAGTGGTTTTTCAACACTATCACAAGTGCAAAAAGTGTTTTTTCCACACTAATACAAGTGGAAAAGTGGTTTCCTGCATCAACACAAGTGCGAAAAGTGGTTTTTCAACACTAACACAAGTGCGAAAAGTGGTTTTTCAACACGAACACAAGTGTGAAAAGTGGTTTTTCAACACTAACACAAGTCCGAAAAGTGTTTTTTCCACACTAATACAAGTGCAAAAGTGGTTTCCTGCACCAACACAAGTGCGAAAAGTGGTTTTTCAACACTAACACAAGTGCGAAAAGTGGTTTTTCAACACTATCACAAGTGCAAAAAGTGTTTTTTCCACACTAATACAAGTGGAAAAGTGGTTTCCTGCATCAACACAAGTGCGAAAAGTGGTTTTTCAACACTAACACAAGTGCGAAAAGTGGTTTTTCAACACTAACACAAGTCCGAAAAGTGTTTTTTCCACACTAATACAAGTGCAAAAGTGGTTTCCTGCACCAACACAAGTGCGAAAAGTGGTTTTTCAACACTAACACAAGTGCGAAAAGTGGTTTTTCAACACTAACACAAGTGCGAAAAGTGGTTTTTCAACACTAACACAAGTGCGAAAAGTGGTTTTTCCACACTAATACAAGTGCAAAAGTGGTTTCCTGCACAAACACAAGTGCGAAAAGTGGTTTTTCAACACTAACACAAGAGCGAAAAGTGGTTTTTCAACACTAACACAAGTGCGAAAAGTGGTTTTTCAACACTAATACAAGTGCAAAAAGTGGTTTTTCCACACTAATACAAGTGCAAAAGTGGTTTCCTCCACCAACACAAGTGCGAAAAGTGGTTTTTCAACACTAACACAAGTGCGAAAAGTGGTTTTTCAACACTAACACAAGTGCGAAAAGTGGTTTTTCAACACTAACACAAGTGCGAAAAGTGGTTTTTCCACACTAATACAAGTGCAAAAGTGGTTTCCTGCACCAATACAAGTGCAAAAGTGGTTTCCTGCACCAACACAAGTGCGAAAAGTGGTTTTTCAACACTAACACAAGTGCGAAAAGTGGTTTTTCAACACTAACACAAGTGCGAAAAGTGGTTATCAACACTAGCATGAGTGCGGAAAATGATTTTTCAACACCAACACAAGTGCGAAGAGTGGTTTTGCAGCACGAATACAGGTGCGGTAAGTGGTTTTCAACACCAGCACAAGTGCGAAAAGTGGTTTTCCAACACTAACACAAGTGCGATAAGTTGTTTTGCAACACGAGCGCATGTGCAGAAAGTGGTTTTCAACGCTAACACAAGTGCGAAAAGTGGTTTAGCAACACTAACACAAGTGCGAAAAGTGGTTTTCCACCCTAATACAAGTGTAAAAGTGGTTTCCTGCACCAAAACAAGTGCGAAAAGTGGTTTTTCAACACTAACACAAGTGCGAAAAGTGGTTTTTCAACACTATCACAAGTGCAAAAAGTGTTTTTCCACACTAATACAAGTGGAAAAGTGGTTTCCTGCATCAACACAAGTGCGAAAAGTGGTTTTTCAACACTAACACATTGCGAAAAGTGGTTTTTCAACACGAACACAAGTGCGAAAAGTGGTTTTTCAACACTAACACAAGTCCGAAAAGTGTTTTTTCCACACTAATTCAAGTGCAAAAGTGGTTTCCTGCACCAACACAAGTGCGAAAAGTGGTTTTTCAACACTAACACAAGTGCGAAAAGTGGTTTTTCAACACTAACACAAGTGCGAAAAGTGGTTTTTCAACACTAACACAAGTGCGAAAAGTGGTTTTTCCACACCAATACAAGTGCAAAAGTGGTTTCCTGCACCAACACAAGTGCGAAAAGTGGTTTTTCAACACTAACACAAGAGCGAAAAGTGGTTTTTCAACACTAACACAAGTGCGAAAAGTGGTTTTTCAACACTAATACAAGTGCAAAAAGTGGTTTTTCCACACTAATACAAGTGCAAAAGTGGTTTCCTCCACCAACACAAGTGCGAAAAGTGGTTTTTCAACACTAACAGAAGTGCGAAAAGTGGTTTTTCAACACTAACACAAGTGCGAAAAGTGGTGTATTCAACACTAACACAAGTGCGAAAAGTGGTTTTTCCACACTAATACAAGTGCAAAAGTGGTTTCCTGCACCAACACAAGTGCGAAAAGTGGTTTTTCAACACTAACACAAGTGCGAAAAGTGGTTTTTCAACACTAACACAAGTGCGAAAAGTGGTTATCAACACTAGCATGAGTGCGGAAAATGATTTTTCAACACCAACACAAGTGCGAAGAGTGGTTTTGCAGCACGAATACAGGTGCGGTAAGTGGTTTTCAACACCAGCACAAGTGCGAAAAGTGGTTTTCCAACACTAACACAAGTGCGATAAGTTGTTTTGCAACACGAATACAGGTGCGGTAAGTGGTTTTCAACACCAGCACAAGTGCGAAAAGTGGTTTAGCAACACTAACACAAGTGCGAAGAGTGGTTTTGCAGCACGAATACAGGTGCGGTAAGTGGTTTTCAACACCAGCACAAGTGCGAAAAGTGGTTTAGCAACACTAACACAAGTGCGAAAAGTGGTTTTGCAACACCAACACAAGTGCGAAAAGTAGCTTTCAACGCCAGGACAAGTCAGGAAATTGGTTTGGCAACACGAACACAAGTGCGAAAAGTGGTTTTTCAACACTAACACAAGTGCGATAAGTGGTTTTTCAACACGAACACAAGTGCGAAAAGTGGTTTTTCACCACTAACACAAGTGCGAAAAGTGTTTTTTCCACACCAATACAAGTGCAAAAGTGGTTTCCTGCACCAACACAAGTGCGAAAAGTGGTTTTTCAACACTAACACAAGTGCGATAAGTGGTTTTTCAACACTAACACAAGTGCGAAAAGTGGTTTTTCAACACTAACACAAGTGCGAAAAGTGGTTTTCCACACTAATACAAGTGCAAAAGTGGTTTCCTGCACCAACACAAGTGCGAAAAGTGGTTTTTCAACACTAACACAAGTGCGAAAAGTGTTTTTCCCACACTAATTCAAGTGCAAAAGTGGTTTCCTGCACCAACACAAGTGCGAAAAGTGGTTTTTCAACACTAACACAAGAGCGAAAAGTGGTTTTTCAACACTAACACAAGTGCGAAAAGTGGTTTTTCAACACTAACACAAGTGCGAAAAGTGGTTTTTCCACACTAATACAAGTGCGAAAAGTGGTTTTTCCACACTAATACAAGTGCAAAAGTGGTTTCCTGCACCAACACAAGTGTGAAAAGTGGTTTTTCAACACTAACACAAGTGCGAAAAGTGGTTTTTCAACACTAACACAAGTGCGAAAAGTGGTTTTTCAACACTAACACAAGTGCGAAAAGTGGATTTTCCACACTAATACAAGTTCAAAAGTGGTTTCCTGCACCAACACAAGTGCGAAAAGTGGTTTTTCAACACTAACACAAGTGCGAAAAGTGGTTTTTCAACACTATCACAAGTGCAAAAAGTGGTTTTTCAACACTAACACAAGTGCGAAAAGTGGTTTTTCAACACTAACACAAGTGCGAAAAGTGGTTTTTCAACACTAACACAAGTGCGAAAAGTGGTTTTCCACACTAATACAAGTGCAAAAGTGGTTTCCTGCACCAAAACAAGTGCGAAAAGTGGTTTTTCAACACTAACACAAGTGCGAAAAGTGGTTTTTCAACACTATCACAAGTGCAAAAAGTGTTTTTTCCACACTAATACAAGTGGAAAAGTGGTTTCCTGCATCAACACAAGTGCGAAAAGTGGTTTTTCAACACTAACACAAGTGCGAAAAGTGGTTTTTCAACACTAACACAAGTGCGAAAAGTGGTTTTTCCACACTAAAACAAGTGCAAAAGTGGTTTCCTGCACCAACACAAGTGCGAAAAGTGGTTTTTCAACACTAACACAAGTGCGAAAAGTGGTTTTTCAACACTATCACAAGTGCAAAAAGTGTTTTTTCCACACTAATACAAGTGCAAAAGTGGTTTCCTGCACCAACACAAGTGCGAAAAGTGGTTTTTCAACACTAACACAAGTGCGAAAAGTGGTTTTTCAACACTAACACAAGTGCGAAAAGTGGTTTTTCCACACTAATACAAGTGCAAAAGTGGTTTCCTGCACCAACACAAGTGCGAAAAGTGGTTTTTCAACACTAACACAAGTGCGAAAAGTGGTTTTTCCACACTAATACAAGTGCAAAAGTGGTTTCCTGCACCAACACAAGTGCGAAAAGTGGTTTTTCAACACTAACACAAGTGCGAAAAGTGGTATTTCAACACTATCACAAGTGCAAAAAGTGTTTTTCCACACTAAACAAGTGCAAAAGTGGTTTCCTGCACCAACACAAGTGCGAAAAGTGGTTTTTCAACACTAACACAAGTGCGAAAAGTGGTTTTTCAACACTATCACAAGTGCAAAAAGTGTTTTTTCCCACACTAATACAAGTGCAAAAGTGGTTTCCTGCACCAACACAAGTGCGAAAAGTGGTTTTTCAACACTAACACAAGTGCGAAAAGTGGTTTTTCAACACTAACACAAGTGCGAAAAGTGGTTTTTCCACACTAAAACAAGTGCAAAAGTGGTTTCCTGCACCAACACAAGTGCGAAAAGTGGTTTTTCAACACTAACACAAGTGCGAAAAGTGGTTTTTCAACACTATCACAAGTGCAAAAAATGTTTTTTCCACACTAATACAAGTGCAAAAGTGGTTTCCTGCACCAACACAATTGCGAAATGTGGTTTTTCAACACCAACACAATTGCGAAAAGTGGTTTTTCAACACTAACACAAGTGCGAAAAGTGTTTTTTCAACACTAACACAAGTGCGAAAAGTGGTTTTTCAACACTAACACAAGTGCGAAAAGTGGTTTTTCCACACTAATACAAGTGCAAAAGTGGTTTCCTGCACCAACACAAGTGCGAAAAGTGGTTTTTCAACACTAACACAAGTGCGAAAAGTGGTTTTTCAACACTAACACAAGTGCAAAAAGTGGTTTTTCCACACTAATACAAGTGCAAAAGTGGTTTCCTGCACCAACATAAGTGCGAAAAGTGGTTTTTCAACACTAACACAAGTGCGAAAAGTGGTTTTTCAACACTAACACAAGTGCGAAAAGTGGTTTTTCCACACTAATACAAGTGCAAAAGTGGTTTCCTGCACCAACACAAGTGCGAAAAGTGGTTTTTCCACACTAATACAAGTGCAAAAGTGGTTTCCTGCACCAACACAAGTGCGAAAAGTGGTTTTTCAACACTAACACAAGTGCGAAAAGTGGTTTTTCAACACTAACACAAGTGCGAAAAGTGGTTTTTCAACACTAACACAAGTGCGAAAAGTGGTTTTTCCACAGTAATACAAGTGCAAAAGTGGTTTCCTGCACCAACACAAGTGCGAAAAGTGGTTTTTCAACACTAACACAAGTGCGAAAAGTGGTTTTTCAACACTAACACAAGTGCGAAAAGTGGTTTTTCCACACTAATACAAGTGCAAAAGTGGTTTCCTGCACCAACACAAGTGCGAAAAGTGGTTTTTCAACACTAACACAAGCGCGAAAAGTGGTTTTTCAACACTATCACAAGTGCATAAAGTGTTTTTTCCACACTAATACAAGTGCAAAAGTGGTTTCCTGCACCAACACAAGTGCGTAAAGTGTTTTTTCAACACTAACACAAGTGCGAAAAGTGGTTTTTCAACACTAACACAAGTGCGAAAAGTGGTTTTTCAACTAACACAAGTGCGAAAAGTGGTTTTTCAACACTAACACAAGTGCGAAAAGTGGTTTTTCAACACTAACACAAACGCGAAAAGTGGTTTTTCCACACTAATACAAGTGCAAAAGTGGTTTCCTGCACCAACACAAGTACGAAAATTGGTTTTTCAACACTAACACAAGTGCGAAAAGTGGTTTTTCTACACTATCACAAGTGCAAAAAGTGTTTTTTCCACACTAATACAAGTGCAAAAGTGGTTTCCTGCACCAACACAAGTGCGAAAAGTGGTTTTTCAACACTAACACATGTGCGAAAAGTGGTTTTTCAACACTAACACAAGTGTGAAAAGTGGTTTTTCAACACGAACACAAGTGCGAAAAGTGGTTTTTCACCACTAACACAAGTGCGAAAAGTGTTTTTTCCACACCAATACAAGTGCAAAAGTGGTTTCCTGCACCAACACAAGTGCGAAAAGTGGTTTTTCAACACTAACACAAGTGCGATAAGTGGTTTTTCAACACTAACACAAGTGCGAAAAGTGGTTTTTCAACACTAACACAGTGCGAAAAGTGGTTTTTCCACACTAATACAAGTGCAAAAGTGGTTTCCTGCACCAACACAAGTGCGAAAAGTGGTTTTTCAACACTAACACAAGAGCGAAAAGTGGTTTTTCAACACTAACACAAGTGCGAAAAGTGGTTTTTCAACACTAACACAAGTGCGAAAAGTGGTTTTTCCACACTAATACAAGTGCAAAAGTGGTTTCCTGCACCAACACAAGTGCGAAAAGTGGTTTTTCAACACTAACACAAGTGCGAAAAGTGGTTTTTCAACACTAACACAAGTGCGAAAAGTGGTTTTTCAACACTAACACAAGTGCGAAAAGTGGATTTCCACACTAATACAAGTGCAAAAGTGGTTTCCTGCACCAACACAAGTGCGAAAAGTGGTTTTTCGACACCAGCACAAGTGTGAAAAGTGGTGTTTCAACACTATCACAAGTGCAAAAAGTGTTTTTTCCACACTAATACAAGTGCAAAAGTGGTTTCCTGCACCAACACAAGTGCGAAAAGTGGTTTTTCAACACTAACACAAGTGCGAAATGTGGTTTTTCAACACTAACACAAGTGCAAAAAGTGGTTTTTCAACACGAACACAAGTGCGAAAAGTGGTTTTTCAACACTAACACAAGTGCGAAAAGTGTTTTTCCCACACTAATACAAGTGCAAAAGTGGTTTCCTGCACCAACACAAGTGCGAAAAGTGGTTTTTCAACACTAACACAAGTGCGATAAGTGGTTTTTCAACACTAACACAAGTGCGAAAAGTGGTTTTTCAACACTAACACAAGTGCGAAAAGTGGTTTTCCACACTAATACAAGTGCAAAAGTGGTGTCCTGCACCAACACAAGTGCGAAAAGTGGTTTTTCAACACTAACACAAGTGCGAAAAGTGTTTTTTCCACACTAATTCAAGTGCAAAAGTGGTTTCCTGCACCAACACAAGTGCGAAAAGTGGTTTTTCAACACTAACACAAGAGCGAAAAGTGGTTATTAAACACTAACACAAGTGCAAAAAGTGGTTTTTCAACACTAACACAAGTGCGAAAAGTGGTTTTTCCACACTAATACAAGTGCAAAAGTGGTTTCCTGCACCAACACAAGTGCGAAAAGTGGTTTTTCAACACTAACACAAGTGCGAAAAGTGGTTTTTCAACACTAACACAAGTGCGAAAAGTGGTTTTTTAACACTAACACAAGTGCGAAAAGTGGTTTTTCCACACTAATACAAGTGCAAAAGTGGTTTCCTGCACCAACACAAGTGCGAAAAGTGGTTTTTCAACACTAACACAAGTGCGAAAAGTGGTTTTTCAACACTAACACAAGTGCGAAAAGTGGTTTTTCCACACTAATACAAGTGCAAAAGTGGTTTCCTGCACCAACACAAGTGCGAAAAGTGGTTTTTCAACACTAACACAAGTGCGAAAAGTGGTTTTTCAACACTAACACAAGTGCGAAAAGTGGTTTTTCCACACTAATACAAGTGCAAAAGTAGTTTTCCTGCACCAAGACAAGTGCGAAAAGTGGTTTTTCAACACTAGCACAAGTGCGAAAAGTGGTTTTTCAACACTATCACAAGTGCAAAAAGTGTTTTTTCCACACTAATACAAGTGCAAAAGTGGTTTCCTGCACCAACACATGTGCGAAAAGTGGTTTTTCAACACTAACACAAGTGCGAAAAGTGGTTTTTCAACACTAACACAAGTGCGAAAAGTGGTTTTTCCACAGAAATACAAGTGCAAAAGTGGTTTCCTGCACCAACACAAGTGCGAAAAGTGGTTTTTCAACACTAACACAAGTGCGAAAAGTGGTTTTTCAACACTAACACAAGTGCGAAAAGTGGTTTTTCCACACTAATACAAGTGCAAAAGTGGTTTCCTGCACCAACACAAGTGCGAAAAGTGGTTTTTCAACACTATCACAAGTGCATAAAGTGTTTTTTCCACACTAATACAAGTGCAAAAGTGGTTTCCTGCACCAACACAAGTGCGTAAAGTGTTTTTTCAACACTAACACAAGTGCGAAAAGTGGTTTTTCAACACTAACACAAGTGCGAAAAGTGGTTTTTCAACACTAACACAAGTGCGAAAAGTGGTTTTTCAACACTAACACAAGTGCGAAAAGTGGTTTTTCAACACTAACACAAACGCGAAAAGTGGTTTTTCCACACTAATACAAGTGCAAAAGTGGTTTCCTGCACCAACACAAGTGCGAAAATTGGTTTTTCAACACTAACACAAGTGCGAAAAGTGGTTTTTCAACACTATCACAAGTGCAAAAAGTGTTTTTTCCACACTAATACAAGTGCAAAAGTGGTTTCCTGCACCAACACAAGTGCGAAAAGTGGTTTTTCAACACTAACACATGTGCGAAAAGTGGTTTTTCAACACTAACACAAGTGTGAAAAGTGGTTTTTCAACACGAACACAAGTGCGAAAAGTGGTTTTTCACCACTAACACAAGTGCGAAAAGTGTTTTTTCCACACCAATACAAGTGCAAAAGTGGTTTCCTGCACCAACACAAGTGCGAAAAGTGGTTTTTCAACACTAACACAAGTGCGATAAGTGGTTTTTCAACACTAACACAAGTGCGAAAAGTGGTTTTTCAACACTAACACAGTGCGAAAAGTGGTTTTTCCACACTAATACAAGTGCAAAAGTGGTTTCCTGCACCAACACAAGTGCGAAAAGTGGTTTTTCAACACTAACACAAGAGCGAAAAGTGGTTTTTCAACACTAACACAAGTGCGAAAAGTGGTTTTTCAACACTAACACAAGTGCGAAAAGTGGTTTTTCCACACTAATACAAGTGCAAAAGTGGTTTCCTGCACCAACACAAGTGCGAAAAGTGGTTTTTCAACACTAACACAAGTGCGAAAAGTGGTTTTTCAACACTAACACAAGTGCGAAAAGTGGTTTTTCAACACTAACACAAGTGCGAAAAGTGGATTTCCACACTAATACAAGTGCAAAAGTGGTTTCCTGCACCAACACAAGTGCGAAAAGTGGTTTTTCGACACCAGCACAAGTGTGAAAAGTGGTGTTTCAACACTATCACAAGTGCAAAAAGTGTTTTTTCCACACTAATACAAGTGCAAAAGTGGTTTCCTGCACCAACACAAGTGCGAAAAGTGGTTTTTCAACACTAACACAAGTGCGAAAAGTGGTTTTTCAACACTAACACAAGTGCAAAAAGTGGTTTTTCAACACTAACACAAGTGCGAAAAGTGGTTTTTCAACACTAACACAAGTGCGAAAAGTGGTTATCAACACTAGCATGAGTGCGGAAAATGATTTTTCAACACCAACACAAGTGCGAAGAGTGGTTTTGCAGCACGAATACAGGTGCGGTAAGTGGTTTTCAACACCAGCACAAGTGCGAAAAGTGGTTTTCCAACACTAACACAAGTGCGATAAGTTGTTTTGCAACACGAATACAGGTGCGGTAAGTGGTTTTCAACACCAGCACAAGTGCGAAAAGTGGTTTAGCAACACTAACACAAGTGCGAAGAGTGGTTTTGCAGCACGAATACAGGTGCGGTAAGTGGTTTTCAACACCAGCACAAGTGCGAAAAGTGGTTTAGCAACACTAACACAAGTGCGAAAAGTGGTTTTGCAACACCAACACAAGTGCGAAAAGTAGCTTTCAACGCCAGGACAAGTCAGGAAATTGGTTTGGCAACACGAACACAAGTGCGAAAAGTGGTTTTTCAACACTAACACAAGTGCGATAAGTGGTTTTTCAACACGAACACAAGTGCGAAAAGTGGTTTTTCACCACTAACACAAGTGCGAAAAGTGTTTTTTCCACACCAATACAAGTGCAAAAGTGGTTTCCTGCACCAACACAAGTGCGAAAAGTGGTTTTTCAACACTAACACAAGTGCGATAAGTGGTTTTTCAACACTAACACAAGTGCGAAAAGTGGTTTTTCAACACTAACACAAGTGCGAAAAGTGGTTTTCCACACTAATACAAGTGCAAAAGTGGTTTCCTGCACCAACACAAGTGCGAAAAGTGGTTTTTCAACACTAACACAAGTGCGAAAAGTGTTTTTCCCACACTAATTCAAGTGCAAAAGTGGTTTCCTGCACCAACACAAGTGCGAAAAGTGGTTTTTCAACACTAACACAAGAGCGAAAAGTGGTTTTTCAACACTAACACAAGTGCGAAAAGTGGTTTTTCAACACTAACACAAGTGCGAAAAGTGGTTTTTCCACACTAATACAAGTGCGAAAAGTGGTTTTTCCACACTAATACAAGTGCAAAAGTGGTTTCCTGCACCAACACAAGTGTGAAAAGTGGTTTTTCAACACTAACACAAGTGCGAAAAGTGGTTTTTCAACACTAACACAAGTGCGAAAAGTGGTTTTTCAACACTAACACAAGTGCGAAAAGTGGATTTTCCACACTAATACAAGTGCAAAAGTGGTTTCCTGCACCAACACAAGTGCGAAAAGTGGTTTTTCAACACTAACACAAGTGCGAAAAGTGGTTTTTCAACACTATCACAAGTGCAAAAAGTGGTTTTTCAACACTAACACAAGTGCGAAAAGTGGTTTTTCAACACTAACACAAGTGCGAAAAGTGGTTTTTCAACACTAACACAAGTGCGAAAAGTGGTTTTCCACACTAATACAAGTGCAAAAGTGGTTTCCTGCACCAAAACAAGTGCGAAAAGTGGTTTTTCAACACTAACACAAGTGCGAAAAGTGGTTTTTCAACACTATCACAAGTGCAAAAAGTGTTTTTTCCACACTAATACAAGTGGAAAAGTGGTTTCCTGCATCAACACAAGTGCGAAAAGTGGTTTTTCAACACTAACACAAGTGCGAAAAGTGGTTTTTCAACACTAACACAAGTGCGAAAAGTGGTTTTTCCACACTAAAACAAGTGCAAAAGTGGTTTCCTGCACCAACACAAGTGCGAAAAGTGGTTTTTCAACACTAACACAAGTGCGAAAAGTGGTTTTTCAACACTATCACAAGTGCAAAAAGTGTTTTTTCCACACTAATACAAGTGCAAAAGTGGTTTCCTGCACCAACACAAGTGCGAAAAGTGGTTTTTCAACACTAACACAAGTGCGAAAAGTGGTTTTTCAACACTAACACAAGTGCGAAAAGTGGTTTTTCCACACTAATACAAGTGCAAAAGTGGTTTCCTGCACCAACACAAGTGCGAAAAGTGGTTTTTCAACACTAACACAAGTGCGAAAAGTGGTTTTTCCACACTAATACAAGTGCAAAAGTGGTTTCCTGCACCAACACAAGTGCGAAAAGTGGTTTTTCAACACTAACACAAGTGCGAAAAGTGGTATTTTAACACTATCACAAGTGCAAAAAGTGTTTTTCCACACTAATACAAGTGCAAAAGTGGTTTCCTGCACCAACACAAGTGCGAAAAGTGGTTTTTCAACACTAACACAAGTGCGAAAAGTGGTTTTTCAACACTATCACAAGTGCAAAAAGTGTTTTTTCCCACACTAATACAAGTGTAAAAGTGGTTTCCTGCACCAACACAAGTGCGAAAAGTGGTTTTTCAACACTAACACAAGTGCGAAAAGTGGTTTTTCAACACTAACACAAGTGCGAAAAGTGGTTTTTCCACACTAAAACAAGTGCAAAAGTGGTTTCCTGCACCAACACAAGTGCGAAAAGTGGTTTTTCAACACTAACACAAGTGCGAAAAGTGGTTTTTCAACACTATCACAAGTGCAAAAAATGTTTTTTCCACACTAATACAAGTGCAAAAGTGGTTTCCTGCACCAACACAATTGCGAAATGTGGTTTTTCAACACCAACACAATTGCGAAAAGTGGTTTTTCAACACCAACACAAGTGCGAAAAGTGTTTTTTCAACACTAACACAAGTGCGAAAAGTGGTTTTTCAACACTAACACAAGTGCGAAAAGTGGTTTTTCCACACTAATACAAGTGCAAAAGTGGTTTCCTGCACCAACACAAGTGCGAAAAGTGGTTTTTCAACACTAACACAAGTGCGAAAAGTGGTTTTTCAACACTAACACAAGTGCAAAAAGTGGTTTTTCCACACTAATACAAGTGCAAAAGTGGTTTCCTGCACCAACATAAGTGCGAAAAGTGGTTTTTCAACACTAACACAAGTGCGAAAAGTGGTTTTTCAACACTAACACAAGTGCGAAAAGTGGTTTTTCCACACTAATACAAGTGCAAAAGTGGTTTCCTGCACCAACACAAGTGCGAAAAGTGGTTTTTCCACACTAATACAAGTGCAAAAGTGGTTTCCTGCACCAACACAAGTGCGAAAAGTGGTTTTTCAACACTAACACAAGTGCGAAAAGTGGTTTTTCAACACTAACACAAGTGCGAAAAGTGGTTTTTCAACACTAACACAAGTGCGAAAAGTGGTTTTTCCACAGTAATACAAGTGCAAAAGTGGTTTCCTGCACCAACACAAGTGCGAAAAGTGGTTTTTCAACACTAACACAAGTGCGAAAAGTGGTTTTTCAACACTAACACAAGTGCGAAAAGTGGTTTTTCCACACTAATACAAGTGCAAAAGTGGTTTCCTGCACCAACACAAGTGCGAAAAGTGGTTTTTCAACACTAACACAAGCGCGAAAAGTGGTTTTTCAACACTATCACAAGTGCATAAAGTGTTTTTTCCACACTAATACAAGTGCAAAAGTGGTTTCCTGCACCAACACAAGTGCGTAAAGTGTTTTTTCAACACTAACACAAGTGCGAAAAGTGGTTTTTCAACACTAACACAAGTGCGAAAAGTGGTTTTTCAACTAACACAAGTGCGAAAAGTGGTTTTTCAACACTAACACAAGTGCGAAAAGTGGTTTTTCAACACTAACACAAACGCGAAAAGTGGTTTTTCCACACTAATACAAGTGCAAAAGTGGTTTCCTGCACCAACACAAGTACGAAAATTGGTTTTTCAACACTAACACAAGTGCGAAAAGTGGTTTTTCTACACTATCACAAGTGCAAAAAGTGTTTTTTCCACACTAATACAAGTGCAAAAGTGGTTTCCTGCACCAACACAAGTGCGAAAAGTGGTTTTTCAACACTAACACATGTGCGAAAAGTGGTTTTTCAACACTAACACAAGTGTGAAAAGTGGTTTTTCAACACGAACACAAGTGCGAAAAGTGGTTTTTCACCACTAACACAAGTGCGAAAAGTGTTTTTTCCACACCAATACAAGTGCAAAAGTGGTTTCCTGCACCAACACAAGTGCGAAAAGTGGTTTTTCAACACTAACACAAGTGCGATAAGTGGTTTTTCAACACTAACACAAGTGCGAAAAGTGGTTTTTCAACACTAACACAGTGCGAAAAGTGGTTTTTCCACACTAATACAAGTGCAAAAGTGGTTTCCTGCACCAACACAAGTGCGAAAAGTGGTTTTTCAACACTAACACAAGAGCGAAAAGTGGTTTTTCAACACTAACACAAGTGCGAAAAGTGGTTTTTCCACACTAATACAAGTGCAAAAGTGGTTTCCTGCACCAACACAAGTGCGAAAAGTGGTTTTTCAACACTAACACAAGTGCGAAAAGTGGTTTTTCAACACTAACACAAGTGCGAAAAGTGGTTTTTCAACACTAACACAAGTGCGAAAAGTGGATTTCCACACTAATACAAGTGCAAAAGTGGTTTCCTGCACCAACACAAGTGCGAAAAGTGGTTTTTCGACACTAACACAAGTGCGAAAAGTGGTTTTTCAACACTAACACAAGTGCAAAAAGTGGTTTTTCAACACGAACACAAGTGCGAAAAGTGGTTTTTCAACACTAACACAAGTGCGAAAAGTGTTTTTCCCACACTAATACAAGTGCAAAAGTGGTTTCCTGCACCAACACAAGTGCGAAAAGTGGTTTTTCAACACTAACACAAGTGCGATAAGTGGTTTTTCAACACTAACACAAGTGCGAAAAGTGGTTTTTCAACACTAACACAAGTGCGAAAAGTGGTTTTCCACACTAATACAAGTGCAAAAGTGGTGTCCTGCACCAACACAAGTGCGAAAAGTGGTTTTTCAACACTAACACAAGTGCGAAAAGTGTTTTTTCCACACTAATTCAAGTGCAAAAGTGGTTTCCTGCACCAACACAAGTGCGAAAAGTGGTTTTTCAACACTAACACAAGAGCGAAAAGTGGTTATTAAACACTAACACAAGTGCGAAAAGTGGTTTTTCAACACTAACACAAGTGCGAAAAGTGGTTTTTCCACACTAATACAAGTGCAAAAGTGGTTTCCTGCACCAACACAAGTGCGAAAAGTGGTTTTTCAACACTAACACAAGTGCGAAAAGTGGTTTTTCAACACTAACACAAGTGCGAAAAGTGGTTTTTTAACACTAACACAAGTGCGAAAAGTGGTTTTTCCACACTAATACAAGTGCAAAAGTGGTTTCCTGCACCAACACAAGTGCGAAAAGTGGTTTTTCAACACTAACACAAGTGCGAAAAGTGGTTTTTCAACACTAACACAAGTGCGAAAAGTGGTTTTTCCACACTAATACAAGTGCAAAAGTGGTTTCCTGCACCAACACAAGTGCGAAAAGTGGTTTTTCAACACTAACACAAGTGCGAAAAGTGGTTTTTCAACACTAACACAAGTGCGAAAAGTGGTTTTTCCACACTAATACAAGTGCAAAAGTAGTTTTCCTGCACCAAGACAAGTGCGAAAAGTGGTTTTTCAACACTAGCACAAGTGCGAAAAGTGGTTTTTCAACACTATCACAAGTGCAAAAAGTGTTTTTTCCACACTAATACAAGTGCAAAAGTGGTTTCCTGCACCAACACATGTGCGAAAAGTGGTTTTTCAACACTAACACAAGTGCGAAAAGTGGTTTTTCAACACTAACACAAGTGCGAAAAGTGGTTTTTCCACAGTAATACAAGTGCAAAAGTGGTTTCCTGCACCAACACAAGTGCGAAAAGTGGTTTTTCAACACTAACACAAGTGCGAAAAGTGGTTTTTCAACACTAACACAAGTGCGAAAAGTGGTTTTTCCACACTAATACAAGTGCAAAAGTGGTTTCCTGCACCAACACAAGTGCGAAAAGTGGTTTTTCAACACTAACACAAGTGCGAAAAGTGGTTTTTCAACACTATCACAAGTGCATAAAGTGTTTTTTCCACACTAATACAAGTGCAAAAGTGGTTTCCTGCACCAACACAAGTGCGTAAAGTGTTTTTTCAACACTAACACAAGTGCGAAAAGTGGTTTTTCAACACTAACACAAGTGCGAAAAGTGGTTTTTCAACACTAACACAAGTGCGAAAAGTGGTTTTTCAACACTAACACAAGTGCGAAAAGTGGTTTTTCAACACTAACACAAACGCGAAAAGTGGTTTTTCCACACTAATACAAGTGCAAAAGTGGTTTCCTGCACCAACACAAGTGCGAAAATTGGTTTTTCAACACTAACACAAGTGCGAAAAGTCGTTTTTCAACACTATCACAAGTGCAAAAAGTGTTTTTTCCACACTAATACAAGTGCAAAAGTGGTTTCCTGCACCAACACAAGTGCGAAAAGTGGTTTTTCAACACTAACACATGTGCGAAAAGTGGTTTTTCAACACTAACACAAGTGTGAAAAGTGGTTTTTCAACACGAACACAAGTGCGAAAAGTGGTTTTTCACCACTAACACAAGTGCGAAAAGTGTTTTTTCCACACCAATACAAGTGCAAAAGTGGTTTCCTGCACCAACACAAGTGCGAAACGTGGTTTTTCAACACTAACACAAGTGCGATAAGTGGTTTTTCAACACTAACACAAGTGCGAAAAGTGGTTTTTCAACACTAACACAGTGCGAAAAGTGGTTTTTCCACACTAATACAAGTGCAAAAGTGGTTTCCTGCACCAACACAAGTGCGAAAAGTGGTTTTTCAACACTAACACAAGAGCGAAAAGTGGTTTTTCAACACTAACACAAGTGCGAAAAGTGGTTTTTCAACACTAACACAAGTGCGCAAAGTGGTTTTTCCACACTAATACAAGTGCAAAAGTGGTTTCCTGCACCAACACAAGTGCGAAAAGTGGTTTTTCAACACTAACACAAGTGCGAAAAGTGGTTTTTCAACACTAACACAAGTGCGAAAAGTGGTTTTTCAACACTAACACAAGTGCGAAAAGTGGATTTCCACACTAATACAAGTGCAAAAGTGGTTTCCTGCACCAACACAAGTGCGAAAAGTGGTTTTTCGACACCAGCACAAGTGTGAAAAGTGGTGTTTCAACACTATCACAAGTGCAAAAAGTGTTTTTTCCACACTAATACAAGTGCAAAAGTGGTTTCCTGCACCAACACAAGTGCGAAAAGTGGTTTTTCAACACTAACACAAGTGCGAAAAGTGGTTTTTCAACACTAACACAAGTGCAAAAAGTGGTTTTTCAACACGAACACAAGTGCGAAAAGTGGTTTTTCAACACTAACACAAGTGCGAAAAGTGTTTTTCCCACACTAATACAAGTGCAAAAGTGGTTTCCTGCACCAACACAAGTGCAAAAAGTGGTTTTTCAACACTAACACAAGTGCGATAAGTGGTTTTTCAACACTAACACAAGTGCGAAAAGTGGTTTTTCAACACTAACACAAGTGCGAAAAGTGGTTTTCCACACTAATACAAGTGCAAAAGTGGTGTCCTGCACCAACACAAGTGCGAAAAGTGGTTTTTCAACACTAACACAAGTGCGAAAAGTGTTTTTTCCACACTAATTCAAGTGCAAAAGTGGTTTCCTGCACCAACACAAGTGCGAAAAGTGGTTTTTCAACACTAACACAAGAGCGAAAAGTGGTTATTAAACACTAACACAAGTGCGAAAAGTGGTTTTTCAACACTAACACAAGTGCGAAAAGTGGTTTTTCCACACTAATACAAGTGCAAAAGTGGTTTCCTGCACCAACACAAGTGCGAAAAGTGGTTTTTCAACACTAACACAAGTGCGAAAAGTGGTTTTTCAACACTAACACAAGTGCGAAAAGTGGTTTTTTAACACTAACACAAGTGCGAAAAGTGGTTTTTCCACACTAATACAAGTGCAAAAGTGGTTTCCTGCACCAACACAAGTGCGAAAAGTGGTTTTTCAACACTAACACAAGTGCGAAAAGTGGTTTTTCAACACTAACACAAGTGCGAAAAGTGGTTATTTCACACTAATACAAGTGCAAAAGTGGTTTCCTGCACCAACACAAGTGCGAAAAGTGGTTTTTCAACACTAACACAAGTGCGAAAAGTGGTTTTTCAACACTAACACAAGTGCGAAAAGTGGTTTTTCCACACTAATACAAGTGCAAAAGTAGTTTTCCTGCACCAAGACAAGTGCGAAAAGTGGTTTTTCAACACTAGCACAAGTGCGAAAAGTGGTTTTTCAACACTATCACAAGTGCAAAAAGTGTTTTTTCCACACTAATACAAGTGCAAAAGTGGTTTCCTGCACCAACACATGTGCAAAAAGTGGTTTTTCAACACTAACACAAGTGCGAAAAGTGGTTTTTCAACACTATCACAAGTGCAAAAAGTGTTTTTTCCACACTAATACAAGTGCATAAGTGGTTTCCTGCACCAACACAAGTGCGAAAAGTGGTTTTTCAACACTAACACAAGTGCGAAAAATGGTTTTTCAACACTAACACAAGTGCGAAAAGTGGTTTTTCCACACTAATACAAGTGCAAAAGTGGTTTCCTGCACCAACACAAGTGCGAAAAGTGGTTTTTCAACACTAACACAAGTGCGAAAAGTGGTTTTTCCACACTAATACAAGTGCAAAAGTGGTTTCCTGCACCAACACAAGTGCGAAAAGTGGTTTTTCAACACTAACACAAGTGCGAAAAGTGGTATTTCAACACTATCACAAGTGCAAAAAGTGTTTTTCCACACTAATACAAGTGCAAAAGTGGTTTCCTGCACCAACACAAGTGCGAAAAGTGGTTTTTCAACACTAACACAAGTGCGAAAAGTGGTTTTTCAACACTAACACAAGTGCGAAAAGTGGTTTTTCAACACTAACACAAGTGCGAAAAGTGGTTTTTTCACACTAATACAAGTGCAAAAGTGGTTTTTTAACACTAACACAAGTGCGACAAGTGGTTTTTCCACACTAATACAAGTGCAAAAGTGGTTTCCTGCACCAACACAAGTGCGAAAAGTGGTTTTTCAACACTAACACAAGTGCGAAAAGTGGTTTTTCAACACTAACACAAGTGCGAAAAGTGGTTTTTCCACACTAATACAAGTGCAAAAGTGGTTTCCTGCACCAACACAAGTGCGAAAAGTGGTTTTTCAACACTAACACAAGTGCGAAAAGTGGTTTTTCAACACTAACACAAGTGCGAAAAGTGGTTTTTCCACACTAATACAAGTGCAAAAGTGGTTTTCCTGCACCAACACAAGTGCGAAAAGTGGTTTTTCAACACTAGCACTAGTGCGAAAAGTGGTTTTTCAACACTATCACAAGTGCAAAAAGTGTTTTTTCCACACTAATACAAGTGCAAAAGTGGTTTCCTGCACCAACACATGTGCAAAAAGTGGTTTTTCAACACTAACACAAGTGCGAAAAGTGGTTTTTCAACACTATCACAAGTGCAAAAAGTGTTTTTTCCACACTAATACAAGTGCATAAGTGGTTTCCTGCACCAACACAAGTGCGAAAAGTGGTTTTTCAACACTAACACAAGTGCGAAAAATGGTTTTTCAACACTAACACAAGTGCGAAAAGTGGTTTTTCCACACTAATACAAGTGCAAAAGTGGTTTCCTGCACCAACACAAGTGCGAAAAGTGGTTTTTCAACACTAACACAAGTGCGAAAAGTGGTTTTTCCACACTAATACAAGTGCAAAAGTGGTTTCCTGCACCAACACAAGTGCGAAAAGTGGTTTTTCAACACTAATACAAGTGCGAAAAGTGGTATTTCAACACTATCACAAGTGCAAAAAGAGTTTTTCCACACTAATACAAGTGCAAAAGTGGTTTCCTGCACCAACACAAGTGCGAAAAGTGGTTTTTCAACACTAACACAAGTGCGAAAAGTGGTTTTTCAACACTAACACAAGTGCGAAAAGTGGTTTTTCAACACTAACACAAGTGCGAAAAGTGGTTTTTCCACACTAATACAAGTGCAAAAGTGGGTTCCTGCACCAACACAAGTGCGAAAAGTGGTTTTTCAACACTATCACAAGTGCAAAAAGTGTTTTTTCCACACTAATACAAGTGCAAAAGTGGTTTCCTGCACCAACACAAGTGCGAAAAGTGGTTTTTCAACACTAACACAAGTGCGAAAAGTGGTTTTTCAACACTAACACAAGTGCGAAAAGTGGTTTTTCCACACTAATACAAGTGCAAAAGTGGATTCCTGCACCAACACAAGTGCGAAAAGTGCTTTTTCAACACTAACACAAGTGCGAAAAGTGGTTTTTCAACACTATCACAAGTGCAAAAAGTGTTTTATGCACACTAATACAAGTGCAAAAGTGGTTTCCTGCACCAACACAAGTGCGAAAAGTGGTTTTTCAACACTAACACAAGTGCGAAAAGTGGTTTTTCAACACTAACACAAGTGCGAAAAGTGGTTTTTCAACACTAACACAAGTGCGAAAAGTGGTTTTCCACACTAATACAAGTGCAAAAGTGGTTTCCTGCACCAAAACAAGTGCGAAAAGTGGTTTTTCAACACTAACACAAGTGCGAAAAGTGGTTTTTCAACACTATCACAAGTGCAAAAAGTGTTTTTTCCACACTAATACAAGTGGAAAAGTGGTTTCCTGCATCAACACAAGTGCGAAAAGTGGTTTTTCAACACTAACACAAGTGCGAAAAGTGGTTTTTCAACACGAACACAAGTGCGAAAAGTGGTTTTTCAACACTAACACAAGTCCGAAAAGTGTTTTTTCCACACTAATACAAGTGCAAAAGTGGTTTCCTGCACCAACACAAGTGCGAAAAGTGGTTTTTTAACACTAACTCAAGTGCGAAAAGTGGTTTTTCAACACTAACACAAGTGCGAAAAGTGGTTTTTCAACACTAATACAAGTGCGAAAAGTGGTTTTTCCACACTAATACAAGTGCAAAAGTGGTTTCCTGCACCAACACAAGTGCGAAAAGTGGTTTTTCAACACTAACACAAGAGCGAAAAGTGGTTTTTCAACACTAACACAAGTGCGAAAAGTGGTTTTTCAACACTAATATAAGTGCAAAAAGTGGTTTTTTCCACACTAATACAAGTGCAAAAGTGGTTTCCTCCACCAACACAAGTGCGAAAAGTGGTTTTTCAACACTAACACAAGTGCAAAATGTGGTTTTTCAACACTAACACAAGTGCGAAAAGTGGTTTTTCAACACTAACACAAGTGCGAAAAGTGGTTTTTCCACACTAATACAAGTGCAAAAGTGGTTTCCTGCACCAACACAAGTGTGAAAAGTGGTTTTTCAACACTAACACAAGTGCGAAAAGTGGTTTTTCAACACTAACACAAGTGCGAAAAGTGGTTATCAACACTAGCATGAGTGCAGAAAATGATTTTTCAACACCAACACAAGTGCGAAGAGTGGTTTTGCAGCACGAATACAGGTGCGGTAAGTGGTTTTCAACACCAGCACAAGTGCGAAAAGTGGTTTTCCAACAATAACACAAGTGCGATAAGTTGTTTTGCAACACAAGCGCATGTGCAGAAAGTGGTTTTCAACGCTAACACAAGTGCGAAAAGTGATTTAGCAACACTAACACAAGTGCGAAAAGTGGTTTTGCAACACCAACACAAGTGCGAAAAGTAGCTTTCAACGCCAGGACAAGTCAGGAAATTGGTTTGGCAACACGAACACAAGTGCGAAAAGTGGTTTTTCAACACTAACACAAGTGCGATAAGTGGTTTTTCAACACTAACACAAGTGCGAAAAGTGGTTTTTAAACACTAACACAAGTGCGAAAAGTGGTTGTTCCACTCTAATACAAGTGCAAAAGTGGTTTCCTGCACCAACACAAGTGCGAAAAGTGGTTTTTCAACACTAACTCAAGTGCGAAAAGTGTTTTTTCCACACTAATTCAAGTGCAAAAGTGGTTTCCTGCACCAACACAAGTGCGAAAAGTGGTTTTTCAACACTAACACAAGTGCGAAAAGTGGTTTTTCAACACTAACACAAGTGCGAAAAGTGGTTTTCCACACGAATACAAGTGCAAAAGTGATTTCCTGCACCAACACAAGTGTGAAAATTGGTTTTTCAACACTAACACAAGTGCGAAAAGTGGTTTTTCAACACTATCACAAGTGCAAAAAGTGTTTTTTCCACACTAATACAAGTGCAAAAGTGGTTTCCTGCACCAACACAAGTGCGAAAAGTGGTTTTTCAACACTAACACAAGTGCGAAAAGTGGTTTTTCAACACTAACACAAGTGCGAAAAGTGGTTTTTCAACAATAACACAAGTGCGAAAAGTGGTTTTGCCACACTAATACAAGTGCAAAAGTGGTTTCCTGCACCAACACAAGTGCGAAAATTGGTTTTTCAACACTAACACAAGTGCGAAAAGTGGTTTTTCAACACTATCACAAGTGCAAAAAGTGTTTTTTCCACACTAATACAAGTGCAAAAGTGGTTTCCTGCACCAACACAAGTGCGAAAAGTGGTTTTTCAACACTAACACAAGTGCGAAAAGTGGTTTTTCAACACTAACACAAGTGCGAAAAGTGGTTTTTCAACACGAACACAAGTGCGAAAAGTGGTTTTTCACCACTAACACAAGTGCGAAAAGTGTTTTTTCCACACCAATACAAGTGCAAAAGTGGTTTCCTGCACCAACACAAGTGCGAAAAGTTGTTTTTCAACACTAACACAAGTGCGATAAGTGGTTTTTCAACACTAACACAAGTGCGAAAAGTGGTTTTTCAACACTAACACAAGTGCGAAAAGTGGTTTTTCCACACTAATACAAGTGCAAAAGTGGTTTCCTGCACCAACACAAGTGCGAAAAGTGGTTTTTCAACACTAACACAAGTGCGAAAAGTGTTTTTCCCACACTAATTCAAGTGCAAAAGTGGTTTCCTGCACCAACACAAGTGCGAAAAGTGGTTTTTCAACACTAACACAAGAGCGAAAAGTGGTTTTTCAACACTAACACAAGTGCGAAAAGTGGTTTTCAACACTAACACAAGTGCGAAAAGTGGTTTTTCCACACTAATACAAGTGCAAAAGTGGTTTCCTGCACCAACACAAGTGCGAAAAGTGGTTTTTCAACACTAACACAAGTGCGAAAAGTGGTTTTTCAACACTAACACAAGTGCGAAAAGTGGTTTTTCAACACTAACACAAGTGCGAAAAGTGGATTTTCCACACTAATACAAGTGCAAAAGTGGTTTCCTGCACCAACACAAGTGCGAAAAGTGGTTTTTCGACACCAGCACAAGTGTGAAAAGTGGTTTTTCAACACTATCACAAGTGCAAAAAGTGTTTTTTCCACACTAATACAAGTGCAAAAGTGGTTTCCTGCACCAACACAAGTGCGAAAAGTGGTTTTTCAACACTAACACAAGTGCGAAAAGTGGTTTTTCAACACTAACACAAGTGCGAAAAGTGGTTTTTCAACACTAACACAAGTGCGAAAAGTGGTTTTCCACACTAATACAAGTGCAAAAGTGGTTTCCGGCACCAAAACAAGTGCGAAAAGTGGTTTTTCAACACTAACACAAGTGCGAAAAGTGGTTTTTCAACACTATCACAAGTGCAAAAAGTGTTTTTCCACACTAATACAAGTGGAAAAGTGGTTTCCTGCATCAACACAAGTGCGAAAAGTGGTTTTTCAACACTAACACAAGTGCGAAAAGTGGTTTTTCAACACTAATACAAGTGCGAAAAGTGGTTTTTCCACACTAATACAAGTGCAAAAGTGGTTTCCTGCACCAACACAAGTGCGAAAAGTGGTTTTTCAACACTAACACAAGAGCGAAAAGTGGTTTTTCAACACTAACACAAGTGCGAAAAGTGGTTTTTCAACACTAATACAAGTGCAAAAAGTGGTTTTTCCACACTAATACAAGTGCAAAAGTGGTTTCCTCCACCAACACAAGTGCGAAAAGTGGTTTTTCAACACTAACACAAGTGCGAAATGTGGTTTTTCAACACTAACACAAGTGCGAAAAGTGGTTTTTCAACACTAACACAAGTGCGAAAAGTGGTTTTTCCACACTAATACAAGTGCAAAAGTGGTTTCCTGCACCAACACAAGTGTGAAAAGTGGTTTTTCAACACTAACACAAGTGCGAAAAGTGGTTTTTCAACACTAACACAAGTGCGAAAAGTGGTTATCAACACTAGCATGAGTGCAGAAAATGATTTTTCAACACCAACACAAGTGCGAAGAGTGGTTTTGCAGCACGAATACAGGTGCGGTAAGTGGTTTTCAACACCAGCACAAGTGCGAAAAGTGGTTTTCCAACACTAACACAAGTGCGATAAGTTGTTTTGCAACACGAGCGCATGTGCAGAAAGTGGTTTTCAACGCTAACACAAGTGCGAAAAGTGATTTAGCAACACTAACACAAGTGCGAAAAGTGGTTTTGCAACACCAACACAAGTGCGAAAAGTAGCTTTCAACGCCAGGACAAGTCAGGAAATTGGTTTGGCAACACGAACACAAGTGCGAAAAGTGGTTTTTCAACACTAACACAAGTGCGATAAGTGGTTTTTCAACACTAACACAAGTGCGAAAAGTGGTTTTTAAACACTAACACAAGTGCGAAAAGTGGTTGTTCCACTCTAATACAAGTGCAAAAGTGGTTTCCTGCACCAACACAAGTGCGAAAAGTGGTTTTTCAACACTAACACAAGTGCGAAAAGTGTTTTTTCCACACTAATTCAAGTGCAAAAGTGGTTTCCTGCACCAACACAAGTGCGAAAAGTGGTTTTTCAACACTAACACAAGTGCGAAAAGTGGTTTTTCAACACTAACACAAGTGCGAAAAGTGGTTTTCCACACGAATACAAGTGCAAAGGTGATTTCCTGCACCAACACAAGTGTGAAAATTGGTTTTTCAACACTAACACAAGTGCGAAAAGTGGTTTTTCAACACTATCACAAGTGCAAAAAGTGTTTTTTCCACACTAATACAAGTGCAAAAGTGGTTTCCTGCACCAACACAAGTGCGAAAAGTGGTTTTTCAACACTAACACAAGTGCGAAAAGTGGTTTTTCAACACTAACACAAGTGCGAAAAGTGGTTTTTCAACAATAACACAAGTGCGAAAAGTGGTTTTGCCACACTAATACAAGTGCAAAAGTGGTTTCCTGCACCAACACAAGTGCGAAAATTGGTTTTTCAACACTAACACAAGTGCGAAAAGTGGTTTTTCAACACTATCACAAGTGCAAAAAGTGTTTTTTCCACACTAATACAAGTGCAAAAGTGGTTTCCTGCACCAACACAAGTGCGAAAAGTGGTTTTTCAACACTAACACAAGTGCGAAAAGTGGTTTTTCAACACTAACACAAGTGCGAAAAGTGGTTTTTCAACACGAACACAAGTGCGAAAAGTGGTTTTTCACCACTAACACAAGTGCGAAAAGTGTTTTTTCCACACCAATACAAGTGCAAAAGTGGTTTCCTGCACCAACACAAGTGCGAAAAGTGGTTTTTCAACACTAACACAAGTGCGATAAGTGGTTTTTCAACACTAACACAAGTGCGAAAAGTGGTTTTTCAACACTAACACAAGTGCGAAAAGTGGTTTTTCCACACTAATACAAGTGCAAAAGTGGTTTCCTGCACCAACACAAGTGCGAAAAGTGGTTTTTCAACACTAACACAAGTGCGAAAAGTGTTTTTCCCACACTAATTCAAGTGCAAAAGTGGTTTCCTGCACCAACACAAGTGCGAAAAGTGGTTTTTCAACACTAACACAAGAGCGAAAAGTGGTTTTTCAACACTAACACAAGTGCGAAAAGTGGTTTTCAACACTAACACAAGTGCGAAAAGTGGTTTTTCCACACTAATACAAGTGCAAAAGTGGTTTCCTGCACCAACACAAGTGCGAAAAGTGGTTTTTCAACACTAACACAAGTGCGAAAAGTGGTTTTTCAACACTAACACAAGTGCGAAAAGTGGTTTTTCAACACTAACACAAGTGCGAAAAGTGGATTTTCCACACTAATACAAGTGCAAAAGTGGTTTCCTGCACCAACACAAGTGCGAAAAGTGGTTTTTCGACACCAGCACAAGTGTGAAAAGTGGTTTTTCAACACTATCACAAGTGCAAAAAGTGTTTTTTCCACACTAATACAAGTGCAAAAGTGGTTTCCTGCACCAACAGAAGTGCGAAAAGTGGTTTTTCAACACTAACACAAGTGCGAAAAGTGATTTTCAACACTAACACAAGTGCGAAAAGTGGTTTTTCAACACTAACACAAGTGCGAAAAGTGGTTTTTCAACACTAACACAAGTGCGAAAAGTGGTTTTCCACACTAATACAAGTGCAAAAGTGGTTTCCGGCACCAAAACAAGTGCGAAAAGTGGTTTTTCAACACTAACACAAGTGCGAAAAGTGGTTTTTCAACACTATCACAAGTGCAAAAAGTGTTTTTTCCACACTAATACAAGTGGAAAAGTGGTTTCCTGCATCAACACAAGTGCGAAAAGTGGTTTTTCAACACTAACACAAGTGCGAAAAGTGGTTTTTCAACACGAACACAAGTGCGAAAAGTGGTTTTTCAACACTAACACAAGTCCGAAAAGTGTTTTTTCCACACTAATACAAGTGCAAAAGTGGTTTCCTGCACCAACACAAGTGCGAAAAGTGGTTTTTCAACACTAACACAAGTGCGAAAAGTGGTTTTTCAACACTAACACAAGTGCGAAAAGTGGTTTTTCAACACTAACACAAGTGCGAAAAGTGGTTTTTCCACACTAATACAAGTGCAAAAGTGGTTTCCTGCACCAACACAAGTGCGAAAAGTGGTTTTTCAACACTAACACAAGAGCGAAAAGTGGTTTTTCAACACTAACACAAGTGCGAAAAGTGGTTTTTCACCACTAACACAAGTGCGAAAAGTGTTTTTTCCACACCAATACAAGTGCAAAAGTGGTTTCCTGCACCAACACAAGTGCGAAAAGTGGTTTTTCAACACTAACACAAGTGCGATAAGTGGTTTTTCAACACTAACACAAGTGCGAAAAGTGGTTTTTCAACACTAACACAAGTGCGAAAAGTGGTTTTTCCACACTAATACAAGTGCAAAAGTGGTTTCCTGCACCAACACAAGTGCGAAAAGTGGTTTTTCAACACTAACACAAGTGCGAAAAGTGTTTTTCCCACACTAATTCAAGTGCAAAAGTGGTTTCCTGCACCAACACAAGTGCGAAAAGTGGTTTTTCAACACTAACACAAGAGCGAAAAGTGGTTTTTCAACACTAACACAAGTGCGAAAAGTGGTTTTCAACACTAACACAAGTGCGAAAAGTGGTTTTTCCACACTAATACAAGTGCAAAAGTGGTTTCCTGCACCAACACAAGTGCGAAAAGTGGTTTTTCAACACTAACACAAGTGCGAAAAGTGGTTTTTCAACACTAACACAAGTGCGAAAAGTGGTTTTTCAACACTAACACAAGTGCGAAAAGTGGATTTTCCACACTAATACAAGTGCAAAAGTGGTTTCCTGCACCAACACAAGTGCGAAAAGTGGTTTTTCGACACCAGCACAAGTGTGAAAAGTGGTTTTTCAACACTATCACAAGTGCAAAAAGTGTTTTTTCCACACTAATACAAGTGCAAAAGTGGTTTCCTGCACCAACACAAGTGCGAAAAGTGGTTTTTCAACACTAACACAAGTGCGAAAAGTGGTTTTTCAACACTAACACAAGTGCGAAAAGTGGTTTTTCAACACTAACACAAGTGCGAAAAGTGGTTTTTCAACACTAACACAAGTGCGAAAAGTGGTTTTCCACACTAATACAAGTGCAAAAGTGGTTTCCGGCACCAAAACAAGTGCGAAAAGTGGTTTTTCAACACTAACACAAGTGCGAAAAGTGGTTTTTCAACACTATCACAAGTGCAAAAAGTGTTTTTTCCACACTAATACAAGTGGAAAAGTGGTTTCCTGCATCAACACAAGTGCGAAAAGTGGTTTTTCAACACTAACACAAGTGCGAAAAGTGGTTTTTCAACACGAACACAAGTGCGAAAAGTGGTTTTTCAACACTAACACAAGTCCGAAAAGTGTTTTTTCCACACTAATACAAGTGCAAAAGTGGTTTCCTGCACCAACACAAGTGCGAAAAGTGGTTTTTCAACACTAACACAAGTGCGAAAAGTGGTTTTTCAACACTAACACAAGTGTGAAAAGTGGTTTTTCAACACTAACACAAGTGCGAAAAGTGGTTTTTCCACACTAATACAAGTGCAAAAGTGGTTTCCTGCACCAACACAAGTGCGAAAAGTGGTTTTTCAACACTAACACAAGAGCGAAAAGTGGTTTTTCAACACTAACACAAGTGCGAAAAGTGGTTTTTCAACACTAATACAAGTGCAAAAAGTGGTTTTTCCACACTAATACAAGTGCAAAAGTGGTTTCCTCCACAAACACAAGTGCGAAAAGTGGTTTTTCAACACTAACACAAGTGCGAAAAGTGGTTTTTCAACACTAACACAAGTGCGAAAAGTGGTTTTTCAACACTAACACAAGTGCGAAAAGTGGTTTTTCCACACTAATACAAGTGCAAAAGTGGTTTCCTGCACCAACACAAGTGCGAAAAGTGGTTTTTCAACACTAACACAAGTGCGAAAAGTGGTTTTTCAACACTAACACAAGTGCGAAAAGTGGTTATCAACACTAGCATGAGTGCGGAAAATGATTTTTCAACACCAACACAAGTGCGAAGAGTGGTTTTGCAGCACGAATACAGGTGCGGTAAGTGGTTTTCAACACCAGCACAAGTGCGAAAAGTGGTTTTCCAACACTAACACAAGTGCGATAAGTTGTTTTGCAACACGAGCGCATGTGCAGAAAGTGGTTTTCAACGCTAACACAAGTGCGAAAAGTGGTTTAGCAACACTAACACAAGTGCGAAAAGTGGTTTTCAACACTAATACAAGTGCAAAAGTGGTTTCCTGCACCAAAACAAGTGCGAAAAGTGGTTTTTCAACACTAACACAAGTGCGAAAAGTGGTTTTTCAACACTATCACAAGTGCAAAAAGTGTTTTTTCCACACTAATACAAGTGGAAAAGTGGTTTCCTGCATCAACACAAGTGCGAAAAGTGGTTTTTCAACACTAACACAAGTGCGAAAAGTGGTTTTTCAACACGAACACAAGTGCGAAAAGTGGTTTTTCAACACTAACACAAGTCCGAAAAGTGTTTTTTCCACACTAATACAAGTGCAAAAGTGGTTTCCTGCACCAACACAAGTGCGAAAAGTGGTTTTCAACACTAACACAAGTGCGAAAAGTGGTTTTTCAACACTAACACAAGTGCGAAAAGTGGTTTTTCAACACTAACACAAGTGCGAAAAGTGGTTTTTCCACACTAATACAAGTGCAAAAGTGGTTTCCTGCACCAACACAAGTGCGAAATGTGGTTTTTCAACACTAACACAAGAGCGAAAAGTGGTTTTTCAACACTAACACAAGTGCGAAAAGTGGTTTTTCAACACTAATACAAGTGCAAAAAGTGGTTTTTCCACACTAATACAAGTGCAAAAGTGGTTTCCTCCACCAACACCAGTGCGAAAAGTGGTTTTTCAACACTAACACAAGTGCGAAAAGTGATTTTCAACACTAACACAAGTGCGAAAAGTGGTTTTTCAACACTAACACAAGTGCGAAAAGTGGTTTTACCACACTAATACAAGTGCAAAAGTGGATTCCTGCACCAACACAAGTGCGAAAAGTGGTTTTTCAACACTAACACAAGTGCGAAAAGTGGTTTTTCAACAGTAACACAAGTGCGAAAAGTGGTTATCAACACTAGCATGAGTGCGGAAAATGATTTTCAACACCAACACAAGTGCGAAGAGTGGTTTTGCAGCACGAATACAGGTGCGGTAAGTGGTTTTCAACACCAGCACAAGTGCGAAAAGTGGTTTTCCAACACTAACACAAGTGCGATAAGTTGTTTTGCAACACGAGCGCATGTGCAGAAAGTGGTTTTCAACGCTAACACAAGTGCGAAAAGTGGTTTAGCAACACTAACACAAGTGCGAAAAGTGGTTTTGCAACACCAACACAAGTGCGAAAAGTAGCTTTCAACACCAGGACAAGTCAGGAAATTGGTTTGGCAACACGAACACAAGTGCGAAAAGTGGTTTTTCAACACTAACACAAGTGCGATAAGTGGTTTTTCAACACTAACACAAGTGCGAAAAGTGGTTTTTAAACACTAACACAAGTGCGAAAAGTGGTTGTTCCACTCTAATACAAGTGCAAAAGTGGTTTCCTGCACCAACACAAGTGCGAAAAGTGGTTTTTCAACACTAACACAAGTGCGAAAAGTGTTTTTTCCACACTAATTCAAGTGCAAAAGTGGTTTCCTGCACCAATACAAGTGCGAAAAGTGGTTTTTCAACACTAACACAAGTGCGAAAAGTGGTTTTTCAACACTAACACAAGTGCGAAAAGTGGTTTTCCACACGAATACAAGTGCAAAAGTGATTTCCTGCACCAACACAAGTGTGAAAATTGGTTTTTCAACACTAACACAAGTGCGAAAAGTGGTTTTTCAACACTATCACAAGTGCAAAAAGTGTTTTTTCCACACTAATACAAGTGCAAAAGTGGTTTCCTGCACCAACACAAGTGCGAAAAGTGGTTTTTCAACACTAACACAAGTGCGAAAAGTGGTTTTTCAACACTAACACAAGTGCGAAAAGTGGTTTTTCAACAATAACACAAGTGCGAAAAGTGGTTTTGCCACACTAATACAAGTGCAAAAGTGGTTTCCTGCACCAACACAAGTGCGAAAATTGGTTTTTCAACACTAACACAAGTGCGAAAAGTGGTTTTTCAACACTATCACAAGTGCAAAAAGTGTTTTTTCCACACTAATACAAGTGCAAAAGTGGTTTCCTGCACCAACACAAGTGCGAAAAGTGCTTTTTCAACACTAACACAAGTGCGAAAAGTGGTTTTTCAACACTAACACAAGTGCGAAAAGTGGTTTTTCAACACTAACACAAGTGCGAAAAGTGTTTTTTCCACACCAATACAAGTGCAAAAGTGGTTTCCTGCACCAACACAAGTGCGAAAAGTGGTTTTTCAACACTAACACAAGTGCGATAAGTGGTTTTTCAACACTAACACAAGTGCGAAAAGTGGTTTTTCAACACTAACACAAGTGCGAAAAGTGGTTTTTCCACACTAATACAAGTGCAAAAGTGGTTTCCTGCACCAACACAAGTGCGAAAAGTGGTTTTTCAACACTAACACAAGTGCGAAAAGTGTTTTTCCCACACTAATTCAAGTGCAAAAGTGGTTTCCTGCACCAACACAAGTGCGAAAAGTGGTTTTTCAACACTAACACAAGAGCGAAAAGTGGTTTTTCAACACTAACACAAGTGCGAAAAGTGGTTTTCAACACTAACACAAGTGCGAAAAGTGGTTTTTCCACACTAATACAAGTGCAAAAGTGGTTTCCTGCACCAACACAAGTGCGAAAAGTGGTTTTTCAACACTAACACAAGTGCGAAAAGTGGTTTTTCAACACTAACACAAGTGCGAAAAGTGGTTTTTCAACACTCACACAAGTGCGAAAAGTGGATTTTCCACACTAATACAAGTGCAAAAGTGGTTTCCTGCACCAACACAAGTGCGAAAAGTGGTTTTTCGACACCAGCACAAGTGTGAAAAGTGGTTTTTCTACACTATCACAAGTGCAAAAAGTGTTTTTTCCACACTAATACAAGTGCAAAAGTGGTTTCCTGCACCAACACAAGTGCGCAAAGTGGTTTTTCAACACTAACACAAGTGCGAAAAGTGGTTTTTCAACACTAACACAAGTGCGAAAAGTGGTTTTTCAACACTAACACAAGTGCGAAAAGTGTTTTTTCAACACTAACACAAGTGCGAAAAGTGGTTTTCCACACTAATACAAGTGCAAAAGTGGTTTCCGGCACCAAAACAAGTGCGAAAAGTGGTTTTTCAACACTAACACAAGTGCGAAAAGTGGTTTTTCAACACTATCACAAGTGCAAAAAGTGTTTTTTCCACACTAATACAAGTGGAAAAGTGGTTTCCTGCATCAACACAAGTGCGAAAAGTGGTTTTTCAACACTAACACAAGTGCGAAAAGTGGTTTTTCAACACGAACACAAGTGCGAAAAGTGGTTTTTCAACACTAACACAAGTCCGAAAAGTGTTTTTTCCACACTAATACAAGTGCAAAAGTGGTTTCCTGCACCAACACAAGTGCGAAAAGTGGTTTTTCAACACTAACACAAGTGCGAAAAGTGGTTTTTCAACACTAACACAAGTGCGAAAAGTGGTTTTTCCACACTAATACAAGTGCAAAAGTGGTTTCCTGCACCAACACAAGTGCGAAAAGTGGTTTTTCAACACTAACACAAGGGCGAAAAGTGGTTTTTCAACACTAACACAAGTGCGAAAAGTGGTTTTTCAACACTAATACAAGTGCAAAAAGTGGTTTTTCCACACTAATACAAGTGCAAAAGTGGTTTCCTCCACCAACACAAGTGCGAAAAGTGGTTTTTCAACACTAACACAAGTGCGAAAAGTGGTTTTTCAACACTAACACAAGTGCGAAAAGTGGTTTTTCAACACTAACACAAGTGCGAAAAGTGGTTTTTCCACACTAATACAAGTGCAAAAGTGGTTTCCTGCACCAACACAAGTGCGAAAAGTGGTTTTTCAACACTAACACAAGTGCGAAAAGTGGTTTTTCAACACTAACACAAGTGCGAAAAGTGGTTATCAACACTAGCATGAGTGCGGAAAATGATTTTTCAACACCAACACAAGTGCGAAGAGTGGTTTTGCAGCACGAATACAGGTGCGGTAAGTGGTTTTCAACACCAGCACAAGTGCGAAAAGTGGTTTTCCAACACTAACACAAGTGCGATAAGTTGTTTTGCAACACGA
Source organism: Myxine glutinosa (assembly GCF_964187855.1). Taxonomy (NCBI): domain Eukaryota; kingdom Metazoa; phylum Chordata; class Myxini; order Myxiniformes; family Myxinidae; genus Myxine; species Myxine glutinosa. The sequence goes on along the minus strand of NW_027616392.1, from coordinate 57,518 downwards.
GCGCATGTGCAGAAAGTGGTTTTCAACGCTAACACAAGTGCGAAAAGTGGTTTAGCAACACTAACACAAGTGCGAAAAGTGGTTTTCCACACTAATACAAGTGCAAAAGTGGTTTCCTGCACCAAAACAAGTGCGAAAAGTGGTTTTTCAACACTAACACAAGTGCGAAAAGTGGTTTTTCAACACTATCACAAGTGCAAAAAGTGTTTTTTCCACACTAATACAAGTGGAAAAGTGGTTTCCTGCATCAACACAAGTGCGAAAAGTGGTTTTTCAACACTAACACAAGTGCGAAAAGTGGTTTTTCAACACGAACACAAGTGCGAAAAGTGGTTTTTCAACACTAACACAAGTCCGAAAAGTGTTTTTTCCACACTAATACAAGTGCAAAAGTGGTTTCCTGCACCAACACAAGTGCGAAAAGTGGTTTTCAACACTAACACAAGTGCGAAAAGTGGTTTTTCAACACTAACACAAGTGCGAAAAGTGGTTTTTCAACACTAACACAAGTGCGAAAAGTGGTTTTTCCACACTAATACAAGTGCAAAAGTGGTTTCCTGCACCAACACAAGTGCGAAATGTGGTTTTTCAACACTAACACAAGAGCGAAAAGTGGTTTTTCAACACTAACACAAGTGCGAAAAGTGGTTTTTCAACACTAATACAAGTGCAAAAAGTGGTTTTTCCACACTAATACAAGTGCAAAAGTGGTTTCCTCCACCAACACCAGTGCGAAAAGTGGTTTTTCAACACTAACACAAGTGCGAAAAGTGGTTTTTCAACACTAACACAAGTGCGAAAAGTGGTTTTTCAACACTAACACAAGTGCGAAAAGTGGTTTTTCCACACTAATACAAGTGCAAAAGTGGTTTCCTGCACCAACACAAGTGCGAAAAGTGGTTTTTCAACACTAACACAAGTGCGAAAAGTGGATTTTCAACAGTAACACAAGTGCGAAAAGTGGTTATCAACACTAGCATGAGTGCGGAAAATGATTTTCAACACCAACACAAGTGCGAAGAGTGGTTTTGCAGCACGAATACAGGTGCGGTAAGTGGTTTTCAACACCAGCACAAGTGCGAAAAGTGGTTTTCCAACACTAACACAAGTGCGATAAGTTGTTTTGCAACACGAGCGCATGTGCAGAAAGTGGTTTTCAACGCTAACACAAGTGCGAAAAGTGGTTTAGCAACACTAACACAAGTGCAAAAAGTGGTTTTGCAACACCAACACAAGTGCGAAAAGTAGCTTTCAACGCCAGGACAAGTCAGGAAATTGGTTTGGCAACACGAACACAAGTGCGAAAAGTGGTTTTTCAACACTAACACAAGTGCGATAAGTGGTTTTTCAACACGAACACAAGTGCGAAAAGTGGTTTTTCACCACTAACACAAGTGCGAAAAGTGTTTTTTCCACACCAATACAAGTGCAAAAGTGGTTTCCTGCACCAACACAAGTGCGAAAAGTGGTTTTTCAACACTAACACAAGTGCGATAAGTGGTTTTTCAACACTAACACAAGTGCGAAAAGTGGTTTTTCAACACTAACACAAGTGCGAAAAGTGGTTTTTCCACACTAATACAAGTGCAAAAGTGGTTTCCTGCACCAACACAAGTGCGAAAAGTGGTTTTTCAACACTAACACAAGTGCGAAAAGTGTTTTTCCCACACTAATTCAAGTGCAAAAGTGGTTTCCTGCACCAACACAAGTGCGAAAAGTGGTTTTTCAACACTAACACAAGAGCGAAAAGTGGTTTTTCAACACTAACACAAGTGCGAAAAGTGGTTTTCAACACTAACACAAGTGCGAAAAGTGGTTTTTCCACACTAATACAAGTGCAAAAGTGGTTTCCTGCACCAACACAAGTGCGAAAAGTGGTTTTTCAACACTAACACAAGTGCGAAAAGTGGTTTTTCAACACTAACACAAGTGCGAAAAGTGGTTTTTCAACACTAACACAAGTGCGAAAAGTGGATTTTCCACACTAATACAAGTGCAAAAGTGGTTTCCTGCACCAACACAAGTGCGAAAAGTGGTTTTTCGACACCAGCACAAGTGTGAAAAGTGGTTTTTCAACACTATCACAAGTGCAAAAAGTGTTTTTTCCACACTAATACAAGTGCAAAAGTGGTTTCCTGCACCAACACAAGTGCGAAAAGTGGTTTTTCAACACTAACACAAGTGCGAAAAGTGGTTTTTCAACACTAACACAAGTGCGAAAAGTGGTTTTTCAACACTAACACAAGTGCGAAAAGTGGTTTTTCAACACTAACACAAGTGCGAAAAGTGGTTTTCCACACTAATACAAGTGCAAAAGTGGTTTCCGGCACCAAAACAAGTGCGAAAAGTGGTTTTTCAACACTAACACAAGTGCGAAAAGTGGTTTTTCAACACTATCACAAGTGCAAAAAGTGTTTTTTCCACACTAATACAAGTGGAAAAGTGGTTTCCTGCATCAACACAAGTGCGAAAAGTGGTTTTTCAACACTAACACAAGTGCGAAAAGTGGTTTTTCAACACGAACACAAGTGCGAAAAGTGGTTTTTCAACACTAACACAAGTCCGAAAAGTGTTTTTTCCACACTAATACAAGTGCAAAAGTGGTTTCCTGCACCAACACAAGTGCGAAAAGTGGTTTTTCAACACTAACACAAGTGCGAAAAGTGGTTTTTCAACACTAACACAAGTGTGAAAAGTGGTTTTTCAACACTAACACAAGTGCGAAAAGTGGTTTTTCCACACTAATACAAGTGCAAAAGTGGTTTCCTGCACCAACACAAGTGCGAAAAGTGGTTTTTCAACACTAACACAAGAGCGAAAAGTGGTTTTTCAACACTAACACAAGTGCGAAAAGTGGTTTTTCAACACTAATACAAGTGCAAAAAGTGGTTTTTCCACACTAATACAAGTGCAAAAGTGGTTTCCTCCACAAACACAAGTGCGAAAAGTGGTTTTTCAACACTAACACAAGTGCGAAAAGTGGTTTTTCAACACTAACACAAGTGCGAAAAGTGGTTTTTCAACACTAACACAAGTGCGAAAAGTGGTTTTTCCACACTAATACAAGTGCAAAAGTGGTTTCCTGCACCAACACAAGTGCGAAAAGTGGTTTTTCAACACTAACACAAGTGCGAAAAGTGGTTTTTCAACACTAACACAAGTGCGAAAAGTGGTTATCAACACTAGCATGAGTGCGGAAAATGATTTTTCAACACCAACACAAGTGCGAAGAGTGGTTTTGCAGCACGAATACAGGTGCGGTAAGTGGTTTTCAACACCAGCACAAGTGCGAAAAGTGGTTTTCCAACACTAACACAAGTGCGATAAGTTGTTTTGCAACACGAGCGCATGTGCAGAAAGTGGTTTTCAACGCTAACACAAGTGCGAAAAGTGGTTTAGCAACACTAACACAAGTGCGAAAAGTGGTTTTCAACACTAATACAAGTGCAAAAGTGGTTTCCTGCACCAAAACAAGTGCGAAAAGTGGTTTTTCAACACTAACACAAGTGCGAAAAGTGGTTTTTCAACACTATCACAAGTGCAAAAAGTGTTTTTTCCACACTAATACAAGTGGAAAAGTGGTTTCCTGCATCAACACAAGTGCGAAAAGTGGTTTTTCAACACTAACACAAGTGCGAAAAGTGGTTTTTCAACACGAACACAAGTGCGAAAAGTGGTTTTTCAACACTAACACAAGTCCGAAAAGTGTTTTTTCCACACTAATACAAGTGCAAAAGTGGTTTCCTGCACCAACACAAGTGCGAAAAGTGGTTTTCAACACTAACACAAGTGCGAAAAGTGGTTTTTCAACACTAACACAAGTGCGAAAAGTGGTTTTTCAACACTAACACAAGTGCGAAAAGTGGTTTTTCCACACTAATACAAGTGCAAAAGTGGTTTCCTGCACCAACACAAGTGCGAAATGTGGTTTTTCAACACTAACACAAGAGCGAAAAGTGGTTTTTCAACACTAACACAAGTGCGAAAAGTGGTTTTTCAACACTAATACAAGTGCAAAAAGTGGTTTTTCCACACTAATACAAGTGCAAAAGTGGTTTCCTCCACCAACACCAGTGCGAAAAGTGGTTTTTCAACACTAACACAAGTGCGAAAAGTGATTTTCAACACTAACACAAGTGCGAAAAGTGGTTTTTCAACACTAACACAAGTGCGAAAAGTGGTTTTACCACACTAATACAAGTGCAAAAGTGGATTCCTGCACCAACACAAGTGCGAAAAGTGGTTTTTCAACACTAACACAAGTGCGAAAAGTGGTTTTTCAACAGTAACACAAGTGCGAAAAGTGGTTATCAACACTAGCATGAGTGCGGAAAATGATTTTCAACACCAACACAAGTGCGAAGAGTGGTTTTGCAGCACGAATACAGGTGCGGTAAGTGGTTTTCAACACCAGCACAAGTGCGAAAAGTGGTTTTCCAACACTAACACAAGTGCGATAAGTTGTTTTGCAACACGAGCGCATGTGCAGAAAGTGGTTTTCAACGCTAACACAAGTGCGAAAAGTGGTTTAGCAACACTAACACAAGTGCGAAAAGTGGTTTTGCAACACCAACACAAGTGCGAAAAGTAGCTTTCAACACCAGGACAAGTCAGGAAATTGGTTTGGCAACACGAACACAAGTGCGAAAAGTGGTTTTTCAACACTAACACAAGTGCGATAAGTGGTTTTTCAACACTAACACAAGTGCGAAAAGTGGTTTTTAAACACTAACACAAGTGCGAAAAGTGGTTGTTCCACTCTAATACAAGTGCAAAAGTGGTTTCCTGCACCAACACAAGTGCGAAAAGTGGTTTTTCAACACTAACACAAGTGCGAAAAGTGTTTTTTCCACACTAATTCAAGTGCAAAAGTGGTTTCCTGCACCAATACAAGTGCGAAAAGTGGTTTTTCAACACTAACACAAGTGCGAAAAGTGGTTTTTCAACACTAACACAAGTGCGAAAAGTGGTTTTCCACACGAATACAAGTGCAAAAGTGATTTCCTGCACCAACACAAGTGTGAAAATTGGTTTTTCAACACTAACACAAGTGCGAAAAGTGGTTTTTCAACACTATCACAAGTGCAAAAAGTGTTTTTTCCACACTAATACAAGTGCAAAAGTGGTTTCCTGCACCAACACAAGTGCGAAAAGTGGTTTTTCAACACTAACACAAGTGCGAAAAGTGGTTTTTCAACACTAACACAAGTGCGAAAAGTGGTTTTTCAACAATAACACAAGTGCGAAAAGTGGTTTTGCCACACTAATACAAGTGCAAAAGTGGTTTCCTGCACCAACACAAGTGCGAAAATTGGTTTTTCAACACTAACACAAGTGCGAAAAGTGGTTTTTCAACACTATCACAAGTGCAAAAAGTGTTTTTTCCACACTAATACAAGTGCAAAAGTGGTTTCCTGCACCAACACAAGTGCGAAAAGTGCTTTTTCAACACTAACACAAGTGCGAAAAGTGGTTTTTCAACACTAACACAAGTGCGAAAAGTGGTTTTTCAACACTAACACAAGTGCGAAAAGTGTTTTTTCCACACCAATACAAGTGCAAAAGTGGTTTCCTGCACCAACACAAGTGCGAAAAGTGGTTTTTCAACACTAACACAAGTGCGATAAGTGGTTTTTCAACACTAACACAAGTGCGAAAAGTGGTTTTTCAACACTAACACAAGTGCGAAAAGTGGTTTTTCCACACTAATACAAGTGCAAAAGTGGTTTCCTGCACCAACACAAGTGCGAAAAGTGGTTTTTCAACACTAACACAAGTGCGAAAAGTGTTTTTCCCACACTAATTCAAGTGCAAAAGTGGTTTCCTGCACCAACACAAGTGCGAAAAGTGGTTTTTCAACACTAACACAAGAGCGAAAAGTGGTTTTTCAACACTAACACAAGTGCGAAAAGTGGTTTTCAACACTAACACAAGTGCGAAAAGTGGTTTTTCCACACTAATACAAGTGCAAAAGTGGTTTCCTGCACCAACACAAGTGCGAAAAGTGGTTTTTCAACACTAACACAAGTGCGAAAAGTGGTTTTTCAACACTAACACAAGTGCGAAAAGTGGTTTTTCAACACTCACACAAGTGCGAAAAGTGGATTTTCCACACTAATACAAGTGCAAAAGTGGTTTCCTGCACCAACACAAGTGCGAAAAGTGGTTTTTCGACACCAGCACAAGTGTGAAAAGTGGTTTTTCTACACTATCACAAGTGCAAAAAGTGTTTTTTCCACACTAATACAAGTGCAAAAGTGGTTTCCTGCACCAACACAAGTGCGCAAAGTGGTTTTTCAACACTAACACAAGTGCGAAAAGTGGTTTTTCAACACTAACACAAGTGCGAAAAGTGGTTTTTCAACACTAACACAAGTGCGAAAAGTGTTTTTTCAACACTAACACAAGTGCGAAAAGTGGTTTTCCACACTAATACAAGTGCAAAAGTGGTTTCCGGCACCAAAACAAGTGCGAAAAGTGGTTTTTCAACACTAACACAAGTGCGAAAAGTGGTTTTTCAACACTATCACAAGTGCAAAAAGTGTTTTTTCCACACTAATACAAGTGGAAAAGTGGTTTCCTGCATCAACACAAGTGCGAAAAGTGGTTTTTCAACACTAACACAAGTGCGAAAAGTGGTTTTTCAACACGAACACAAGTGCGAAAAGTGGTTTTTCAACACTAACACAAGTCCGAAAAGTGTTTTTTCCACACTAATACAAGTGCAAAAGTGGTTTCCTGCACCAACACAAGTGCGAAAAGTGGTTTTTCAACACTAACACAAGTGCGAAAAGTGGTTTTTCAACACTAACACAAGTGCGAAAAGTGGTTTTTCCACACTAATACAAGTGCAAAAGTGGTTTCCTGCACCAACACAAGTGCGAAAAGTGGTTTTTCAACACTAACACAAGGGCGAAAAGTGGTTTTTCAACACTAACACAAGTGCGAAAAGTGGTTTTTCAACACTAATACAAGTGCAAAAAGTGGTTTTTCCACACTAATACAAGTGCAAAAGTGGTTTCCTCCACCAACACAAGTGCGAAAAGTGGTTTTTCAACACTAACACAAGTGCGAAAAGTGGTTTTTCAACACTAACACAAGTGCGAAAAGTGGTTTTTCAACACTAACACAAGTGCGAAAAGTGGTTTTTCCACACTAATACAAGTGCAAAAGTGGTTTCCTGCACCAACACAAGTGCGAAAAGTGGTTTTTCAACACTAACACAAGTGCGAAAAGTGGTTTTTCAACACTAACACAAGTGCGAAAAGTGGTTATCAACACTAGCATGAGTGCGGAAAATGATTTTTCAACACCAACACAAGTGCGAAGAGTGGTTTTGCAGCACGAATACAGGTGCGGTAAGTGGTTTTCAACACCAGCACAAGTGCGAAAAGTGGTTTTCCAACACTAACACAAGTGCGATAAGTTGTTTTGCAACACGAGCGCATGTGCAGAAAGTGGTTTTCAACGCTAACACAAGTGCGAAAAGTGGTTTAGCAACACTAACACAAGTGCGAAAAGTGGTTTTCCACACTAATACAAGTGCAAAAGTGGTTTCCTGCACCAAAACAAGTGCGAAAAGTGGTTTTTCAACACTAACACAAGTGCGAAAAGTGGTTTTTCAACACTATCACAAGTGCAAAAAGTGTTTTTTCCACACTAATACAAGTGGAAAAGTGGTTTCCTGCATCAACACAAGTGCGAAAAGTGGTTTTTCAACACTAACACAAGTGCGAAAAGTGGTTTTTCAACACGAACACAAGTGCGAAAAGTGGTTTTTCAACACTAACACAAGTCCGAAAAGTGTTTTTTCCACACTAATACAAGTGCAAAAGTGGTTTCCTGCACCAACACAAGTGCGAAAAGTGGTTTTCAACACTAACACAAGTGCGAAAAGTGGTTTTTCAACACTAACACAAGTGCGAAAAGTGGTTTTTCAACACTAACACAAGTGCGAAAAGTGGTTTTTCCACACTAATACAAGTGCAAAAGTGGTTTCCTGCACCAACACAAGTGCGAAATGTGGTTTTTCAACACTAACACAAGAGCGAAAAGTGGTTTTTCAACACTAACACAAGTGCGAAAAGTGGTTTTTCAACACTAATACAAGTGCAAAAAGTGGTTTTTCCACACTAATACAAGTGCAAAAGTGGTTTCCTCCACCAACACCAGTGCGAAAAGTGGTTTTTCAACACTAACACAAGTGCGAAAAGTGGTTTTTCAACACTAACACAAGTGCGAAAAGTGGTTTTTCAACACTAACACAAGTGCGAAAAGTGGTTTTTCCACACTAATACAAGTGCAAAAGTGGTTTCCTGCACCAACACAAGTGCGAAAAGTGGTTTTTCAACACTAACACAAGTGCGAAAAGTGGATTTTCAACAGTAACACAAGTGCGAAAAGTGGTTATCAACACTAGCATGAGTGCGGAAAATGATTTTCAACACCAACACAAGTGCGAAGAGTGGTTTTGCAGCACGAATACAGGTGCGGTAAGTGGTTTTCAACACCAGCACAAGTGCGAAAAGTGGTTTTCCAACACTAACACAAGTGCGATAAGTTGTTTTGCAACACGAGCGCATGTGCAGAAAGTGGTTTTCAACGCTAACACAAGTGCGAAAAGTGGTTTAGCAACACTAACACAAGTGCAAAAAGTGGTTTTGCAACACCAACACAAGTGCGAAAAGTAGCTTTCAACGCCAGGACAAGTCAGGAAATTGGTTTGGCAACACGAACACAAGTGCGAAAAGTGGTTTTTCAACACTAACACAAGTGCGATAAGTGGTTTTTCAACACGAACACAAGTGCGAAAAGTGGTTTTTCACCACTAACACAAGTGCGAAAAGTGTTTTTTCCACACCAATACAAGTGCAAAAGTGGTTTCCTGCACCAACACAAGTGCGAAAAGTGGTTTTTCAACACTAACACAAGTGCGATAAGTGGTTTTTCAACACTAACACAAGTGCGAAAAGTGGTTTTTCAACACTAACACAAGTGCGAAAAGTGGTTTTTCCACACTAATACAAGTGCAAAAGTGGTTTCCTGCACCAACACAAGTGCGAAAAGTGGTTTTTCAACACTAACACAAGTGCGAAAAGTGTTTTTCCCACACTAATTCAAGTGCAAAAGTGGTTTCCTGCACCAACACAAGTGCGAAAAGTGGTTTTTCAACACTAACACAAGAGCGAAAAGTGGTTTTTCAACACTAACACAAGTGCGAAAAGTGGTTTTTCCACACTAATACAAGTGCAAAAGTGGTTTCCTGCACCAACACAAGTGTGAAAAGTGGTTTTTCAACACTAACACAAGTGCGAAAAGTGGTTTTTCAACACTAACACAAGTGCGAAAAGTAGTTTTTCAACACTAACACAAGTGCGAAAAGTGGATTTTCCACACTAATACAAGTGCAAAAGTGGTTTCCTGCACCAACACAAGTGCGAAAAGTGGTTTTTCGACACCAGCACAAGTGTGAAAAGTGGTTTTTCAACACTATCACAAGTGCAAAAAGTGTTTTTTTTACACTAATACAAGTGCAAAAGTGGTTTCCTGCACCAACACAAGTGCGAAAAGTGGTTTTTCAACACTAACACAAGTGCGAAAAGTGGTTTTTCAACACTAACACAAGTGCGAAAAGTGGTTTTTCAACACTAACACAAGTGCGAAAAGTGGTTTTTCAACACTAACACAAGTGCGAAAAGTGGTTTTCCACACTAATACAAGTGCAAAAGTGGTTTCCTGCACCAAAACAAGTGCGAAAAGTGGTTTTTCAACACTAACACAAGTGCGAAAAGTGGTTTTTCAACACTATCACAAGTGCAAAAAGTGTTTTTTCCACACTAATACAAGTGGAAAAGTGGTTTCCTGCATCAACACAAGTGCGAAAAGTGGTTTTTCAACACTAACACAAGTGCGAAAAGTGGTTTTTCAACACGAACACAAGTGCGAAAAGTGGTTTTTCAACACTAACACAAGTCCGAAAAGTGTTTTTTCCACACTAATACAAGTGCAAAAGTGGTTTCCTGCACCAACACAAGTGCGAAAAGTGGTTTTTCAACACTAACACAAGTGCGAAAAGTGGTTTTTCAACACTAACACAAGTGCGAAAAGTGGTTTTTCAACACTAACACAAGTGCGAAAAGTGGTTTTTCCACACTAATACAAGTGCAAAAGTGGTTTCCTGCACCAACACAAGTGCGAAAAGTGGTTTTTCAACACTAACACAAGAGCGAAAAGTCGTTTTTCAACACTAACACAAGTGCGAAAAGTGGTTTTTCAACACTAATACAAGTGCAAAAAGTGGTTTTTCCACACTAATACAAGTGCAAAAGTGGTTTCCTCCACCAACACAAGTGCGAAAAGTGGTTTTTCAACACTAACACAAGTGCGAAAAGTGGTTTTTCCACACTAATACAAGTGCAAAAGTGGTTTCCTGCACCAACACAAGTGCGAAAAGTGGTTTTTCAACACTAACACAAGAGCGAAAAGTGGTTTTTCAACACTAACACAAGTGCGAAAAGTGGTTTTTCAACACTAATACAAGTGCAAAAAGTGGTTTTTCCACACTAATACAAGTGCAAAAGTGGTTTCCTCCACCAACACAAGTGCGAAAAGTGGTTTTTCAACACTAACACAAGTGCGAAATGTGGTTTTGCAACACTAACACAAGTGCGAAAAGTGGTTTTTAAACACTAACACAAGTGCGAAAAGTGGTTTTTCCACACTAATACAAGTGCAAAAGTGGTTTCCTGCACCAACACAAGTGTGAAAAGTGGTTTTTCAACACTAACACAAGTGCGAAAAGTGGTTTTTCAACACTAACATAAGTGCGAAAAGTGGTTATCAACACTAGCATGAGTGCAGAAAATGATTTTTCAACACCAACACAAGTGCGAAGAGTGGTTTTGCAGCACGAATACAGGTGCGGTAAGTGGTTTTCAACACCAGCACAAGTGCGAAAAGTGGTTTTCCAACACTAACACAAGTGCGATAAGTTTTTTTTTTTGTTTGTTTTTTTTTTTTTTGTTGTTGTTGTTGTATACAAGATCGAGGCTCGTGAAAGAGCGAACATTAATCACACAGAAAGACAAACCGACACATAAAACATATAACATAGGGAGCGGTAGACAAGATGGGGAGAGAGGGGGAAGGACACAAACACAACATTTGAGAGCAGGGACCGAGAGACATGGAGACATCGAGAGATCTGAGAGAGGGCGAGGGCTTTGGGGGGGGGGGGGCGTGGGAAGGGGGCAGTGGGAGAGGTATAAAACATATGGACACTGCCAGGACTTCCAGGAAAGAAGTTGGAATTTCAAACAAGGTGGATCTGGGGTGAATTAGCGGGGGTAGAAAAGATCAAGGTTTTGGATGGGGGAAGATAAGAGATGGTGGTGAACAGCTGTTTTAAAGACCTGGAGGGAGGAGTGGGATTGAAGGGAGTGAGGGAGTTTGTTCCAGAGGCGGGAGAAAAGAGGAATGAAAGAGTGAAGGTGAACGGAGAGCCGAGATTTCGGCAGTTTAACCATCAGAGGGTTGCTGGCAGATCTTGTGCGACCTGTAGGAATATTTGGGGGACAGAGCACAGAGAGAGCTGGGGGTGCAAGGCCGGAGAGGAGTCGGTAGAAGACAGAAAGACCACCTACCTGCCTGCGGTGAGTGAGTGAAAGGCCCTCAGAGATAGCTTCATCGCGGGAGATTCCAATAATTCTGAAAGCTTTGGTTTCAACAGCGTGAAGCCGAGCTAGGTGTGAAGCAGGAGCACCGGCCCATAGGGGAGAACAGTATTCCATTGAGCTGCGGATGAAAGCCTTGTATGTGGTGAGGAGCTCAGGTGTGCCGAGGAAGGACTTCGCACGACGGAGGATGCCCAGTCGGCGACTGGCTTTGGAGGCCAGCTTGGAAATGTGGTTTTCCCAAGAAAGATCATGGCAGATCGTGAGACCCAAAATCTTGAGCGACAGAACTTCTTGGAGAGGATTGTTGAGAAAGTAGATGGGAGGGTTGTCCAGTCGAACTTTTCGGAGAGACATAGTAAGAGTGTGAGATTTGTCAGGATTGAAAGACATGTTCCACTTGTTTGACCAGTCTGTGATTTTGTCCAGGTCTTCAGAGAGTGAGGAGGCAGCAGACTGCCGATCTGAGGGAAGAGGAATGGAGCGGCAGAGAGTGGAGTCATCAGCAAAGAGATGGAGAGGATTTTCGAGAGAGTCAGAGAGATCATTGATGAAGACCAGAAAAAGCACGGGGCCCAGAACACTGCCTTGGGGAACTCCAGCCTGAACAGGAAGAGGAGATGAGAGAAACCCATTCAGGGCCACACGTTGACGACGACTAGAGAGGAAGTCCGCCAGCCATGCGTGGAGATTTCCATGGATACCAAAGGAGGAGAGTTTGGTGAGCAGAGCGGGGTGCCAGACCGTGTCGAAGGCACGTGATATGTCGAGGGAGACAGCTCTAATTTCCTGTTTGGCATTTAGGACCTCCATCCATTGTTGAGACAGCAGAAGCAGCATGTCCAGAGTAGAGTGACCTGGTCTGAAACCAAATTGATGATCAGAGATCAAGCCATTGGAGAAGAGGAAAGATTTCATATCAGAAGCAATGATGGATTCCATGACTTTGCTGATAATTGGGAGAAGGCTGATTGGTCTGTAGTTGCTAGGATCTGTTTTTGCACCTTTTTTGTGCAAAGCGGTGATGTTGGCTGATTTCCAAGCAGATGGCAGTTGACCTTGAGCAAAAGAGAGGGTGAAGAGAACAGAGAGAGGGTGAGATAGAGCAGCAGAGCAGGATTTTAGGACCCGTGGGCTGATGCCGTCGGGTCCAGTTGCAGAATCAGAGTCGAGGGTTGACAGAAACTTTTCCACCTTGTCAGGAGGAAAGGACACGGAGTCCAGGAGCAGCAGGGTACGACTGGGTATGGTGGGTACAGAGAGGGATGGGTTTGGGACACAAGATTTAGAGGCAAACACAGAGTTGAGGCATTCAGCTTTTTCACGTGCGGAGTCAGCTGTGTAGCCGTTTGAGGTAAGGGAGGGGATGGAGGGGGAACAAACACCAGAAACGGATTTGACCAGACGCCACCAGGATTTGGAAGAGGGAGACAGATAAGAGAGTTCGGTCTTGAGAACGGAGAGATATTGTTTCCTGGCTCTCCTGAGGGTGGACAACACGTTGTTTTGCAACACGAGCGCATGTGCAGAAAGTGGTTTTCAACGCTAACACAAGTGCGAAAAGTGATTTAGCAACACTAACACAAGTGCGAAAAGTGGTTTTGCAACACCAACACAAGTGCGAAAAGTAGCTTTCAACGCCAGGACAAGTCAGGAAATTGGTTTGGCAACACGAACACAAGTGCGAAAAGTGGTTTTTCAACACTAACACAAGTGCGATAAGTGGTTTTTCAACACTAACACAAGTGCGAAAAGTGGTTTTTAAACACTAACACAAGTGCGAAAAGTGGTTGTTCCACTCTAATACAAGTGCAAAAGTGGTTTCCTGCACCAACACAAGTGCGAAAAGTGGTTTTTCAACACTAACACAAGTGCGAAAAGTGTTTTTTCCACACTAATTCAAGTGCAAAAGTGGTTTCCTGCACCAACACAAGTGAGAAAAGTGGTTTTTCAACACTAACACAAGTGCGAAAAGTGGTTTTTCAACACTAACACAAGTGCGAAAAGTGGTTTTCCACACGAATACAAGTGCAAAAGTGATTTCCTGCACCAACACAAGTGTGAAAATTGGTTTTTCAACACTAACACAAGTGCGAAAAGTGGTTTTTCAACACTATCACAAGTGCAAAAAGTGTTTTTTCCACACTAATACAAGTGCAAAAGTGGTTTCCTGCACCAACACAAGTGCGAAAAGTGGTTTTTCAACACTAACACAAGTGCGAAAAGTGGTTTTTCAACACTAACACAAGTGCGAAAAGTGGTTTTTCAACAATAACACAAGTGCGAAAAGTGGTTTTGCCACACTAATACAAGTGCAAAAGTGGTTTCCTGCACCAACACAAGTGCGAAAATTGGTTTTTCAACACTAACACAAGTGCGAAAAGTGGTTTTTCAACACTATCACAAGTGCAAAAAGTGTTTTTTCCACACTAATACAAGTGCAAAAGTGGTTTCCTGCACCAACACAAGTGCGAAAAGTGGTTTTTCAACACTAACACAAGTGCGAAAAGTGGTTTTTCAACACTAACACAAGTGCGAAAAGTGGTTTTTCAACACGAACACAAGTGCGAAAAGTGGTTTTTCACCACTAACACAAGTGCGAAAAGTGTTTTTTCCACACCAATACAAGTGCAAAAGTGGTTTCCTGCACCAACACAAGTGCGAAAAGTGGTTTTTCAACACTAACACAAGTGCGATAAGTGGTTTTTCAACACTAACACAAGTGCGAAAAGTGGTTTTTCAACACTAACACAAGTGCGAAAAGTGGTTTTTCCACACTAATACAAGTGCAAAAGTGGTTTCCTGCACCAACACAAGTGCGAAAAGTGGTTTTTCAACACTAACACAAGTGCGAAAAGTGTTTTTCCCACACTAATTCAAGTGCAAAAGTGGTTTCCTGCACCAACACAAGTGCGAAAAGTGGTTTTTCAACACTAACACAAGAGCGAAAAGTGGTTTTTCAACACTAACACAAGTGCGAAAAGTGGTTTTCAACACTAACACAAGTGCGAAAAGTGGTTTTTCCACACTAATACAAGTGCAAAAGTGGTTTCCTGCACCAACACAAGTGCGAAAAGTGGTTTTTCAACACTAACACAAGTGCGAAAAGTGGTTTTTCAACACTAACACAAGTGCGAAAAGTGGTTTTTCAACACTAACACAAGTGCGAAAAGTGGATTTTCCACACTAATACAAGTGCAAAAGTGGTTTCCTGCACCAACACAAGTGCGAAAAGTGGTTTTTCGACACCAGCACAAGTGTGAAAAGTGGTTTTTCAACACTATCACAAGTGCAAAAAGTGTTTTTTCCACACTAATACAAGTGCAAAAGTGGTTTCCTGCACCAACACAAGTGCGAAAAGTGGTTTTTCAACACTAACACAAGTGCGAAAAGTGGTTTTTCAACACTAACACAAGTGCGAAAAGTGGTTTTTCAACACTAACACAAGTGCGAAAAGTGGTTTTTCAACACTAACACAAGTGCGAAAAGTGGTTTTCCACACTAATACAAGTGCAAAAGTGGTTTCCGGCACCAAAACAAGTGCGGAAAGTGGTTTTTCAACACTAACACAAGTGCGAAAAGTGGTTTTTCAACACTATCACAAGTGCAAAAAGTGTTTTTTCCACACTAATACAAGTGGAAAAGTGGTTTCCTGCATCAACACAAGTGCGAAAAGTGGTTTTTCAACACTAACACAAGTGCGAAAAGTGGTTTTTCAACACGAACACAAGTGCGAAAAGTGGTTTTTCAACACTAACACAAGTCCGAAAAGTGTTTTTTCCACACTAATACAAGTGCAAAAGTGGTTTCCTGCACCAACACAAGTGCGAAAAGTGGTTTTTCAACACTAACACAAGTGCGAAAAGTGGTTTTTCAACACTAACACAAGTGCGAAAAGTGGTTTTTCAACACTAACACAAGTGCGAAAAGTGGTTTTTCCACACTAATACAAGTGCAAAAGTGGTTTCCTGCACCAACACAAGTGCGAAAAGTGGTTTTTCAACACTAACACAAGAGCGAAAAGTGGTTTTTCAACACTAACACAAGTGCGAAAAGTGGTTTTTCAACACTAATACAAGTGCAAAAAGTGGTTTTTCCACACTAATACAAGTGCAAAAGTGGTTTCCTCCACCAACACAAGTGCGAAAAGTGGTTTTTCAACACTAACACAAGTGCGAAAAGTGGTTTTTCAACACTAACACAAGTGCGAAAAGTGGTTTTTCAACACTAACACAAGTGCGAAAAGTGGTTTTTCCACACTAATACAAGTGCAAAAGTGGTTTCCTGCACCAACACAAGTGCGAAAAGTGGTTTTTCAACACTAACACAAGTGCGAAAAGTGGTTTTTCAACACTAACACAAGTGCGAAAAGTGGTTATCAACACTAGCATGAGTGCGGAAAATGATTTTTCAACACCAACACAAGTGCGAAGAGTGGTTTTGCAGCACGAATACAGGTGCGGTAAGTGGTTTTCAACACCAGCACAAGTGCGAAAAGTGGTTTTCCAACACTAACACAAGTGCGATAAGTTGTTTTGCAACACGAGCGCATGTGCAGAAAGTGGTTTTCAATGCTAACACAAGTGCGAAAAGTGGTTTAGCAACACTAACACAAGTGCGAAAAGTGGTTTTCAACACTAATACAAGTGCAAAAGTGGTTTCCTGCACCAAAACAAGTGCGAAAAGTGGTTTTTCAACACTAACACAAGTGCGAAAAGTGGTTTTTCAACACTATCACAAGTGCAAAAAGTGTTTTTTCCACACTAATACAAGTGGAAAAGTGGTTTCCTGCATCAACCCAAGTGCGAAAAGTGGTTTTTCAACACTAACACAAGTGCGAAAAGTGGTTTTTCAACACGAACACAAGTGCGAAAAGTGGTTTTTCAACACTAACACAAGTCCGAAAAGTGTTTTTTCCACACTAATACAAGTGCAAAAGTGGTTTCCTGCACCAACACAAGTGCGAAAAGTGGTTTTCAACACTAACACAAGTGCGAAAAGTGGTTTTTCAACACTAACACAAGTGCGAAAAGTGGTTTTTCAACACTAACACAAGTGCGAAAAGTGGTTTTTCCACACTAATACAAGTGCAAAAGTGGTTTCCTGCACCAACACAAGTGCGAAATGTGGTTTTTCAACACTAACACAAGAGCGAAAAGTGGTTTTTCAACACTAACACAAGTGCGAAAAGTGGTTTTTCAACACTAATACAAGTGCAAAAAGTGGTTTTTCCACACTAATACAAGTGCAAAAGTGGTTTCCTCCACCAACACCAGTGCGAAAAGTGGTTTTTCAACACTAACACAAGTGCGAAAAGTGGTTTTTCAACACTAACACAAGTGCGAAAAGTGGTTTTTCAACACTAACACAAGTGCGAAAAGTGGTTTTACCACACTAATACAAGTGCAAAAGTGGTTTCCTGCACCAACAC
The DNA here is from genome assembly GCF_964187855.1 of Myxine glutinosa. Taxonomy (NCBI): domain Eukaryota; kingdom Metazoa; phylum Chordata; class Myxini; order Myxiniformes; family Myxinidae; genus Myxine; species Myxine glutinosa. The sequence goes on along the minus strand of NW_027616392.1, from coordinate 40,415 downwards.
AAGTGCGAAAAGTGGTTTTTCAACACTAACACAAGTGCGAAAAGTGGTTTTTCAACAGTAACACAAGTGCGAAAAGTGGTTATCAACACTAGCATGAGTGCGGAAAATGATTTTCAACACCAACACAAGTGCGAAGAGTGGTTTTGCAGCACGAATACAGGTGCGGTAAGTGGTTTTCAACACCAGCACAAGTGCGAAAAGTGGTTTTCCAACACTAACACAAGTGCGATAAGTTGTTTTGCAACACGAGCGCATGTGCAGAAAGTGGTTTTCAACGCTAACACAAGTGCGAAAAGTGGTTTAGCAACACTAACACAAGTGCGAAAAGTGGTTTTGCAACACCAACACAAGTGCGAAAAGTAGCTTTCAACACCAGGACAAGTCAGGAAATTGGTTTGGCAACACGAACACAAGTGCGAAAAGTGGTTTTTCAACACTAACACAAGTGCGATAAGTGGTTTTTCAACACTAACACAAGTGCGAAAAGTGGTTTTTAAACACTAACACAAGTGCGAAAAGTGGTTGTTCCACTCTAATACAAGTGCAAAAGTGGTTTCCTGCACCAACACAAGTGCGAAAAGTGGTTTTTCAACACTAACACAAGTGCGAAAAGTGTTTTTTCCACACTAATTCAAGTGCAAAAGTGGTTTCCTGCACCAACACAAGTGCGAAAAGTGGTTTTTCAACACTAACACAAGTGCGAAAAGTGGTTTTTCAACACTAACACAAGTGCGAAAAGTGGTTTTCCACACGAATACAAGTGCAAAAGTGATTTCCTGCACCAACACAAGTGTGAAAATTGGTTTTTCAACACTAACACAAGTGCGAAAAGTGGTTTTTCAACACTATCACAAGTGCAAAAAGTGTTTTTTCCACACTAATACAAGTGCAAAAGTGGTTTCCTGCACCAACACAAGTGCGAAAAGTGGTTTTTCAACACTAACACAAGTGCGAAAAGTGGTTTTTCAACACTAACACAAGTGCGAAAAGTGGTTTTTCAACAATAACACAAGTGCGAAAAGTGGTTTTGCCACACTAATACAAGTGCAAAAGTGGTTTCCTGCACCAACACAAGTGCGAAAATTGGTTTTTCAACACTAATACAAGTGCAAAAAGTGGTTTTTCCACACTAATACAAGTGCAAAAGTGGTTTCCTCCACCAACACCAGTGCGAAAAGTGGTTTTTCAACACTAACACAAGTGCGAAAAGTGGTTTTTCAACACTAACACAAGTGCGAAAAGTGGTTTTTCAACACTAACACAAGTGCGAAAAGTGGTTTTACCACACTAATACAAGTGCAAAAGTGGTTTCCTGCACCAACACAAGTGCGAAAAGTGGTTTTTCAACACTAACACAAGTGCGAAAAGTGGTTTTTCAACAGTAACACAAGTGCGAAAAGTGGTTATCAACACTAGCATGAGTGCGGAAAATGATTTTCAACACCAACACAAGTGCGAAGAGTGGTTTTGCAGCACGAATACAGGTGCGGTAAGTGGTTTTCAACACCAGCACAAGTGCGAAAAGTGGTTTTCCAACACTAACACAAGTGCGATAAGTTGTTTTGCAACACGAGCGCATGTGCAGAAAGTGGTTTTCAACGCTAACACAAGTGCGAAAAGTGGTTTAGCAACACTAACACAAGTGCGAAAAGTGGTTTTGCAACACCAACACAAGTGCGAAAAGTAGCTTTCAACACCAGGACAAGTCAGGAAATTGGTTTGGCAACACGAACACAAGTGCGAAAAGTGGTTTTTCAACACTAACACAAGTGCGATAAGTGGTTTTTCAACACTAACACAAGTGCGAAAAGTGGTTTTTAAACACTAACACAAGTGCGAAAAGTGGTTGTTCCACTCTAATACAAGTGCAAAAGTGGTTTCCTGCACCAACACAAGTGCGAAAAGTGGTTTTTCAACACTAACACAAGTGCGAAAAGTGTTTTTTCCACACTAATTCAAGTGCAAAAGTGGTTTCCTGCACCAACACAAGTGCGAAAAGTGGTTTTTCAACACTAACACAAGTGCGAAAAGTGGTTTTTCAACACTAACACAAGTGCGAAAAGTGGTTTTCCACACGAATACAAGTGCAAAAGTGATTTCCTGCACCAACACAAGTGTGAAAATTGGTTTTTCAACACTAACACAAGTGCGAAAAGTGGTTTTTCAACACTATCACAAGTGCAAAAAGTGTTTTTTCCACACTAATACAAGTGCAAAAGTGGTTTCCTGCACCAACACAAGTGCGAAAAGTGGTTTTTCAACACTAACACAAGTGCGAAAAGTGGTTTTTCAACACTAACACAAGTGCGAAAAGTGGTTTTTCAACAATAACACAAGTGCGAAAAGTGGTTTTGCCACACTAATACAAGTGCAAAAGTGGTTTCCTGCACCAACACAAGTGCGAAAATTGGTTTTTCAACACTAACACAAGTGCGAAAAGTGGTTTTGCAACACTATCACAAGTGCAAAAAGTGTTTTTTCCACACTAATACAAGTGCAAAAGTGGTTTCCTGCACCAACACAAGTGCGAAAAGTGGTTTTTCAACACTAACACAAGTGCGAAAAGTGGTTTTTCAACACTAACACAAGTGCGAAAAGTGGTTTTTCAACACGAACACAAGTGCGAAAAGTGGTTTTTCACCACTAACACAAGTGCGAAAAGTGTTTTTTCCACACCAATACAAGTGCAAAAGTGGTTTCCTGCACCAACACAAGTGCGAAAAGTGGTTTTTCAACACTAACACAAGTGCGATAAGTGGTTTTTCAACACTAACACAAGTGCGAAAAGTGGTTTTTCAACACTAACACAAGTGCGAAAAGTGGTTTTTCCACACTAATACAAGTGCAAAAGTGGTTTCCTGCACCAACACAAGTGCGAAAAGTGGTTTTTCAACACTAACACAAGTGCGAAAAGTGTTTTTCCCACACTAATTCAAGTGCAAAAGTGGTTTCCTGCACCAACACAAGTGCGAAAAGTGGTTTTTCAACACTAACACAAGAGCGAAAAGTGGTTTTTCAACACTAACACAAGTGCGAAAAGTGGTTTTCAACACTAACACAAGTGCGAAAAGTGGTTTTTCCACACTAATACAAGTGCAAAAGTGGTTTCCTGCACCAACACAAGTGCGAAAAGTGGTTTTTCAACACTAACACAAGTGCGAAAAGTGGTTTTTCAACACTAACACAAGTGCGAAAAGTGGTTTTTCAACACTAACACAAGTGCGAAAAGTGGATTTTCCACACTAATACAAGTGCAAAAGTGGTTTCCTGCACCAACACAAGTGCGAAAAGTGGTTTTTCGACACCAGCACTAGTGTGAAAAGTGGTTTTTCAACACTATCACAAGTGCAAAAAGTGTTTTTTCCACACTAATACAAGTGCAAAAGTGGTTTCCTGCACCAACACAAGTGCGAAAAGTGGTTTTTCAACACTAACACAAGTGCGAAAAGTGGTTTTTCAACACTAACACAAGTGCGAAAAGTGGTTTTTCAACACTAACACAAGTGCGAAAAGTGTTTTTTCAACACTAACACAAGTGCGAAAAGTGGTTTTCCACACTAATACAAGTGCAAAAGTGGTTTCCGGCACCAAAACAAGTGCGAAAAGTAGTTTTTCAACACTAACACAAGTGCGAAAAGTGGTTTTTCAACACTATCACAAGTGCAAAAAGTGTTTTTTCCACACTAATACAAGTGGAAAAGTGGTTTCCTGCATCAACACAAGTGCGAAAAGTGGTTTTTCAACACTAACACAAGTGCGAAAAGTGGTTTTTCAACACGAACACAAGTGCGAAAAGTGGTTTTTCAACACTAACACAAGTCCGAAAAGTGTTTTTTCCACACTAATACAAGTGCAAAAGTGGTTTCCTGCACCAACACAAGTGCGAAAAGTGGTTTTTCAACACTAACACAAGTGCGAAAAGTGGTTTTTCAACACTAACACAAGTGCGAAAAGTGGTTTTTCAACACTAACACAAGTGCGAAAAGTGGTTTTTCCACACTAATACAAGTGCAAAAGTGGTTTCCTGCACCAACACAAGTGCGAAAAGTGGTTTTTCAACACTAACACAAGAGCGAAAAGTGGTTTTTCAACACTAACACAAGTGCGAAAAGTGGTTTTTCAACACTAATACAAGTGCAAAAAGTGGTTTTTCCACACTAATACAAGTGCAAAAGTGGTTTCCTCCACCAACACAAGTGCGAAAAGTGGTTTTTCAACACTAACACAAGTGCGAAAAGTGGTTTTTCAACACTAACACAAGTGCGAAAAGTGGTTTTTCAACACTAACACAAGTGCGAAAAGTGGTTTTTCCACACTAATACAAGTGCAAAAGTGGTTTCCTGCACCAACACAAGTGCGAAAAGTGGTTTTTCAACACTAACACAAGTGCGAAAAGTGGTTTTTCAACACTAACACAAGTGCGAAAAGTGGTTATCAACACTAGCATGAGTGCGGAAAATGATTTTTCAACACCAACACAAGTGCGAAGAGTGGTTTTGCAGCACGAATACAGGTGCGGTAAGTGGTTTTCAACACCAGCACAAGTGCGAAAAGTGGTTTTCCAACACTAACACAAGTGCGATAAGTTGTTTTGCAACACGAGCGCATGTGCAGAAAGTGGTTTTCAACGCTAACACAAGTGCGAAAAGTGGTTTAGCAACACTACCACGAGTGCGAAAAGTGGTTTTCCACACTAATACAAGTGCAAAAGTGGTTTCCTGCACCAAAACAAGTGCGAAAAGTGGTTTTTCAACACTAACACAAGTGCGAAAAGTGGTTTTTCAACACTATCACAAGTGCAAAAAGTGTTTTTTCCACACTAATACAAGTGGAAAAGTGGTTTCCTGCATCAACACAAGTGCGAAAAGTGGTTTTTCAACACTAACACAAGTGCGAAAAGTGGTTTTTCAACACGAACACAAGTGCGAAAAGTGGTTTTTCAACACTAACACAAGTCCGAAAAGTGTTTTTTCCACACTAATACAAGTGCAAAAGTGGTTTCCTGCACCAACACAAGTGCGAAAAGTGGTTTTCAACACTAACACAAGTGCGAAAAGTGGTTTTTCAACACTAACACAAGTGCGAAAAGTGGTTTTTCAACACTAACACAAGTGCGAAAAGTGGTTTTTCCACACTAATACAAGTGCAAAAGTGGTTTCCTGCACCAACACAAGTGCGAAATGTGGTTTTTCAACACTAACACAAGAGCGAAAAGTGGTTTTTCAACACTAACACAAGTGCGAAAAGTGGTTTTTCAACACTAATACAAGTGCAAAAAGTGGTTTTTCCACACTAATACAAGTGCAAAAGTGGTTTCCTGCACCAACACAAGTGCGAAAAGTGGTTTTTCGACACCAGCACAAGTGTGAAAAGTGGTTTTTCAACACTATCACAAGTGCAAAAAGTGTTTTTTCCACACTAATACAAGTGCAAAAGTGGTTTCCTGCACCAACACAAGTGCGAAAAGTGGTTTTTCAACACTAACACAAGTGCGAAAAGTGGTTTTTCAACACTAACACAAGTGCGAAAAGTGGTTTTTCAACACTAACACAAGTGCGAAAAGTGTTTTTTCAACACTAACACAAGTGCGAAAAGTGGTTTTCCACACTAATACAAGTGCAAAAGTGGTTTCCGGCACCAAAACAAGTGCGAAAAGTAGTTTTTCAACACTAACACAAGTGCGAAAAGTGTTTTTTCAACACTATCACAAGTGCAAAAAGTGTTTTTTCCACACTAATACAAGTGGAAAAGTGGTTTCCTGCATCAACACAAGTGCGAAAAGTGGTTTTTCAACACTAACACAAGTGCGAAAAGTGGTTTTTCAACACGAACACAAGTGCGAAAAGTGGTTTTTCAACACTAACACAAGTCCGAAAAGTGTTTTTTCCACACTAATACAAGTGCAAAAGTGGTTTCCTGCACCAACACAAGTGCGAAAAGTGGTTTTTCAACACTAACACAAGTGCGAAAAGTGGTTTTTCAACACTAACACAAGTGCGAAAAGTGGTTTTTCAACACTAACACAAGTGCGAAAAGTGGTTTTTCCACACTAATACAAGTGCAAAAGTGGTTTCCTGCACCAACACAAGTGCGAAAAGTGGTTTTTCAACACTAACACAAGAGCGAAAAGTGGTTTTTCAACACTAACACAAGTGCGAAAAGTGGTTTTTCAACACTAATACAAGTGCAAAAAGTGGTTTTTCCACACTAATACAAGTGCAAAAGTGGTTTCCTCCACCAACACACGTGCGAAAAGTGGTTTTTCAACACTAACACAAGTGCGAAAAGTGGTTTTTCAACACTAACACAAGTGCGAAAAGTGGTTTTTCAACACTAACACAAGTGCGAAAAGTGGTTTTTCCACACTAATACAAGTGCAAAAGTGGTTTCCTGCACCAACACAAGTGCGAAAAGTGGTTTTTCAACGCTAACACAAGTGCGAAAAGTGGTTTTTCAACACTAACACAAGTGCGAAAAGTGGTTATCAACACTAGCATGAGTGCGGAAAATGATTTTTCAACACCAACACAAGTGCGAAGAGTGGTTTTGCAGCACGAATACAGGTGCGGTAAGTGGTTTTCAACACCAGCACAAGTGCGAAAAGTGGTTTTCCAACACTAACACAAGTGCGATAAGTTGTTTTGCAACACGAGCGCATGTGCAGAAAGTGGTTTTCAACGCTAACACAAGTGCGAAAAGTGGTTTAGCAACACTAACACGAGTGCGAAAAGTGGTTTTCCACACTAATACAAGTGCAAAAGTGGTTTCCTGCACCAAAACAAGTGCGAAAAGTGGTTTTTCAACACTAACACAAGTGCGAAAAGTGGTTTTTCAACACTATCACAAGTGCAAAAAGTGTTTTTTCCACACTAATACAAGTGGAAAGTGGTTTCCTGCATCAACACAAGTGCGAAAAGTGGTTTTTCAACACTAACACAAGTGCGAAAAGTGGTTTTTCAACACGAACACAAGTGCGAAAAGTGGTTTTTCAACACTAACACAAGTCCGAAAAGTGTTTTTTCCACACTAATACAAGTGCAAAAGTGGTTTCCTGCACCAACACAAGTGCGAAAAGTGGTTTTCAACACTAACACAAGTGCAAAAAGTGGTTTTTCAACACTAACACAAGTGCGAAAAGTGGTTTTTCAACACTAACACAAGTGCGAAAAGTGGTTTTTCCACACTAATACAAGTGCAAAAGTGGTTTCCTGCACCAACACAAGTGCGAAATGTGGTTTTTCAACACTAACACAAGAGCGAAAAGTGGTTTTTCAACACTAACACAAGTGCGAAAAGTGGTTTTTCAACACTAATACAAGTGCAAAAAGTGGTTTTTCCACACTAATACAAGTGCAAAAGTGGTTTCCTCCACCAACACCAGTGCGAAAAGTGGTTTTTCAACACTAACACAAGTGCGAAAAGTGGTTTTTCAACACTAACACAAGTGCGAAAAGTGGTTTTTCAACACTAACACAAGTGCGGAAAGTGGTTTTTCCACACTAATACAAGTGCAAAAGTGGTTTCCTGCACCAACACAAGTGCGAAAAGTGGTTTTTCAACACTAACACAAGTGCGAAAAGTGGATTTTCAACAGTAACACAAGTGCGAAAAGTGGTTATCAACACTAGCATGAGTGCGGAAAATGATTTTCAACACCAACACAAGTGCGAAGAGTGGTTTTGCAGCACGAATACAGGTGCGGTAAGTGGTTTTCAACACCAGCACAAGTGCGAAAAGTGGTTTTCCAACACTAACACAAGTGCGATAAGTTGTTTTGCAACACGAGCGCATGTGCAGAAAGTGGTTTTCAACGCTAACACAAGTGCGAAAAGTGGTTTAGCAACACTAACACAAGTGCAAAAAGTGGTTTTGCAACACCAACACAAGTGCAAAAAGTAGCTTTCAACGCCAGGACAAGTCAGGAAATTGGTTTGGCAACACGAACACAAGTGCGAAAAGTGGTTTTTCAACACTAACACAAGTGCGATAAGTGGTTTTTCAACACGAACACAAGTGCGAAAAGTGGTTTTTCACCACTAACACAAGTGCGAAAAGTGTTTTTTCCACACCAATACAAGTGCAAAAGTGGTTTCCTGCACCAACACAAGTGCGAAAAGTGGTTTTTCAACACTAACACAAGTGCGATAAGTGGTTTTTCAACACTAACACAAGTGCGAAAAGTGGTTTTTCAACACTAACACAAGTGCGAAAAGTGGTTTTTCCACACTAATACAAGTGCAAAAGTGGTTTCCTGCACCAACACAAGTGCGAAAAGTGGTTTTTCAACACTAACACAAGTGCGAAAAGTGTTTTTCCCACACTAATTCAAGTGCAAAAGTGGTTTCCTGCACCAACACAAGTGCGAAAAGTGGTTTTTCAACACTAACACAAGAGCGAAAAGTGGTTTTTCAACACTAACACAAGTGCGAAAAGTGGTTTTTCAACACTAACACAAGTGCGAAAAGTGGTTTTTCCACACTAATACAAGTGCAAAAGTGGTTTCCTGCACCAACACAAGTGTGAAAAGTGGTTTTTCAACACTAACACAAGTGCGAAAAGTGGTTTTTCAACACTAACACAAGTGCGAAAAGTAGTTTTTCAACACTAACACAAGTGCGAAAAGTGGATTTTCCACACTAATACAAGTGCAAAAGTGGTTTCCTGCACCAACACAAGTGCGAAAAGTGGTTTTTCGACACCAGCACAAGTGTGAAAAGTGGTTTTTCAACACTATCACAAGTGCAAAAAGTGTTTTTTTTACACTAATACAAGTGCAAAAGTGGTTTCCTGCACCAACACAAGTGCGAAAAGTGGTTTTTCAACACTAACACAAGTGCGAAAAGTGGTTTTTCAACACTAACACAAGTGCGAAAAGTGGTTTTTCAACACTAACACAAGTGCGAAAAGTGGTTTTTCAACACTAACACAAGTGCGAAAAGTGGTTTTCCACACTAATACAAGTGCAAAAGTGGTTTCCTGCACCAAAACAAGTGCGAAAAGTGGTTTTTCAACACTAACACAAGTGCGAAAAGTGGTTTTTCAACACTATCACAAGTGCAAAAAGTGTTTTTTCAACACTAACACAAGTGCGAAAAGTGGTTTTTCAACACTAACACAAGTGCGAAAAGTGGTTTTTCCACACTATTACAAGTGCAAAAGTGGTTTCCTGCACCAAAACAAGTGCGAAAAGTGGTTTTTCAACACTAACACAAGTGCGAAAAGTGGTTTTTCCACACTAATACAAGTGCAAAAGTGGTTTCCTGCACCAACACAAGTGGAAAAGTGGTTTCCTGCATCAACACAAGTGCGAAAAGTGGTTTTTCAACACTAACACAAGTGCGAAAAGTGGTTTTTCAACACGAACACAAGTGCGAAAAGTGGTTTTTCAACACTAACACAAGTCCGAAAAGTGTTTTTTCCACACTAATACAAGTGCAAAAGTGGTTTCCTGCACCAACACAAGTGCGAAAAGTGGTTTTTCAACACTAACACAAGTGCGAAAAGTGGTTTTTCAACACTAACACAAGTGCGAAAAGTGGTTTTTCAACACTAACACAAGTGCGAAAAGTGGTTTTTCCACACTATTACAAGTGCAAAAGTGATTTCCTGCACCAACACAAGTGCGAAAAGTGGTTTTTCAACACTAACACAAGAGCGAAAAGTGGTTTTTCAACACTAACACAAGTGCGAAAAGTGGTTTTTCAACACTAATACAAGTGCAAAAAGTGGTTTTTCCACACTAATACAAGTGCAAAAGTGGTTTCCTCCACCAACACAAGTGCGAAAAGTGGTTTTTCAACACTAACACAAGTGCGAAAAGTGGTTTTTCAACACTAACACAAGTGCGAAAAGTGGTTTTTCAACACTAACACAAGTGCGAAAAGTGGTTTTTCCACACTAATACAAGTGCAAAAGTGGTTTCCTGCACCAACACAAGTGCGAAAATGGTTTTTCAACACTAACACAAGTGCGAAAAGTGGTTTTTCAACACTAACACAAGTGCGAAAAGTGGTTATCAACACTAGCATGAGTGCGGAAAATGATTTTTCAACACCAACACAAGTGCGAAGAGTGGTTTTGCAGCACGAATACAGGTGCGGTAAGTGGTTTTCAACACCAGCACAAGTGCGAAAAGTGGTTTTCCAACACTAACACAAGTGCAATAAGTTGTTTTGCAACACGAGCGCATGTGCAGAAAGTGGTTTTCAACGCTAACACAAGTGCGAAAAGTGGTTTAGCAACACTAACACAAGTGCGAAAAGTGGTTTTCCACACTAATACAAGTGCAAAAGTGGTTTCCTGCACCAAAACAAGTGCGAAAAGTGGTTTTTCAACACTAACACAAGTGCGAAAAGTGGTTTTTCAACACTATCACAAGTGCAAAAAGTGTTTTTTCCACACTAATACAAGTGGAAAAGTGGTTTCCTGCATCAACACAAGTGCGAAAAGTGGTTTTTCAACACTAACACAAGTGCGAAAAGTGGTTTTTCAACACGAACACAAGTGCGAAAAGTGGTTTTTCAACACTAACACAAGTCCGAAAAGTGTTTTTTCCACACTAATTCAAGTGCAAAAGTGGTTTCCTGCACCAACACAAGTTCGAAAAGTGGTTTTTCAACACTAACACAAGTGCGAAAAGTGGTTTTTCAACACTAACACAAGTGCGAAAAGTGGTTTTTCAACACTAACACAAGTGCGAAAAGTGGTTTTTCCACACTAATACAAGTGCAAAAGTGGTTTCCTGCACCAACACAAGTGCGAAAAGTGGTTTTTCAACAATAACACAAGAGCGAAAAGTGGTTTTTCAACACTAACACAAGTGCGAAAAGTGGTTTTCAACACTAATACAAGTGCAAAAAGTGGTTTTTCTACACTAATACAAGTGCAAAAGTGGTTTCCTCCACCAACACAAGTGCGAAAAGTGGTTTTTCAACACTAACAGAAGTGCGAAAAGTGGTTTTTCAACACTAACACAAGTGCGAAAAGTGGTTTATTCAACACTAACACAAGTGCGAAAAGTGGTTTTTCCACACTAATACAAGTGCAAAAGTGGTTTCCTGCACCAACACAAGTGCGAAAAGTGGTTTTTCAACACTAACACAAGTGCGAAAAGTGGTTTTTCAACACTAACACAAGTGCGAAAAGTGGTTATCAACACTAGCATGAGTGCGGAAAATGATTTTTCAACACCAACACAAGTGCAAAGAGTGGTTTTGCAGCACGAATACAGGTGCGGTAAGTGGTTTTCAACACCAGCACAAGTGCGAAAAGTGGTTTTCCAACACTAACACAAGTGCGATAAGTTGTTTTGCAACACGAGCGCATGTGCAGAAAGTGGTTTTCAACGCTAACACAAGTGCGAAAAGTGGTTTAGCAACACTAACACAAGTGCGAAAAGTGGTTTTGCAACACCAACACAAGTGCGAAAAGTAGCTTTCAACGCCAAGACAAGTCAGGAAATTGGTTTGGCAACACGAACACAAGTGCGAAAAGTGGTTTTTCAACACTAACACAAGTGCGATAAGTGGTTTTTCAACACGAACACAAGTGCGAAAAGTGGTTTTTCACCACTAACACAAGTGCGAAAAGTGTTTTTTCCACACCAATACAAGTGCAAAAGTGGTTTCCTGCACCAACACAAGTGCGAAAAGTGGTTTTTCAACACTAACACAAGTGCGATAAGTGGTTTTTCAACACTAACACAAGTGCGAAAAGTGGTTTTTCAACACTAACACAAGTGCGAAAAGTGGTTTTTCCACACTAATACAAGTGCAAAAGTGGTTTCCTGCACCAACACAAGTGCGAAAAGTGGTTTTTCAACACTAACACAAGTGCGAAAAGTGTTTTTCCCACACTAATTCAAGTGCAAAAGTGGTTTCCTGCACCAACACAAGTGCGAAAAGTGGTTTTTCAACACTAACACAAGAGCGAAAAGTGGTTTTTCAACACTAACACAAGTGCGAAAAGTGGTTTTTCAACACTAACACAAGTGCGAAAAGTGGTTTTTCCACACTAATACAAGTGCAAAAGTGGTTTCCTGCACCAACACAAGTGTGAAAAGTGGTTTTTCAACACTAACACAAGAGCGAAAAGTGGTTTTTCAACACTAACACAAGTGCGAAAAGTGGTTTTTCAACACTAATACAAGTGCAAAAAGTGGTTTTTCCACACTAATACAAGTGCAAAAGTGGTTTCCTCCACCAACACAAGTGCGAAAAGTGGTTTTTCAACACTAACAGAAGTGCGAAAAGTGGTTTTTCAACACTAACACAAGTGCGAAAAGTGGTTTATTCAACACTAACACAAGTGCGAAAAGTGGTTTTTCCACACTAATACAAGTGCAAAAGTGGTTTCCTGCACCAACACAAGTGCGAAAAGTGGTTTTTCAACACTAACACAAGTGCGAAAAGTGGTTTTTCAACACTAACACAAGTGCGAAAAGTGGTTATCAACACTAGCATGAGTGCGGAAAATGATTTTTCAACACCAACACAAGTGCAAAGAGTGGTTTTGCAGCACGAATACAGGTGCGGTAAGTGGTTTTCAACACCAGCACAAGTGCGAAAAGTGGTTTTCCAACACTAACACAAGTGCGATAAGTTGTTTTGCAACACGAGCGCATGTGCAGAAAGTGGTTTTCAACGCTAACACAAGTGCGAAAAGTGGTTTAGCAACACTAACACAAGTGCGAAAAGTGGTTTTGCAACACCAACACAAGTGCGAAAAGTAGCTTTCAACGCCAAGACAAGTCAGGAAATTGGTTTGGCAACACGAACACAAGTGCGAAAAGTGGTTTTTCAACACTAACACAAGTGCGATAAGTGGTTTTTCAACACGAACATAAGTGCGAAAAGTGGTTTTTCACCACTAACACAAGTGCGAAAAGTGTTTTTTCCACACCAATACAAGTGCAAAAGTGGTTTCCTGCACCAACACAAGTGCGAAAAGTGGTTTTTCAACACTAACACAAGTGCGATAAGTGGCTTTTCAACACTAACACAAGTGCGAAAAGTGGTTTTTCAACACTAACACAAGTGCGAAAAGTGGTTTTTCCACACTAATACAAGTGCAAAAGTGGTTTCCTGCACCAACACAAGTGCGAAAAGTGGTTTTTCAACACTAACACAAGTGCGAAAAGTGTTTTTCCCACACTAATTCAAGTGCAAAAGTGGTTTCCTGCACCAACACAAGTGCGAAAAGTGGTTTTTCAACACTAATACAAGAGCGAAAAGTGGTTTTTCAACACTAACACAAGTGCGAAAAGTGGTTTTTCAACACTAACACAAGTGCGAAAAGTGGTTTTTCCACACTAATACAAGTGCAAAAGTGGTTTCCTGCACCAACACAAGTGTGAAAAGTGGTTTTTCAACACTAACACAAGTGCGAAAAGTGGTTTTTCAACACTAACACAAGTGCGAAAAGTGGATTTTCCACACTAATACAAGTGCAAAAGTGGTTTCCTGCACCAACACAAGTGCGAAAAGTGGTTTTTCGACACCAGCACAAGTGTGAAAAGTGGTTTTTCAACACTATCACAAGTGCAAAAAGTGTTTTTTCCACACTAATACAAGTGCAAAAGTGGTTTCCTGCACCAACACAAGTGCGAAAAGTGGTTTTTTAACACTAACACAAGTGCGAAAAGTGGTTTTTCAACACTAACACAAGTGCGAAAAGTGGTTTTTCAACACTAACACAAGTGCAAAAAGTGGTTTTTCAACACTAACACAAGTGCGAAAAGTGGTTTTCCACACTAATACAAGTGCAAAAGTGGTTTCCTGCACCAAAACAAGTGCGAAAAGTGGTTTTTCAACACTAACACAAGTGCGAAAAGTGGTTTTTCAACACTATCACAAGTGCAAAAAGTGTTTTTTCCACACTAATACAAGTGGAAAAGTGGTTTCCTGCATCAACACAAGTGCGAACAGTGGTTTTTCAACACTAACACAAGTGCGAAAAGTGGTTTTTCAACACGAACACAAGTGCGAAAAGTGGTTTTTCAACACTAACACAAATCCGAAAAGTGTTTTTTCCACACTAATACAAGTGCAAAAGTGGTTTCCTGCACCAACACATGTGCGAAAAGTGGTTTTTCAACACTAACACAAGTGCGAAAAGTGGTTTTTCAACACTAACACAAGTGCGAAAAGTGGTTTTTCAACACTAACACAAGTGCGAAAAGTGTTTTTTCCACACTAATACAAGTGCAAAAGTGGTTTCCTGCACCAACACAAGTGCGAAAAGTGGTTTTTCAACACTAACACAAGAGCGAAAAGTGGTTTTTCAACACTAACACAAGTGCGAAAAGTGGTTTTTCAACACTAATACAAGTGCAAAAAGTGGTTTTTCCACACTAATACAAGTGCAAAAGTGGTTTCCTCCACCAACACAAGTGCGAAAAGTGGTTTTTCAACACTAACACAAGTGCGAAAAGTGGTTTTTCAACACTAACACAAGTGCGAAAAGTGGTTTTTCAACACTAACACAAGTGCGAAAAGTGGTTTTTCCACACTAATACAAGTGCAAAAGTGGTTTCCTGCACCAACACAAGTGCGAAAAGTGGTTTTTCAACACTAACACAAGTGCGAAAAGTGGTTTTTCAACACTAACACAAGTGCGAAAAGTGGTTATCAACACTAGCATGAGTGCGGAAAATGATTTTTCAACACCAACACAAGTGCGAAGAGTGGTTTTGCAGCACGAATACAGGTGCGGTAAGTGGTTTTCAACACCAGCACAAGTGCGAAAAGTGGTTTTCCAACACTAACACAAGTGCAATAAGTTGTTTTGCAACACGAGCGCATGTGCAGAAAGTGGTTTTCAACGCTAACACAAGTGCGAAAAGTGGTTTAGCAACACTAACACAAGTGCGAAAAGTGGTTTTCCACACTAATACAAGTGCAAAAGTGGTTTCCTGCACCAAAACAAGTGCGAAAAGTGGTTTTTCAACACTAACACAAGTGCGAAAAGTGGTTTTTCAACACTATCACAAGTGCAAAAAGTGTTTTTTCCACACTAATACAAGTGGAAAAGTGGTTTCCTGCATCAACACAAGTGCGAAAAGTGGTTTTTCAACACTAACACAAGTGCGAAAAGTGGTTTTTCAACACGAACACAAGTGCGAAAAGTGGTTTTTCAACACTAACACAAGTCCGAAAAGTGTTTTTTCCACACTAATTCAAGTGCAAAAGTGGTTTCCTGCACCAACACAAGTTCGAAAAGTGGTTTTTCAACACTAACACAAGTGCGAAAAGTGGTTTTTCAACACTAACACAAGTGCGAAAAGTGGTTTTTCAACACTAACACAAGTGCGAAAAGTGGTTTTTCCACACTAATACAAGTGCAAAAGTGGTTTCCTGCACCAACACAAGTGCGAAAAGTGGTTTTTCAACAATAACACAAGAGCGAAAAGTGGTTTTTCAACACTAACACAAGTGCGAAAAGTGGTTTTCAACACTAATACAAGTGCAAAAAGTGGTTTTTCCACACTAATACAAGTGCAAAAGTGGTTTCCTCCACCAACACAAGTGCGAAAAGTGGTTTTTCAACACTAACAGAAGTGCGAAAAGTGGTTTTTCAACACTAACACAAGTGCGAAAAGTGGTTTATTCAACACTAACACAAGTGCGAAAAGTGGTTTTTCCACACTAATACAAGTGCAAAAGTGGTTTCCTGCACCAACACAAGTGCGAAAAGTGGTTTTACAACACTAACACAAGTGCAAAGAGTGGTTTTGCAGCACGAATACAGGTGCGGTAAGTGGTTTTCAACACCAGCACAAGTGCGAAAAGTGGTTTTCCAACACTAACACAAGTGCGATAAGTTGTTTTGCAACACGAGCGCATGTGCAGAAAGTGGTTTTCAACGCTAACACAAGTGCGAAAAGTGGTTTAGCAACACTAACACAAGTGCGAAAAGTGGTTTTGCAACACCAACACAAGTGCGAAAAGTAGCTTTCAACGCCAAGACAAGTCAGGAAATTGGTTTGGCAACACGAACACAAGTGCGAAAAGTGGTTTTTCAACACTAACACAAGTGCGATAAGTGGTTTTTCAACACGAACAAGTCAGGAAATTGGTTTGGCAACACGAACACAAGTGCGAAAAGTGGTTTTTCAACACGAACACAAGTGCAAAAAGTGGTTTTTCACCACTAACACAAGTGCGAAAAGTGTTTTTTCCACACCAATACAAGTGCAAAAGTGGTTTCCTGCACCAACACAAGTGCGAAAAGTGGTTTTTCAACACTAACACAAGTGCGATAAGTGGTTTTTCAACACTAACACAAGTGCGAAAAGTGGTTTTTCAACACTAACACAAGTGCGAAAAGTGGTTTTTCAACACTAACACAGGTGCGAAAAGTGGTTTTTCCACACTAATACAAGTGCAAAAGTGGTTTCCTGCACCAACACAAGTGCGAAAAGTGGTTTTTCAACACTAACACAAGTGCGAAAAGTGTTTTTCCCACACTAATTCAAGTGCAAAAGTGGTTTCCTGCACCAACACAAGTGCGAAAAGTGGTTTTTCAACACTAACACAAGAGCGAAAAGTGGTTTTTCAACACTAACACAAGTGCGAAAAGTGGTTTTTCAACACTAACACAAGTGCGAAAAGTGGTTTTTCCACACTAATACAAGTGCAAAAGTGGTTTCCTGCACCAACACAAGTGTGAAAAGTGGTTTTTCAACACTAACACAAGTGCGAAAAGTGGTTTTTCAACACTAACACAAGTGCGAAAAGTAGTTTTTCAACACTAACACAAGTGCGAAAAGTGGATTTTCCACACTAATACAAGTGCAAAAGTGGTTTCCTGCACCAACACAAGTGCGAAAAGTGGTTTTTCGACACCAGCACAAGTGTGAAAAGTGGTTTTTCAACACTATCACAAGTGCAAAAAGTGTTTTTTCCACACTAATACAAGTGCAAAAGTGGTTTCCTGCACCAACACAAGTGCGAAAAGTGGTTTTTCAACACTAACACAAGTGCGAAAAGTGGTTTTTCAACACTAACACAAGTGCGAAAAGTGGTTTTTCAACACTAACACAAGTGCGAAAAGTGGTTTTTCAACACTAACACAAGTGCGAAAAGTGGTTTTCCACACTAATACAAGTGCAAAAGTGGTTTCCTGCACCAAAACAAGTGCGAAAAGTGGTTTTTCAACACTAACACAAGTGCGAAAAGTGGTTTTTCAACACTATCACAAGTGCAAAAAGTGTTTTTTCCACACTAATACAAGTGGAAAAGTGGTTTCCTGCATCAACACAAGTGCGAAAAGTGGTTTTTCAACACTAACACAAGTGCGAAAACTGGTTTTTCAACACTAACACAAGTGTGAAAAGTGGTTTTTCAACATTAACACAAGTGCGAAAAGTGGTTTTTCCACACTAATACAAGTGCAAAAGTGGTTTCCTGCACCAACACAAGTGCGAAAAGTGGTTTTTCAACACTAACACAAGTGCGAAAAGTGGTTTTTCAACACTAACACAAGTGTGAAAAGTGGTTTTTCAACACTAACACAAGTGCGAAAAGTGGTTTTTCCACACTAATACAAGTGCAAAAGTGGTTTCCTGCACCAACACAAGTGCGAAAAGTGGTTTTTCAACACTAACACAAGAGCGAAAAGTGGTTTTTCAACACTAACACAAGTGCGAAAAGTGGTTTTTCAACACTAACACAAGTGCAAAAAGTGGTTTTTCCACACTAATACAAGTGCAAATGTGGTTTCCTCCACCAACACAAGTGCGAAAAGTGGTTTTTCAACACTAACACAAGTGCGAAAAGTGGTTTTTCAACACTAACACAAGTGCGAAAAGTGGTTTTTCAACACTAACACAAGTGCGAAAAGTGGTTTTTCCACACTAATACAAGTGCAAAAGTGGTTTCCTGCACCAACACAAGTGCGAAAAGTGGTTTTTCAACACGAACACAAGTGCGAAAAGTGGTTTTTCAACACTAACACAAGTGCGAAAAGTGGTTATCAACACTAGCATGAGTGCGGAAAATGATTTTTCAACACCAACACAAGTGCGAAGAGTGGTTTTGCAGCACGAATACAGGTGCGGTAAGTGGTTTTCAACACCAGCACAAGTGCGAAAAGTGGTTTTCCAACACTAACACAAGTGCGATAAGTTGTTTTGCAACACGAGCGCATGTGCAGAAAGTGGTTTTCAACGCTAACACAAGTGCGAAAAGTGGTTTAGCAACACTATCACAAGTGCAAAAAGTGGTTTTGCAACACCAACACAAGTGCGAAAAGTAGCTTTCAACGCCAGGACAAGTCAGGAAATTGGTTTGGCAACACGAACACAAGTGCGAAAAGTGGTTTTTCAACACGAACACAAGTGCAAAAAGTGGTTTTTCACCACTAACACAAGTGCGAAAAGTGTTTTTTCCACACCAATACAAGTGCAAAAGTGGTTTCCTGCACCAACACAAGTGCGAAAAGTGGTTTTTCAACACTAACACAAGTGCGATAAGTGGTTTTTCAACACTAACACAAGTGCGAAAAGTGGTTTTTCAACACTAACACAAGTGCGAAAAGTGGTTTTTCCACACTAATACAAGTGCAAAAGTGGTTTCCTGCACCAACACAAGTGCGAAAAGTGGTTTTTCAACACTAACACAAGTGCGAAAAGTGTTTTTCCCACACTAATTCAAGTGCAAAAGTGGTTTCCTGCACCAACACAAGTGCGAAAAGTGGTTTTTCAACACTAACACAAGAGCGAAAAGTGGTTTTTCAACACTAACACAAGTGCGAAAAGTGGTTTTTCAACACTAACACAAGTGCGAAAAGTGGTTTTTCCACACTAATACAAGTGCAAAAGTGGTTTCCTGCACCAACACAAGTGTGAAAAGTGGTTTTTCAACACTAACACAAATGCGAAAAGTGGTTTTTCAACACTAACACAAGTGCGAAAAGTAGTTTTTCAACACTAACACAAGTGCGAAAAGTGGATTTTCCACACTAATACAAGTGCAAAAGTGGTTTCCTGCACCAACACAAGTGCGAAAAGTGGTTTTTCGACACCAGCACAAGTGTGAAAAGTGGTTTTTCAACACTATCACAAGTGCAAAAAGTGTTTTTTCCACACTAATACAAGTGCAAAAGTGGTTTCCTGCACCAACACAAGTGCGAAAAGTGGTTTTTCAACACTAACACAAGTGCGAAAAGTGGTTTTTCAACACTAACACAAGTGCGAAAAGTGGTTTTTCAACACTAACACAAGTGCGAAAAGTGGTTTTTCAACACTAACACAAGTGCGAAAAGTGGTTTTCCACACTAATACAAGTGCAAAAGTGGTTTCCTGCACCAAAACAAGTGCGAAAAGTGGTTTTTCAACACTAACACAAGTGCGAAAAGTGGTTTTTCAACACTATCACAAGTGCAAAAAGTGTTTTTTCCACACTAATACAAGTGGAAAAGTGGTTTCCTGCATCAACACAAGTGCGAAAAGTGGTTTTTCAACACTAACACAAGTGCAAAAAGTGGTTTTTCAACACGAACACAAGTGCGAAAAGTGGTTTTTCAACACTAACACAAGTCCGAAAAGTGTTTTTTCCACACTAATACAAGTGCAAAAGTGGTTTCCTGCACCAACACAAGTGCGAAAAGTGGTTTTTCAACACTAACACAAGTGCGAAAAGTGGTTTTTCAACACTAACACAAGTGCAAAAAGTGGTTTTTCAACACTAACACAAGTGCGAAAAGTGGTTTTTCCACACTAATACAAGTGCAAAAGTGGTTTCCTGCACCAACACAAGTGCGAAAAGTGGTTTTTCAACACTAACACAAGAGCGAAAAGTGGTTTTTCAACACTAACACAAGTGCGAAAAGTGGTTTTTCAACACTAATACAAGTGCAAAAAGTGGTTTTTCCACACTAATACAAGTGCAAAAGTGGTTTCCTCCACCAACACAAGTGCGAAAAGTGGTTTTTCAACACTAACACAAGTGCGAAAAGTGGTTTTTCAACACTAACACAAGTGCGAAAAGTGGTTTTTCAACACTAACACAAGTGCGAAAAGTGGTTTTTCCACACTAATACAAGTGCAAAAGTGGTTTCCTGCACCAACACAAGTGCGAAAAGTGGTTTTTCAACACTAACACAAGTGCGAAAAGTGGTTTTTCAACACTAACACAAGTGCGAAAAGTGGTTATCAACACTAGCATGAGTGCGGAAAATGATTTTTCAACACCAACACAAGTGCGAAGAGTGGTTTTGCACCCACGAATACAGGTGCGGTAAGTGGTTTTCAACACCAGCACAAGTGCGAAAAGTGGTTTTCCAACACTAATACAAGTGCGATAAGTTGTTTTGCAACACGAGCGCATGTGCAGAAAGTGGTTTTCAACGCTAACACAAGTGCGAAAAGTGGTTTAGCAACACTAACACAAGTGCGAAAAGTGGTTTTCCACACTAATACAAGTGCAAAAGTGGTTTCCTGCACCAAAACAAGTGCGAAAAGTGGTTTTTCAACACTAACACAAGTGCGAAAAGTGGTTTTTCAACACTATCACAAGTACAAAAGGTGTTTTTTCCACACTAATACAAGTGGAAAAGTGGTTTCCTGCATCAACACAAGTGCGAAAAGTGGTTTTTCAACACTAACACAAGTGCGAAAAGTGGTTTTTCAACACGAACACAAGTGCGAAAAGTGGTTTTTCAACACTAACACAAGTCCGAAAAGTGTTTTTTCCACACTAATTCAAGTGCAAAAGTGGTTTCCTGCACCAACACAAGTGCGAAAAGTGGTTTTTCAACACTAACACAAGTGCGAAAAGTGGTTTTTCAACACTAACACAAGTGCGAAAAGTGGTTTTTCAACACTAACACAAGTGCGAAAAGTGGTTTTTCCACACTAATACAAGTGCAAAAGTGGTTTCCTGCACCAACACAAGTGCGAAAAGTGGTTTTTCAACACTAACACAAGAGCGAAAAGTGGTTTTTCAACACTAACACAAGTGCGAAAAGTGGTTTTTCAACACTAATACAAGTGCAAAAAGTGGTTTTTCCACACTAATACAAGTGCAAAAGTGGTTTCCTCCACCAACACAAGTGCGAAAAGTGGTTTTTCAACACTAACACAAGTGCGAAAAGTGGTTTTTCAACACTAACACAAGTGCGAAAAGTGGTTTATTCAACACTAACACAAGTGCGAAAAGTGGTTTTTCCACACTAATACAAGTGCAAAAGTGGTTTCCTGCACCAACACAAGTGCGAAAAGTGGTTTTTCAACACTAACACAAGTGCGAAAAGTGGTTTTTCAACACTAACACAAGTGCGAAAAGTGGTTATCAACACTAGCATGAGTGCGGAAAATGATTTTTCAACACCAACACAAGTGCGAAGAGTGGTTTTGCAGCACGAATACAGGTGCGGTAAGTGGTTTTCAACACCAGCACAAGTGCGAAAAGTGGTTTTCCAACACTAACACAAGTGCGATAAGTTGTTTTGCAACATGAGCGCATGTGCAGAAAGTGGTTTTCAATGCTAACACAAGTGCGAAAAGTGGTTTAGCAACACTAACACAAGTGCGAAAAGTGGTTTTGCAACACCAACACAAGTGCGAAAAGTAGCTTTCAACGCCAGGACAAGTCAGGAAATTGGTTTGGCAACACGAACACAAGTGCGAAAAGTAGTTTTTCAACACTAACACAAGTGCGATAAGTGGTTTTTCAACACGAACACAAGTGCGAAAAGTAGCTTTCAACGCCAGGACAAGTCAGGAAATTGGTTTGGCAACACGAACACAAGTGCGAAAAGTAGTTTTTCAACACTAACACAAGTGCGATAAGTGGTTTTTCAACACGAACACAAGTGCGAAAAGTGGTTTTTCACCACTAACACAAGTGCGAAAAGTGGTTTTTCAACACTAACACAAGTCCGAAAAGTGTTTTTTCCACACTAATTCAAGTGCAAAAGTGGTTTCCTGCACCAACACAAGTGCGAAAAGTGGTTTTTCAACACTAACACAAGTGCGAAAAGTGGTTTTTCAACACTAACACAAGTGCGAAAAGTGGTTTTTCAACACTAACACAAGTGCGAAAAGTGGTTTTTCCACACTAATACAAGTGCAAAAGTGGTTTCCTGCACCAACACAAGTGCGAAAAGTGGTTTTTCAACACTAACACAAGAGCGAAAAGTGGTTTTTCAACACTAACACAAGTGCGAAAAGTGGTTTTTCAACACTAATACAAGTGCAAAAAGTGGTTTTTCCACACTAATACAAGTGCAAAAGTGGTTTCCTCCACCAACACAAGTGCGAAAAGTGGTTTTTCAACACTAACACAAGTGCGAAAAGTGGTTTTTCAACACTAACACAAGTGCGAAAAGTGGTTTATTCAACACTAACACAAGTGCGAAAAGTGGTTTTTCCACACTAATACAAGTGCAAAAGTGGTTTCCTGCACCAACACAAGTGCGAAAAGTGGTTTTTCAACACTAACACAAGTGCGAAAAGTGGTTTTTCAACACTAACACAAGTGCGAAAAGTGGTTATCAACACTAGCATGAGTGCGGAAAATGATTTTTCAACACCAACACAAGTGCGAAGAGTGGTTTTGCAGCACGAATACAGGTGCGGTAAGTGGTTTTCAACACCAGCACAAGTGCGAAAAGTGGTTTTCCAACACTAACACAAGTGCGATAAGTTGTTTTGCAACATGAGCGCATGTGCAGAAAGTGGTTTTCAATGCTAACACAAGTGCGAAAAGTGGTTTAGCAACACTAACACAAGTGCGAAAAGTGGTTTTGCAACACCAACACAAGTGCGAAAAGTAGCTTTCAACGCCAGGACAAGTCAGGAAATTGGTTTGGCAACACGAACACAAGTGCGAAAAGTAGTTTTTCAACACTAACACAAGTGCGATAAGTGGTTTTTCAACACGAACACAAGTGCGAAAAGTAGCTTTCAACGCCAGGACAAGTCAGGAAATTGGTTTGGCAACACGAACACAAGTGCGAAAAGTAGTTTTTCAACACTAACACAAGTGCGATAAGTGGTTTTTCAACACGAACACAAGTGCGAAAAGTGGTTTTTCACCACTAACACAAGTGCGAAAAGTGTTTTTTCCACACCAATACAAGTGCAAAAGTGGTTTCCTGCACCAACACAAGTGCAAAAGTGGTTTCCTCCACCAACACAAGTGCGAAAAGTGGTTTTTCAACACTAACACAAGTGCGAAAAGTGGTTTTTCAACACTAACACAAGTGCGAAAAGTGGTTTTTCAACACTAACACAAGTGCGAAAAGTGGTTTTTCCACACTAATACAAGTGCAAAAGTGGTTTCCTGCACCAACACAAGTGCGAAAAGTGGTTTTTCAACACTAACACAAGTGCGAAAAGTGGTTTTTCAACACTAACACAAGTGCGAAAAGTGGTTATCAACACTAGCATGAGTGCGGAAAATGATTTTTCAACACCAACACAAGTGCGAAGAGTGGTTTTGCAGCACGAATACAGGTGCGGTAAGTGGTTTTCAACACCAGCACAAGTGCGAAAAGTGGTTTTCCAACACTAACACAAGTGCGATAAGTTGTTTTGCAACACGAGCGCATGTGCAGAAAGTGGTTTTCAACGCTAACACAAGTGCGAAAAGTGGTTTAGCAACACTAACACAAGTGCGAAAAGTGGTTTTCCACACTAATACAAGTGCAAAAGTGGTTTCCTGCACCAAAACAAGTGCGAAAAGTGGTTTTTCAACACTAACACAAGTGCGAAAAGTGGTTTTTCAACACTATCACAAGTGCAAAAAGTGTTTTTTCCACACTAATACAAGTGGAAAAGTGGTTTCCTGCATCAACACAAGTTCGAAAAGTGGTTTTTCAACACTAACACAAGTGCGAAAAGTGGTTTTTCAACACGAACACAAGTGCAAAAAGTGGTTTTTCAACACTAACACAAGTCCGAAAAGTGTTTTTTCCACACTAATACAAGTGCAAAAGTGGTTTCCTGCACCAACACAAGTGCGAAAAGTGGTTTTCAACACTAACACAAGTGCGAAAAGTGGTTTTTCAACACTAACACAAGTGCGAAAAGTGGTTTTTCAACACTAACACAAGTGCGAAAAGTGGTTTTTCCACACTAATACAAGTGCAAAAGTGGTTTCCTGCACCAACACAAGTGCGAAAAGTGGTTTTTCAACACTAACACAAGTGCGAAAACTGGTTTTTCAACACTAACACAAGTGTGAAAAGTGGTTTTTCAACATTAACACAAGTGCGAAAAGTGGTTTTTCCACACTAATACAAGTGCAAAAGTGGTTTCCTGCACCAACACAAGTGCGAAAAGTGGTTTTTCGACACCAGCACAAGTGTGAAAAGTGGTTTTTCAACACTATCACAAGTGCAAAAAGTGTTTTTTCCACACTAATACAAGTGCAAAAGTGGTTTCCTGCACCAACACAAGTGCGAAAAGTGGTTTTTCAACACTAACACAAGTGCGAAAAGTGGTTTTTCAACACTAACACAAGTGCGAAAAGTGGTTTTTCCACACTAATACAAGTGCAAAAGTGGTTTCCTGCACCAACACAAGTGCGAAAAGTGGTTTTTCAACACTAACACAAGTGCGAAAACTGGTTTTTCAACACTAACACAAGTGTGAAAAGTGGTTTTTCAACATTAACACAAGTGCGAAAAGTGGTTTTTCCACACTAATACAAGTGCAAAAGTGGTTTCCTGCACCAACACAAGTGCGAAAAGTGGTTTTTCGACACCAGCACAAGTGTGAAAAGTGGTTTTTCAACACTATCACAAGTGCAAAAAGTGTTTTTTCCACACTAATACAAGTGCAAAAGTGGTTTCCTGCACCAACACAAGTGCGAAAAGTGGTTTTTCAACACTAACACAAGTGCGAAAAGTAGTTTTTCAACACTAACACAAGTGCGAAAAGTGGATTTTCCACACTAATACAAGTGCAAAAGTGGTTTCCTGCACCAACACAAGTGCGAAAAGTGGTTTTTCGACACCAGCACAAGTGTGAAAAGTGGTTTTTCAACACTATCACAAGTGCAAAAAGTGTTTTTTCCACACTAATACAAGTGCAAAAGTGGTTTCCTGCACCAACACAAGTGCGAAAAGTGGTTTTTCAACACTAACACAAGTGCGAAAAGTGGTTTTTCAACACTAACACAAGTGCGAAAAGTGGTTTTTCAACACTAACACAAGTGCGAAAAGTGGTTTTTCAACACTAACACAAGTGCGAAAAGTGGTTTTCCACACTAATACAAGTGCAAAAGTGGTTTCCTGCACCAAAACAAGTGCGAAAAGTGGTTTTTCAACACTAACACAAGTGCGAAAAGTGGTTTTTCAACACTATCACAAGTGCAAAAAGTGTTTTTTCCACACTAATACAAGTGGAAAAGTGGTTTCCTGCATCAACACAAGTGCGAAAAGTGGTTTTTCAACACTAACACAAGTGCGAAAACTGGTTTTTCAACACTAACACAAGTGTGAAAAGTGGTTTTTCAACATTAACACAAGTGCGAAAAGTGGTTTTTCCACACTAATACAAGTGCAAAAGTGGTTTCCTGCACCAACACAAGTGCGAAAAGTGGTTTTTCAACACTAACACAAGTGCGAAAAGTGGTTTTTCAACACTAACACAAGTGTGAAAAGTGGTTTTTCAACACTAACACAAGTGCGAAAAGTGGTTTTTCCACACTAATACAAGTGCAAAAGTGGTTTCCTGCACCAACACAAGTGCGAAAAGTGGTTTTTCAACACTAACACAAGAGCGAAAAGTGGTTTTTCAACACTAACACAAGTGCGAAAAGTGGTTTTTCAACACTAACACAAGTGCAAAAAGTGGTTTTTCCACACTAATACAAGTGCAAATGTGGTTTCCTCCACCAACACAAGTGCGAAAAGTGGTTTTTCAACACTAACACAAGTGCGAAAAGTGGTTTTTCAACACTAACACAAGTGCGAAAAGTGGTTTTTCAACACTAACACAAGTGCGAAAAGTGGTTTTTCCACACTAATACAAGTGCAAAAGTGGTTTCCTGCACCAACACAAGTGCGAAAAGTGGTTTTTCAACACTAACACAAGTGCGAAAAGTGGTTTTTCAACACTAACACAAGTGCGAAAAGTGGTTATCAACACTAGCATGAGTGCGGAAAATGATTTTTCAACACCAACACAAGTGCGAAGAGTGGTTTTGCAGCACGAATACAGGTGCGGTAAGTGGTTTTCAACACCAGCACAAGTGCGAAAAGTGGTTTTCCAACACTAACACAAGTGCGATAAGTTGTTTTGCAACACGAGCGCATGTGCAGAAAGTGGTTTTCAACGCTAACACAAGTGCGAAAAGTGGTTTAGCAACACTATCACAAGTGCAAAAAGTGGTTTTGCAACACCAACACAAGTGCGAAAAGTAGCTTTCAACGCCAGGACAAGTCAGGAAATTGGTTTGGCAACACGAACACAAGTGCGAAAAGTGGTTTTTCAACACGAACACAAGTGCAAAAAGTGGTTTTTCACCACTAACACAAGTGCGAAAAGTGTTTTTTCCACACCAATACAAGTGCAAAAGTGGTTTCCTGCACCAACACAAGTGCGAAAAGTGGTTTTTCAACACTAACACAAGTGCGATAAGTGGTTTTTCAACACTAACACAAGTGCGAAAAGTGGTTTTTCAACACTAACACAAGTGCGAAAAGTGGTTTTTCCACACTAATACAAGTGCAAAAGTGGTTTCCTGCACCAACACAAGTGCGAAAAGTGGTTTTTCAACACTAACACAAGTGCGAAAAGTGTTTTTCCCACACTAATTCAAGTGCAAAAGTGGTTTCCTGCACCAACACAAGTGCGAAAAGTGGTTTTTCAACACTAACACAAGAGCGAAAAGTGGTTTTTCAACACTAACACAAGTGCGAAAAGTGGTTTTTCAACACTAACACAAGTGCGAAAAGTGGTTTTTCCACACTAATACAAGTGCAAAAGTGGTTTCCTGCACCAACACAAGTGTGAAAAGTGGTTTTTCAACACTAACACAAGTGCGAAAAGTGGTTTTTCAACACTAACACAAGTGCGAAAAGTAGTTTTTCAACACTAACACAAGTGCGAAAAGTGGATTTTCCACACTAATACAAGTGCAAAAGTGGTTTCCTGCACCAACACAAGTGCGAAAAGTGGTTTTTCGACACCAGCACAAGTGTGAAAAGTGGTTTTTCAACACTATCACAAGTGCAAAAAGTGTTTTTTCCACACTAATACAAGTGCAAAAGTGGTTTCCTGCACCAACACAAGTGCGAAAAGTGGTTTTTCAACACTAACACAAGTGCGAAAAGTGGTTTTTCAACACTAACACAAGTGCGAAAAGTGGTTTTTCAACACTAACACAAGTGCGAAAAGTGGTTTTTCAACACTAACACAAGTGCGAAAAGTGGTTTTCCACACTAATACAAGTGCAAAAGTGGTTTCCTGCACCAAAACAAGTGCGAAAAGTGGTTTTTCAACACTAACACAAGTGCGAAAAGTGGTTTTTCAACACTATCACAAGTGCAAAAAGTGTTTTTTCCACACTAATACAAGTGGAAAAGTGGTTTCCTGCATCAACACAAGTGCGAAAAGTGGTTTTTCAACACTAACACAAGTGCAAAAAGTGGTTTTTCAACACGAACACAAGTGCGAAAAGTGGTTTTTCAACACTAACACAAGTCCGAAAAGTGTTTTTTCCACACTAATACAAGTGCAAAAGTGGTTTCCTGCACCAACACAAGTGCGAAAAGTGGTTTTTCAACACTAACACAAGTGCGAAAAGTGGTTTTTCAACACTAACACAAGTGCAAAAAGTGGTTTTTCAACACTAACACAAGTGCGAAAAGTGGTTTTTCCACACTAATACAAGTGCAAAAGTGGTTTCCTGCACCAACACAAGTGCGAAAAGTGGTTTTTCAACACTAACACAAGAGCGAAAAGTGGTTTTTCAACACTAACACAAGTGCGAAAAGTGGTTTTTCAACACTAATACAAGTGCAAAAAGTGGTTTTTCCACACTAATACAAGTGCAAAAGTGGTTTCCTCCACCAACACAAGTGCGAAAAGTGGTTTTTCAACACTAACACAAGTGCGAAAAGTGGTTTTTCAACACTAACACAAGTGCGAAAAGTGGTTTTTCAACACTAACACAAGTGCGAAAAGTGGTTTTTCCACACTAATACAAGTGCAAAAGTGGTTTCCTGCACCAACACAAGTGCGAAAAGTGGTTTTTCAACACTAACACAAGTGCGAAAAGTGGTTTTTCAACACTAACACAAGTGCGAAAAGTGGTTATCAACACTAGCATGAGTGCGGAAAATGATTTTTCAACACCAACACAAGTGCGAAGAGTGGTTTTGCACCCACGAATACAGGTGCGGTAAGTGGTTTTCAACACCAGCACAAGTGCGAAAAGTGGTTTTCCAACACTAACACAAGTGCGATAAGTTGTTTTGCAACACGAGCGCATGTGCAGAAAGTGGTTTTCAACGCTAACACAAGTGCGAAAAGTGGTTTAGCAACACTAACACAAGTGCGAAAAGTGGTTTTCCACACTAATACAAGTGCAAAAGTGGTTTCCTGCACCAAAACAAGTGCGAAAAGTGGTTTTTCAACACTAACACAAGTGCGAAAAGTGGTTTTTCAACACTATCACAAGTACAAAAGGTGTTTTTTCCACACTAATACAAGTGGAAAAGTGGTTTCCTGCATCAACACAAGTGCGAAAAGTGGTTTTTCAACACTAACACAAGTGCGAAAAGTGGTTTTTCAACACGAACACAAGTGCGAAAAGTGGTTTTTCAACACTAACACAAGTCCGAAAAGTGTTTTTTCCACACTAATTCAAGTGCAAAAGTGGTTTCCTGCACCAACACAAGTGCGAAAAGTGGTTTTTCAACACTAACACAAGTGCGAAAAGTGGTTTTTCAACACTAACACAAGTGCGAAAAGTGGTTTTTCAACACTAACACAAGTGCGAAAAGTGGTTTTTCCACACTAATACAAGTGCAAAAGTGGTTTCCTGCACCAACACAAGTGCGAAAAGTGGTTTTTCAACACTAACACAAGAGCGAAAAGTGGTTTTTCAACACTAACACAAGTGCGAAAAGTGGTTTTTCAACACTAATACAAGTGCAAAAAGTGGTTTTTCCACACTAATACAAGTGCAAAAGTGGTTTCCTCCACCAACACAAGTGCGAAAAGTGGTTTTTCAACACTAACACAAGTGCGAAAAGTGGTTTTTCAACACTAACACAAGTGCGAAAAGTGGTTTATTCAACACTAACACAAGTGCGAAAAGTGGTTTTTCCACACTAATACAAGTGCAAAAGTGGTTTCCTGCACCAACACAAGTGCGAAAAGTGGTTTTTCAACACTAACACAAGTGCGAAAAGTGGTTTTTCAACACTAACACAAGTGCGAAAAGTGGTTATCAACACTAGCATGAGTGCGGAAAATGATTTTTCAACACCAACACAAGTGCGAAGAGTGGTTTTGCAGCACGAATACAGGTGCGGTAAGTGGTTTTCAACACCAGCACAAGTGCGAAAAGTGGTTTTCCAACACTAACACAAGTGCGATAAGTTGTTTTGCAACATGAGCGCATGTGCAGAAAGTGGTTTTCAATGCTAACACAAGTGCGAAAAGTGGTTTAGCAACACTAACACAAGTGCGAAAAGTGGTTTTGCAACACCAACACAAGTGCGAAAAGTAGCTTTCAACGCCAGGACAAGTCAGGAAATTGGTTTGGCAACACGAACACAAGTGCGAAAAGTAGTTTTTCAACACTAACACAAGTGCGATAAGTGGTTTTTCAACACGAACACAAGTGCGAAAAGTAGCTTTCAACGCCAGGACAAGTCAGGAAATTGGTTTGGCAACACGAACACAAGTGCGAAAAGTAGTTTTTCAACACTAACACAAGTGCGATAAGTGGTTTTTCAACACGAACACAAGTGCGAAAAGTGGTTTTTCACCACTAACACAAGTGCGAAAAGTGGTTTTTCAACACTAACACAAGTCCGAAAAGTGTTTTTTCCACACTAATTCAAGTGCAAAAGTGGTTTCCTGCACCAACACAAGTGCGAAAAGTGGTTTTTCAACACTAACACAAGTGCGAAAAGTGGTTTTTCAACACTAACACAAGTGCGAAAAGTGGTTTTTCAACACTAACACAAGTGCGAAAAGTGGTTTTTCCACACTAATACAAGTGCAAAAGTGGTTTCCTGCACCAACACAAGTGCGAAAAGTGGTTTTTCAACACTAACACAAGAGCGAAAAGTGGTTTTTCAACACTAACACAAGTGCGAAAAGTGGTTTTTCAACACTAATACAAGTGCAAAAAGTGGTTTTTCCACACTAATACAAGTGCAAAAGTGGTTTCCTCCACCAACACAAGTGCGAAAAGTGGTTTTTCAACACTAACACAAGTGCGAAAAGTGGTTTTTCAACACTAACACAAGTGCGAAAAGTGGTTTATTCAACACTAACACAAGTGCGAAAAGTGGTTTTTCCACACTAATACAAGTGCAAAAGTGGTTTCCTGCACCAACACAAGTGCGAAAAGTGGTTTTTCAACACTAACACAAGTGCGAAAAGTGGTTTTTCAACACTAACACAAGTGCGAAAAGTGGTTATCAACACTAGCATGAGTGCGGAAAATGATTTTTCAACACCAACACAAGTGCGAAGAGTGGTTTTGCAGCACGAATACAGGTGCGGTAAGTGGTTTTCAACACCAGCACAAGTGCGAAAAGTGGTTTTCCAACACTAACACAAGTGCGATAAGTTGTTTTGCAACATGAGCGCATGTGCAGAAAGTGGTTTTCAATGCTAACACAAGTGCGAAAAGTGGTTTAGCAACACTAACACAAGTGCGAAAAGTGGTTTTGCAACACCAACACAAGTGCGAAAAGTAGCTTTCAACGCCAGGACAAGTCAGGAAATTGGTTTGGCAACACGAACACAGGTGCGAAAAGTAGTTTTTCAACACTAACACAAGTGCGATAAGTGGTTTTTCAACACGAACACAAGTGCGAAAAGTAGCTTTCAACGCCAGGACAAGTCAGGAAATTGGTTTGGCAACACGAACACAAGTGCGAAAAGTAGTTTTTCAACACTAACACAAGTGCGATAAGTGGTTTTTCAACACGAACACAAGTGCGAAAAGTGGTTTTTCACCACTAACACAAGTGCGAAAAGTGTTTTTTCCACACCAATACAAGTGCAAAAGTGGTTTCCTGCACCAACACAAGTGCAAAAGTGGTTTCCTCCACCAACACAAGTGCGAAAAGTGGTTTTTCAACACTAACACAAGTGCGAAAAGTGGTTTTTCAACACTAACACAAGTGCGAAAAGTGGTTTTTCAACACTAACACAAGTGCGAAAAGTGGTTTTTCCACACTAATACAAGTGCAAAAGTGGTTTCCTGCACCAACACAAGTGCGAAAAGTGGTTTTTCAACACTAACACAAGTGCGAAAAGTGGTTTTTCAACACTAACACAAGTGCGAAAAGTGGTTATCAACACTAGCATGAGTGCGGAAAATGATTTTTCAACACCAACACAAGTGCGAAGAGTGGTTTTGCAGCACGAATACAGGTGCGGTAAGTGGTTTTCAACACCAGCACAAGTGCGAAAAGTGGTTTTCCAACACTAACACAAGTGCGATAAGTTGTTTTGCAACACGAGCGCATGTGCAGAAAGTGGTTTTCAACGCTAACACAAGTGCGAAAAGTGGTTTAGCAACACTAACACAAGTGCGAAAAGTGGTTTTCCACACTAATACAAGTGCAAAAGTGGTTTCCTGCACCAAAACAAGTGCGAAAAGTGGTTTTTCAACACTAACACAAGTGCGAAAAGTGGTTTTTCAACACTATCACAAGTGCAAAAAGTGTTTTTTCCACACTAATACAAGTGGAAAAGTGGTTTCCTGCATCAACACAAGTTCGAAAAGTGGTTTTTCAACACTAACACAAGTGCGAAAAGTGGTTTTTCAACACGAACACAAGTGCAAAAAGTGGTTTTTCAACACTAACACAAGTCCGAAAAGTGTTTTTTCCACACTAATACAAGTGCAAAAGTGGTTTCCTGCACCAACACAAGTGCGAAAAGTGGTTTTCAACACTAACACAAGTGCGAAAAGTGGTTTTTCAACACTAACACAAGTGCGAAAAGTGGTTTTTCAACACTAACACAAGTGCGAAAAGTGGTTTTTCCACACTAATACAAGTGCAAAAGTGGTTTCCTGCACCAACACAAGTGCGAAAAGTGGTTTTTCAACACTAACACAAGAGCGAAAAGTGGTTTTTCAACACTAACACAAGTGCGAAAAGTGGTTTTTCAACACTAACACAAGTGCAAAAAGTGGTTTTTCCACACTAATACAAGTGCAAATGTGGTTTCCTCCACCAACACAAGTGCGAAAAGTGGTTTTTCAACACTAACACAAGTGCGAAAAGTGGTTTTTCAACACTAACACATGTGCGAAAAGTGGTTTTTCAACACTAACACAAGTGCGAAAAGTGGTTTTTCCACACTAATACAAGTGCAAAAGTGGTTTCCTGCACCAACACAAGTGCGAAAAGTGGTTTTTCAACACTAACACAAGTGCGAAAAGTGGTTTTTCAACACTAACACAAGTGCGAAAAGTGGTTATCAACACTAGCATGAGTGCGGAAAATGATTTTTCAACACCAACACAAGTGCGAAGAGTGGTTTTGCAGCACGAATACAGGTGCGGTAAGTGGTTTTCAACACCAGCACAAGTGCGAAAAGTGGTTTTCCAACACTAACACAAGTGCGATAAGTTGTTTTGCAACACGAGCGCATGTGCAGAAAGTGGTTTTCAACGCTAAAACAAGTGCGAAAAGTGGTTTAGCAACACTAACACAAGTGCAAAAAGTGGTTTTGCAACACCAACACAAGTGCGAAAAGTAGCTTTCAACGCCAGGACAAGTCAGGAAATTGGTTTGGCAACACGAACACAAGTGCGAAAAGTGGTTTTTCAACACGAACACAAGTGCAAAAAGTGGTTTTTCACCACTAACACAAGTGCGAAAAGTGTTTTTTCCACACCAATACAAGTGCAAAAGTGGTTTCCTGCACCAACACAAGTGCGAAAAGTGGTTTTTCAACACTAACACAAGTGCGATAAGTGGTTTTTCAACACTAACGCAAGTGCGAAAAGTGGTTTTTCAACACTAACACAAGTGCGAAAAGTGGTTTTTCCACACTAATACAAGTGCAAAAGTGGTTTCCTGCACCAACACAAGTGCGAAAAGTGGTTTTTCAACACTAACACAAGTGCGAAAAGTGTTTTTCCCACACTAATTCAAGTGCAAAAGTGGTTTCCTGCACCAACACAAGTGCGAAAAGTGGTTTTTCAACACTAACACAAGAGCGAAAAGTGGTTTTTCAACACTAACACAAGTGCGAAAAGTGGTTTTTCAACACTAACACAAGTGCGAAAAGTGGTTTTTCCACACTAATACAAGTGCAAAAGTGGTTTCCTGCACCAACACAAGTGTGAAAAGTGGTTTTTCAACACTAACACAAGTGCGAAAAGTGGTTTTTCAACACTAACACAAGTGCGAAAAGTAGTTTTTCAACACTAACACAAGTGCGAAAAGTGGATTTTCCACACTAATACAAGTGCAAAAGTGGTTTCCTGCACCAACACAAGTGCGAAAAGTGGTTTTTCGACACCAGCACAAGTGTGAAAAGTGGTTTTTCAACACTATCACAAGTGCAAAAATTGTTTTTTCCACACTAATACAAGTGCAAAAGTGGTTTCCTGCACCAACACAAGTGCGAAAAGTGGTTTTTCAACACTAACACAAGTGCGAAAAGTGGTTTTTCAACACTAACACAAGTGCGAAAAGTGGTTTTTCAACACTAACACAAGTGCGAAAAGTGGTTTTTCAACACTAACACAAGTGCGAAAAGTGGTTTTCCACACTAATACAAGTGCAAAAGTGGTTTCCTGCACCAAAACAAGTGCGAAAAGTGGTTTTTCAACACTAACACAAGTGAGAAAAGTGGTTTTTCAACACTATCACAAGTGCAAAAAGTGTTTTTTCCACACTAATACAAGTGGAAAAGTGGTTTCCTGCATCAACACAAGTGCGAAAAGTGGTTTTTCAACACTAACACAAGTGCGAAAAGTGGTTTTTCAACACTAACACAAGTCCGAAAAGTGTTTTTTCCACACTAATACAAGTGCAAAAGTGGTTTCCTGCACCAACACAAGTGCGAAAAGTGGTTTTTCAACACTAACACAAGTGCGAAAAGTGGTTTTTCAACACTAACACAAGTGCGAAAAGTGGTTTTTCAACACTAACACAAGTGCGAAAAGTGGTTTTTCAACACTAACACAAGTGCGAAAAGTGGTTTTTCCACACTAATACAAGTGCAAAAGTGGTTTCCTGCACCAACACAAGTGCGAAAAGTGGTTTTTCAACACTAACACAAGTGCGAAAAGTGTTTTTCCCACACTAATTCAAGTGCAAAAGTGGTTTCCTGCACCAACACAAGTGCGAAAAGTGGTTTTTCAACACTAACACAAGAGCGAAAAGTGGTTTTTCAACACTAACACAAGTGCGAAAAGTGGTTTTTCAACACTAACACAAGTGCGAAAAGTGGTTTTTCCACACTAATACAAGTGCAAAAGTGGTTTCCTGCACCAACACAAGTGTGAAAAGTGGTTTTTCAACACTAACACAAGTGCGAAAAGTGGTTTTTCAACACTAACACAAGTGCGAAAAGTAGTTTTTCAACACTAACACAAGTGCGAAAAGTGGATTTTCCACACTAATACAAGTGCAAAAGTGGTTTCCTGCACCAACACAAGTGCGAAAAGTGGTTTTTCGACACTAACACAAGTGCGAAAAGTGGTTTTTCAACACTAACACAAGTGCGAAAAGTGGTTTTTCAACACTAACACAAGTGCGAAAAGTGGTTTTTCAACACTAACACAAGTGCGAAAAGTGGTTTTCCACACTAATACAAGTGCAAAAGTGGTTTCCTGCACCAAAACAAGTGCGAAAAGTGGTTTTTCAACACTAACACAAGTGCGAAAAGTGGTTTTTCAACACTATCACAAGTGCAAAAAGTGTTTTTTCCACACTAATACAAGTGGAAAAGTGGTTTCCTGCATCAACACAAGTGCGAAAAGTGGTTTTTCAACACTAACACAAGTGCGAAAAGTGGTTTTTCAACACGAACACAAGTGCGAAAAGTGGTTTTTCAACACTAACACAAGTCCGAAAAGTGTTTTTTTCCACACTAATACAAGTGCAAAAGTGGTTTCCTGCACCAACACAAGTGCGAAAAGTGGTTTTTCAACACTAACACAAGTGCGAAAAGTGGTTTTTCAACACTAACACAAGTGCGAAAAGTGGTTTTTCCACACTAATACAAGTGCAAAAGTGGTTTCCTGCACCAACACAAGTGCGAAAAGTGGTTTTTCAACACTAACACAAGAGCGAAAAGTGGTTTTTCAACACTAACACAAGTGCGAAAAGTGGTTTTTCAACACTAATACAAGTGCAAAAAGTGGTTTTTCCACACTAATACAAGTGCAAAAGTGGTTTCCTCCACCAACACAAGTGCGAAAAGTGGTTTTTCAACACTAACACAAGTGCGAAAAGTGGTTTTTCAACACTAACACAAGTGCGAAAAGTGGTTTTTCAACACTAACACAAGTGCGAAAAGTGGTTTTTCCACACTAATACAAGTGCAAAAGTGGTTTTCTGCACCAACACAAGTGCGAAAAGTGGTTTTTCAACACTAACACAAGTGCGAAAAGTGGTTTTTCAACACTAACACAAGTGCGAAAAGTGGTTATCAACACTAGCATGAGTGCGGAAAATGATTTTTCAACACCAACACAAGTGCGAAGAGTGGTTTTGCAGCACGAATACAGGTGCGGTAAGTGGTTTTCAACACCAGCACAAGTGCGAAAAGTGGTTTTCCAACACTAACACAAGTGCAATAAGTTGTTTTGCAACACGAGCGCATGTGCAGAAAGTGGTTTTCAACGCTAACACAAGTGCGAAAAGTGGTTTAGCAACACTAACACAAGTGCGAAAAGTGGTTTTCCACACTAATACAAGTGCAAAAGTGGTTTCCTGCACCAAAACAAGTGTGAAAAGTGGTTTTTCAACACTAACACAAGTGCGAAAAGTGGTTTTTCAACACTATCACAAGTGCAAAAAGTGTTTTTTCCACACTAATACAAGTGGAAAAGTGGTTTCCTGCATCAACACAAGTGCGAAAAGTGGTTTTTCAACACTAACACAAGTGCGAAAAGTGGTTTTTCAACACGAACACAAGTGCGAAAAGTGGTTTTTCAACACTAACACAAGTCCGAAAAGTGTTTTTTCCACACTAATTCAAGTGCAAAAGTGGTTTCCTGCACCAACACAAGTGCGAAAAGTGGTTTTTCAACACTAACACAAGTGCGAAAAGTGGTTTTTCAACACTAACACAAGTGCGAAAAGTGGTTTTTCAACACTAACACAAGTGCGAAAAGTGGTTTTTCCACACTAATACAAGTGCAAAAGTGGTTTCCTGCACCAACACAAGTGCGAAAAGTGGTTTTTCAACACTAACACAAGAGCGAAAAGTGGTTTTTCAACACTAACACAAGTGCGAAAAGTGGTTTTTCAACACTAATACAAGTGCAAAAAGTGGTTTTTCCACACTAATACAAGTGCAAAAGTGGTTTCCTCCACCAACACAAGTGCGAAAAGTGGTTTTTCAACACTAACAGAAGTGCGAAAAGTGGTTTTTCAACACTAACACAAGTGCGAAAAGTGGTTTATTCAACACTAACACAAGTGCGAAAAGTGGTTTTTCCACACTAATACAAGTGCAAAAGTGGTTTCCTGCACCAACACAAGTGCGAAAAGTGGTTTTTCAACACTAACACAAGTGCGAAAAGAGGTTTTTCTACACTAACACAAGTGCGAAAAGTGGTTATCAACACTAGCATGAGTGCGGAAAATGATTTTTCAACACCAACACAAGTGCGAAGAGTGGTTTTGCAGCACGAATACAGGTGCGGTAAGTGGTTTTCAACACCAGCACAAGTGCGAAAAGTGGTTTTCCAACACTAACACAAGTGCGATAAGTTGTTTTGCAACACGAGCGCATGTGCAGAAAGTGGTTTTCAACGCTAACACAAGTGCGAAAAGTGGTTTAGCAACACTAACACAAGTGCGAAAAGTGGTTTTGCAACACCAACACAAGTGTGAAAAGTAGCTTTCAACGCCAGGACAAGTCAGGAAATTGGTTTGGCAACACGAACACAAGTGCGAAAAGTGGTTTTTCAACACTAACACAAGTGCGATAAGTGGTTTTTCAACACGAACACAAGTGCAAAAAGTGGTTTTTCACCACAAACACAAGTGCGAAAAGTGTTTTTTCCACACCAATACAAGTGCAAAAGTGGTTTCCTGCACCAACACAAGTGCGAAAAGTGGTTTTTCAACACTAACACAAGTGCGATAAGTGGTTTTTCAACACTAACACAAGTGCGAAAAGTGGTTTTTCAACACTAACACAAGTGCGAAAAGTGGTTTTTCCACACTAATACAAGTGCAAAAGTGGTTTCCTGCACCAACACAAGTGCGAAAAGTGGTTTTTCAACACTAACACAAGTGCGAAAAGTGTTTTTCCCACACTAATTCAAGTGCAAAAGTGGTTTCCTGCACCAACACAAGTGCGAAAAGTGGTTTTTCAACACTAACACAAGAGCGAAAAGTGGTTTTTCAACACTAACACAAGTGCGAAAAGTGGTTTTTCAACACTAACACAAGTGCGAAAAGTGGTTTTTCCACACTAATACAAGTGCAAAAGTGGTTTCCTGCACCAACACAAGTGTGAAAAGTGGTTTTTCAACACTAACACAAGTGCGAAAAGTGGTTTTTCAACACTAACACAAGTGCGAAAAGTGGATTTTCCACACTAATACAAGTGCAAAAGTGGTTTCCTGCACCAACACAAGTGCGAAAAGTGGTTTTTCGACACCAGCACAAGTGTGAAAAGTGGTTTTTCAACACTATCACAAGTGCAAAAAGTGTTTTTTCCACACTAATACAAGTGCAAAAGTGCTTTCCTGCACCAACACAAGTGCGAAAAGTGGTTTTTCAACACTAACACAAGTGCGAAAAGTGGTTTTTCAACACTATCACAAGTGCAAAAAGTGTTTTTTCCACACTAATACAAGTGGAAAAGTGGTTTCCTGCATCAACACAAGTGCGAAAAGTGGTTTTTCAACACTAACACAAGTGCGAAAAGTGGTTTTTCAACACGAACACAAGTGCGAAAAGTGGTTTTTCAACACTAACACAAGTCCGAAAAGTGTTTTTTCCACACTAATTCAAGTGCAAAAGTGGTTTCCTGCACCAACACAAGTGCGAAAAGTGGTTTTTCAACACTAACACAAGTGCGAAAAGTGGTTTTTCAACACTAACACAAGTGCGAAAAGTGGTTTTTCAACACTAACACAAGTGCGAAAAGTGGTTTTTCCACACTAATACAAGTGCAAAAGTGGTTTCCTGCACCAACACAAGTGCGAAAAGTGGTTTTTCAACACTAACACAAGAGCGAAAAGTGGTTTTTCAACACTAACACAAGTGCGAAAAGTGGTTTTTCAACACTAATACAAGTGCAAAAAGTGGTTTTTCCACACTAATACAAGTGCAAAAGTGGTTTCCTCCACCAACACAAGTGCGAAAAGTGCTTTTTCAACACTAACAGAAGTGCGAAAAGTGGTTTTTCAACACTAACACAAGTGCGAAAAGTGGTTTTTCAACACTAACACAAGTGCAAAAAGTGGTTTTTCCACACTAATACAAGTGCAAATGTGGTTTCCTCCACCAACACAAGTGCGAAAAGTGGTTTTTCAACACTAACACAAGTGCGAAAAGTGGTTTTTCAACACTAACACATGTGCGAAAAGTGGTTTTTCAACACTAACACAAGTGCGAAAAGTGGTTTTTCCACACTAATACAAGTGCAAAAGTGGTTTCCTGCACCAACACAAGTGCGAAAAGTGGTTTTTCAACACTAACACAAGTGCGAAAAGTGGTTTTTCAACACTAACACAAGTGCGAAAAGTGGTTATCAACACTAGCATGAGTGCGGAAAATGATTTTTCAACACCAACACAAGTGCGAAGAGTGGTTTTGCAGCACGAATACAGGTGCGGTAAGTGGTTTTCAACACCAGCACAAGTGCGAAAAGTGGTTTTCCAACACTAACACAAGTGCGATAAGTTGTTTTGCAACACGAGCGCATGTGCAGAAAGTGGTTTTCAACGCTAAAACAAGTGCGAAAAGTGGTTTAGCAACACTAACACAAGTGCAAAAAGTGGTTTTGCAACACCAACACAAGTGCGAAAAGTAGCTTTCAACGCCAGGACAAGTCAGGAAATTGGTTTGGCAACACGAACACAAGTGCGAAAAGTGGTTTTTCAACACGAACACAAGTGCAAAAAGTGGTTTTTCACCACTAACACAAGTGCGAAAAGTGTTTTTTCCACACCAATACAAGTGCAAAAGTGGTTTCCTGCACCAACACAAGTGCGAAAAGTGGTTTTTCAACACTAACACAAGTGCGATAAGTGGTTTTTCAACACTAACGCAAGTGCGAAAAGTGGTTTTTCAACACTAACACAAGTGCGAAAAGTGGTTTTTCCACACTAATACAAGTGCAAAAGTGGTTTCCTGCACCAACACAAGTGCGAAAAGTGGTTTTTCAACACTAACACAAGTGCGAAAAGTGTTTTTCCCACACTAATTCAAGTGCAAAAGTGGTTTCCTGCACCAACACAAGTGCGAAAAGTGGTTTTTCAACACTAACACAAGAGCGAAAAGTGGTTTTTCAACACTAACACAAGTGCGAAAAGTGGTTTTTCAACACTAACACAAGTGCGAAAAGTGGTTTTTCCACACTAATACAAGTGCAAAAGTGGTTTCCTGCACCAACACAAGTGTGAAAAGTGGTTTTTCAACACTAACACAAGTGCGAAAAGTGGTTTTTCAACACTAACACAAGTGCGAAAAGTAGTTTTTCAACACTAACACAAGTGCGAAAAGTGGATTTTCCACACTAATACAAGTGCAAAAGTGGTTTCCTGCACCAACACAAGTGCGAAAAGTGGTTTTTCGACACCAGCACAAGTGTGAAAAGTGGTTTTTCAACACTATCACAAGTGCAAAAATTGTTTTTTCCACACTAATACAAGTGCAAAAGTGGTTTCCTGCACCAACACAAGTGCGAAAAGTGGTTTTTCAACACTAACACAAGTGCGAAAAGTGGTTTTTCAACACTAACACAAGTGCGAAAAGTGGTTTTTCAACACTAACACAAGTGCGAAAAGTGGTTTTTCAACACTAACACAAGTGCGAAAAGTTGTTTTCCACACTAATAC